>NC_135484.1:16955747-17288249 GCF_052094955.1 Ictidomys tridecemlineatus
TCCTGGATGGGCTCCATTGGCCTTCCTGGAACTGACTCCAGCAAGGCCATGGAAAAAACAGGGCTTGGTGCCACCCCCACCTGCTTACCCCACCTGCACAGCCAAGCAGCCCAGAGTCCTGAACCAAGCCACTTAAACACTCTGAGCTTCTGGTTCCTCATCTGTCAGAAAAAAAAAAAAATAGTAACTCTGACTTTGCTAGCTTGTCAGGAGAACATGATGTCAAGTGCTTAGCACACTGTGAGCAAAGCCAATGAATGGGACTTGTTCCCCACCTTGTCAAACACCTCCCCCCACCACTGTTCATACTAAATTGACTTTTGCTTTACCTGCACTTTAAAATCTGACATCAAATCAAGAATTACTCATTTGAAATGCTGTCCTATGTAGTCTCTGGCGGTGCCAGTACCTGAGATTGCTTTCTCATGCATCCAGTAACTGAGCACAGTACCTTTTCTCTGTGGCCCCTGAGTTCCCCGAGTCCTTGCTGATCTCGCCCTCAGCTAGAGATCCTCATTGGTTGTCATCCCCATATCCTTAGATGCTGGGCCCCGTTGTTTTGTTACGCCATCCTCAGTCCTGTGAAAGTATCTTGATCTCAAACTTACAGATGTGTGGAATAAGTGAGTGAATGAATGAACCCTTTGAGCATCGCATGTAGCTTTAGAGCACAGAAGAGTCCCAGGAAAGTGCTTTGTGCAAGTAAAGGCTTAGAGAATTTTTGTGGAATGAAAACATTCTAGTCCTACCTGCCTGGCTTTGGGTAACTCTCTAATTGCTATCAGTTCTTATCACTTCCCTTTCTTCAGTGTTTTGTAACCAGGGCAGCACAGAAGTCTCCTGGAGCTATAGAACCCTGTAATTATGTCTTATGACATTTCTGCTTTCTCACAAACCTGCCCTCTCCTCAGGGGAGGGAAGCCTTATCAAAATATCACTGGCTTATCTCTGAAAAAGACAGTTTACTCTAGCTCATCAAGGGGGGCAGAGTTAAATCCTTTTAAGTGATTACAGTGGAACCTTGCAGTCACACCTCTTAATTGTGAGGACTTCTGATGTTAATAGACACCACTGGGTGTCAGGCCCTGTTGTAAGCTTTATACCCATCAACTCTTTCCACAACCTTATAAATAGGAGACAGATTTATCTTCATTTTGCAGATGAGGAACCTGAGATACAAAGAAGTTAAGAAATTTGCATAAAGATATTAGTAACTGTTCCAGCCGGGATTGGAGTCAAGGTCTGATTCAGACCTAGAACTCTGAACCACTGCCCTATACTAAAATTTTACTCTTATTCTTACGTCAGCCAAAGAATTCGGTGGTGTTGATCCAATCCAAAGACCTTCCAGTTTTTGACTTTTTGAATAAAACTCCTGAACATACAATCTCATACATGTCATGCCCACCCTACCCCGCTTCCCTGCAGCAGGATCTCAAAGATAATATCGAAGCCAAGCTCCATGTGGGCTTGCCTAGTCCTATTATGGCCTGGTCAATATTTTCTGTTTTATTTAGAAGAACCCATAACCTGTTTCCCACTCTTCCTCCTCTGCATATTTCCCAGAATGCAACTTTTGCAGAGAGAAGAAACCACACGCGTCTCCTGTGGAGCACACGGTGCTTTGTACGCTGGGCTGCAGCTGGGCCAGGAATGAAAACAACTACACCATGGTAACAATCCGTCATTCTGTCCATCCGCTGCCCAAGAGGGATCTGAAAATAGTTTCAATTCACCTTTAAAATCCCCTGCTCTGTGAAGGGCTTGTAACACTTGGCAGCTCTGGAAGGCTGCCTGAGAAACAGGACTGCTATTCGGACTACTGGTGTCCAGCTGTAAGCCTGGCGCAGGGAAACAAGCCATCCATTCATAGGGTTGTTGTGAAATTTTCCTTCCCCACCAGGCTCCAGCCGAGGAGGAGAATACCTGGAGGAATGGCATTCTGGATTTTTGTTCTTCCTTATGTGGGGCTCCATTATTTATTTTTTAAATTGCCCACTCTTTTTTTTTCTTTTTTTTTCCTGCTTAATCCTCTTCTGCTTCAATTCCCTGACCCTACAAACTTTCTCCATCTTGAAGTGTTTCTTCCTTTGGCCCTAAAGTTGGAGAATTAAGCATGAGTCAGAGCTTAGAGTCTAGAATTTTAAAATCAATTAGTTGGATGACCATTTATCATTTATCACCCAAAGCTGTACACTTCTGAGAATGAAAAAAAGTGTCATTAATAATGACACTAATGTCATTAGGGTAGGTGGGAGTAATAGGAACACAGTGGGGTTTCCTGGGCAAACACAGGCATATGATCCCAGTTTAGCCCTCATTCCATTATATAGAACCGCAAATGCATCAAAAAAACTAGACTTTCAGCTGATGAAAGTGACAGCTTCGCCCTTGTGGTTAGTTGCTTGGTTTTAGTGCCTGATTTTGTTCTTGATCTTGAACACAGCATGGTCCGTGGGGATTAAAAACAGGACCGAAGGCTCTCCTTTTTGCTCATTTCATCTTTAGTCTGTGATGATTCTTTTTTTTTTTTTTTTAAAGCATTTCACATTCTCAATAGTCAGGTGGCTTAACCCTATCAGGTCTCTAGTTGGAATCTGAAAACTATATTGTAAAATTTCAATCGCATGTAGATTTTTTCCCATTATGATTTCCATTTAGATGGTGAAATACAGTTTAAAATAAATCACGGTTATGCCTTTTATGTATACGTTGGGGATGATGTTTCCAGAGCAAGATATCTTGCATAAAGAAACTTGTGTAATTGTGTATATTCTTATTTGTTACTCATACCAAAGCTGTGAGATGGGCAACAGAATTGAATCATTTTTTAAGATTCCATGGCACTTTGGGTTGGGGTAAAATTGTGGCAACTAAGAACCAATGGGCTTGGAGAATCGATACCATCAATAGAGTCTAGCTGATTGGTCATACTTTTAGTTGAAGTATAGGCATACAAATCAATTTCGTTTTAGTCAAATTTTTGTTACTGTGACCAAAATAACTGACAAGAACAACCTGGAGGAGTAAAGGTTTATCTTGGCTCATGGTTCCAGAGGTTTAGTCCATGGTCAGCTGACTCCATTGCTCTGGGCCTAAGGTGACAGAACATCTTGGCAGAAGGGTATGGTAGAGAGGAAGAGGCAGGGGGCCAGGGAAGGTGCACCCTTCCGGGGCATGCCCCCATTAACCCATCTCTTCCAGCCACACCCCATCTGCCTACAGTTACCACCTGGTCAGTCCAGTAAAACTTGGATGGATTGATCAGTTTACAGCCCTCATAATCCCACCATTTCTTCTCTGAACATTCCTAAATTAACACAGGTGCTTTTGGGGGGGCGGCACCTCATGCCCAAATCATAACAATTCTAAAACTTACCATTTGTTACTTGGTTCTGATTAATCATGCCAGAGTGCATAGCATAGTTTTGATTACAAAGCCATCTCCTCACCTCTAAATCCTTGCTAGCAGGTCCCACCTCTATTTGATACTGAAAATGCCCAGTTGTCCAGTTCTACTTGCACCCACTAGCATCAGATTAAACCTTGGTGAATTAAACCAGAAAGAAGGTTTTCCCTAGACCTTCTGGAAAAGTTTGTATCTTTGATAAAAAGATCTATACAAAGGAAAATTAGTAGCTCTCCCTGTTAATACAGACCAAGTAGTCCTCTCACAAGCACAAGGGATAAGCCCAAGGATATAGGGCAACACACTGAAGCATAAAGACAGAAGTCACCTGCATCGTCTTCCATTAAAGACAGAGGTCACCTGCATCGTCTTCCATTTCATGAGGATACTACCTCAACATTGTAGTAACTACCTACCTACGGGCTTCTTGGTATATAAAAAAATTAACATCTGTATTTTTTAAACAACATCTGGCATGCTGCTGCTTGCAGCTAAAAACATCTTTAATGATTCGCAGAACAAATGTTACTGCCATCATTCAAGGTCAGCCTTGATAGTCTCTTTTTGTAGCAGCATGTACCATTTCTTTTACTCTCTTGAAATTGAATGCTAGATAATAAAACTTACTTATAATCATAATTTAAAAAATTCAATAGACTACTTTTACAGTAATGTAAATTAGAAATGTTAAGAAATGAAGAAGTATATGCATTTTTTGTGTGTAAATGCTTGGGCACAACTACAACAGGCAACATGATGGAGTAGTCAGAGCTTGCATGTCTGTATGGAATTGCCATGAATATAATAGCTCTCACATGCAGCCTGATGAAGCTGTGCTTTGTTGGTGACTCAAATCCCATCAGAGGTATAGACTTTGGTATTGTGATTTTTCAAAAGGTGAACAACTCTTGGTAAAGTTCCAAACCAAACAAAGTACAATCTTAAACAGGCTTATGTGGTAGCTGCATTCTCAGAAAATTCCATGTACATTTAAAACTGTGCAAAAAAATTACCTTGTGGTGATATATAACACAGACTTCAGATTTAGGATCACAGAATTATAAATAAATGTATTTTCACCTACATGAGTATATAGTAGTACAATTGGAAGTCATGTGAGACTTTGAACAATTCTTTGCAGTATTAGCCTGTATGTTGCAAAATGTCTCATGTCTCATCCAATAAACATTGATGGTGACCCAAAAGTGCCCACATAGGTTTCCAAGCATGCCATAGGGCCAGTTCTGGAAACTTTTGGCTTCCAGAGGGCAATGTGTCAAGGCCAGGCTGGTCTGGGGCAGGTACTCTGGGTTGCTTGCTCTTCAAGGGTGTCAGGAATACACCTTGTCCCCGACTCTGCAAGTCATAGACATGCTCTCATTTCCTTGGGAAGAGGAGGGAAGGTGGAGGGCAAGCAAGGAAGCCAATGGCAGATGCTTAGAAAAGCCTTCCTGCCAAACCCCATTGCTTTCTCAGCTCATGTGCAGTTTTTTCCCGACTGGCTCAGATGTTGTACAAGGAACATTGATAACTACCACTAGACACAGAATTGACAAAGATTTCCTCTTTGACCTTCTTAGTGAGATCGATATCTCCAATAAAAGTATAACGAGTAGAGAATTAAGATGATACAGAGGTTCTTAGGTCCCAGATATGTGTTGCGGTTCCTTGAAATCCCTTGCAAAGCTGCCCCCCAAATAATACTGCATGCAAGACAGTTCCCAACTTGTGCTAATTCAATGACAATGGTTTGCCTTAATGACTTGCAACTTTATTTTTGACCTAATGAGTTTTTGATGGTTTCTGCTTTACAATAGTGTGAAAGTGTGCCCATCTACCATTTCTTTCCTTCACTTTCAGTGGAGTGTTCAACAAATTGCATGAGATATTCGACAAGTGATTATAAACTGACTTTGTATTTAATGATAAACATATTTGTTAGGTTATGTGAATCAAAAGCATTTTTGATCTACGGTATTTTAAAATTATGATGGGTTTATTGAGATGTAACCACATAGGTCAAGCAGCACGTGTGTGTGTGTGTGTATGTGTGTGTGTGTGTGTGTGTGTGTGTGTGTGTGTGAGAGAGAGAGAGAGAGAGAGAGAGAGAAAGAGCATGCACATGCATTTTTTCTGGGTAAGGGATGTACAGATTTAATCACATTTTCAGAGAGCTCCAGCTCACAGAGAAGGCCTGATAGGGAGGTAGTACTATTTGATAGATCTTCAGAAGTTGCTTGCTGCTCCAACTATCTCTCTCATGAAGATACTTCTTGCACTGAAATTCTACCAATAGAGGTTTGTTTCTAATGAGAGGATTAACTGTTCTGTCTGTGGGCATCACCTTCCCAACAACTTTCAGGGAATATCTACTGAATATTGGCCTAGCGCTAACAACTGAACTAAGCACCAGGAACCCAGCAGTAAACACAACTGAGCTCTTTGTCAGTGGGAAGGATCTGCAGTCACAGGGGACATCCAGGATCTTTCAGGAAAACAGGAGGACCCTGACCCACTCCAGTAGAGCAAAGGAGTCTATAAGAGGAGGTCACAAGTCATCCTGAGCTGGGCTGATGTGGCTGTGCATTGGCCTCTTGTCCTGCATGAACAAAGGGTTTCTGTGAATGGGGACACTGCCTTGGGCCTACTGATGTGAGGAGGGCATCTGAGGCTGAGGTGGAGAGACTCCACCAGTATCAGGCCTCCGTTGTCTCACAGTGTCACTTGGGTCAGGCTTTGGGTGAACAGGTGACCTTGTAGGTTGGCTCTGCTACCATAACTTGCATTTGTGTGCATTTTATATATTCCATTTTATAAGGGGTATCACTCTTTATTGCAAGCGTGTGTTTGCAAAACAGACTGCTGACTATCTGGGTTGGAGAATGAGTGGGGAGGGTGGTTTATAACCGGGAAACTATGTGCTGACTATAGCCATGTTGAAAAGCAGTGTGGTTTCTATGGGGTTCATTCTGGAACGAGTGCATTTCCCCCTGGATCAAGGCCTTTGCTAAAAAAGAAAACATACCTTGGCTACGAAAATGCAAAAACACTCTGCCTCTGCAGCTCCAAGCATCTGTCCACACTGAGGGTTAACTTGTCCTAAGGCCATCTTGTCTTCCGAAAACCCAAAGATCTTTTTATTCCTTCTCCTTCTTTGCACAGATGTTAAGGAAAAAAAAAAAAAGAGCAGGAATAATTGCCAATTCAGTAGGCTCCTTGCTCTTTTGTGCATTTTAAAGGCATTTGCTGTTTGGGATTTGGAAGAAAATCATGAGAAATGAGAATCTCTCTCTGTCTTGGCTGGAAGCTGGCTCATTGTTTGCAGAGAGAGCTGGTTTCCATGGTTTTGGACTACAGACAGCTGCATTTTTTTAAAGAGTAGTTTCTACTTGCAATTGGATCTAATAAATAGCCAAGGTAGCCAGTTCCCAACAGCAAAAAGACTTTAAGATATTTAAAAGTACCCTAGCATGTTATCATTCACCATCGACTGTGTGTTTTTAGTTAGGATAGGCCCTGTTTGGCCCAGATTCTGCTCTATAGAGGATAGCCAATCATGTTTCAGGCTTAAGGTCCTGGTCCTAAAAGTAAACACATCCTTCTCCTCTAAACTATAGACTGGGGGTGGTCTGGGAGAGGAAAGCAGGCTGCAGACACATAGAATCTGAGACCTGAACAGTGGCAGCTGGAGTGGCCCATTCAACTGAGGCTGTTACAGCCATAATAAGGCCACAAGGCCTCCCAATTCTGCAGAGCCTGCCCTCTCAAGAGCCTTGTGGCATGCCGAAGATGAACTCACAGGTGAAAACTGGCCATTGTACTTTATGTCACTAAAACAAGGTACAGAACAAACTTGTGCTTCTTTCTTCCATGACATATGAAGAAAAACACATGCCTAAGGTGGAAAAAAATCTTTTTTTCTGTCTTATTGAGCCACTGGCTTAGAAGATCAAGCAATGAGTTTAAGAATTTCCATTATAAGTAGCAATATTAAGGTAATTTATAGTGTTTTCAGTATCTTGAGCTGCAGGCTTAGTTTAATGTATTGAATGGTGCAAAAAAAAAAAAAAAATGTAGGTCTTGCCACCATGTCCCTTGTGACCCTTGAGCAAAAACCTACTCTTTTTAAACAAGGGTGAGCTATGACGGTTACTTTAAACTGTCAATATTACCACAACATCTTTTGTAAGATGTTATGGATTTTTTTCTTCTCTGAAGCAGCTTGAATTTTCTTACTCTCAAATGAAGACACGTTGGCTCAATAATCATTACTTCCCTTTTTTAGGGGCCAATCAGAAAATAATAATAATGATAAACATTTTTTTTTTCATTTAACAAAGTACCAAATCTCTCAAGCCCAGGTAGATGTGTTCAGAAAAATCTGACTTACCTTCCAGAGAATTCCTAGCTGAACAAAAACTCAAAGATGCTTTACCAGAATGTGGTCACAGAGACCCAGAGCCCAAGCCCATCTTTTCCTCCCCCAGCTTGTTACTTGGTCAATAATTGCAAACCAACTTCAGGAACATTGTCACTAGCTCAATTCCATCTTTTAAAGCAATATAAAAATTGCTTTTTCAAGTGTCATTCTTTAGAGTCAGTACTATTTTAAAAAAACAAAGCAAATTCAGCAATTATATATATATATATATATTTTTTTTTAAAGATTATGTTAAATGTTGCTCTTACAAGGAAACGTTCATCTTTGGGGAATCTGAATAAGTGTAAGGGTGAGATAAAAACTATCCCTCTGTAGTCTATTGATGTAAGAGAAGAGTAGAGATGGGGAAGGTGCCAGCAGGGGGAGAAGAATGGATGACAGAAAAAAAGAGGAGGGGACAGGCAGGGAGGGGGAGAAACAGTGAGAGGGCGTGTCCCTACAGGATGGTTCGGTAGAGTGCAGCCTCCAAGGCACCCTGGAAATGAGGATGGTGCTAGTGACTCCCTTACTCTAATGTCCACGTCTTCTGAACTGTTAGTTACAAGGATTTATAGGACTTAAAATCAGAAGACCTTGATTTCAATCTCTTTCTAAGCAATGACTTCTTGAGTCTGGGTGGCCACATGTGTGACCTGCAGACAATGTCTTCCCCCCTGGCTCTCTCCAAGATATAAATAGATAGGGCACCTTGTAACCACTGTGAAATACTGGTGACCATCACATCAAGACTCAGAGTGCTTAAAGAAGTATGGCTTCTTTAAAACTTACCAACATTTAACACAAATAACTGACATACAATAGGTACATTTCTTCCTCCCTCCCTCCCTCCCTTGCTTCCTTTTTTTTTTTTTTTTTTGTACTAGGGATTGAACCCAGGGGTGCTTAACCACTGAGCCACATTCCCAGCCATTTTTATGTTTTGTTATAATTTTGAGACAGGGTCTCCTAAGTTGCTGAGTTGCTGAGGTAGCTTTGAATTTGTGATCCTCCTGCTTTAGCCTTCTGAGCCACTGGGATTACAGGTGTGCAGCACAGTGCCTAGCCAAAATAGGTACTTTTCAATGTGTGATGAACTATGTAGAGAAAGCTTAATATTATGAAATACATTGAATTGAGCAGATGAACACGAAACAATATTCTGAGAAATCTAACATGAATTGCGCTTCTGTAGAAAAAAATGATCCATTAACTTAATACACATTCTTAAGGTTTCTGAATGTGAGGCAGTGAGTAACCACTGGGCAAAGCAAAGAGGAAATGATCCCCACGGGAGCTTTAGAGTGACATGAAGACAAACTCAGAGCCATTTCCAGGAAGCTGAGTAAATATCTGTTGGAACAAATAGACCCTAAAGCTAGAATGTTTCTTTCCTCAATCATTTTGGATCAGTGGGACTCTATTACCTATAACCTCTGGGCTCTGAGAGGAACAAAGACCCAAAATGGCTGGGATCCTCAAACAGCACCTATGCTTAGTGCCTACAGGCTCAATCACAAGGGCTTCTTCAGTAACCGAGAGTCTGGCTTTGGGGCCCCTTCTCTTATTTTCCATGGTACCCTGTGACTTGTGAGGGGTGACACTGCAGTAGAGGCAGGGATAAGCAGTGCCCTGGAGGGCTCTTCATCTAATCATTTCCTGCTGAACTGAGAGCTGAATATATAATGGGCATTTCCCTTCCCTTAAGGTACAGCTGCTGGGGAGCTGGGATGGGGCCAACCTGCCCTAAGCATGAAGGGAAACTCACATGGGCCCACCACAGTGCACTTTAGGCCCCTCAGCATTGGAAGCCCCATCTCTACTCAGGCACCACCCAGTCCGATCTCATTTTTTTAGGTAGACCTCAATGGACAGCAGGTATCCACCATTGTTAACCATCCTAGGCCTGCCTGGGAATCTCAGGAATACTTAATTGGATCATGCAACATCTTCAAACTTGTAGTTGCTGACCCTTACTCCAAACTAGTGCAATACATTTTGGAACATATTTTTTCCCCCTGTATTGGCTTAAAGTCCAGATAATTTCCATTGAAGTGTGATCTCAACCTAAGATCATGGCGGCTTTCCTATGTAGTCTCTGCTTCTTTATCTGACTGTGATTGGTAATGTGTGGATTTAGATTCCAATTCTTCCTCAGCTAATGGGGATGTATCCAACCTATTATCAACTTTCTTTACAATCTCTTTGCAACTAGCCTCGATAGAGGAAGCCCAATTAAACACTTAGATTCTTGCTTGAAGATGTCTTTCTACCATGTTAAACTGTCATTTAAAAGTTATAATAAAAATTATGTATTTTACAACAGCACACACAGGAAGTGCTTGACCACTGAATAACTAAGCTAGCCGTTACTCCAAGGGGAGAAATATGTAACTTCAGGTCATTTTTCAAGCTGAGAATTAGGCTTCCTGAGCTCTGTGTAGTGTTGGGATTTGTTGTTACTTGAATCAGGGCCCCATGGCAGGTGCATCACTGAGATGTTGACCTCTTTCCAAGAACTGCTCAAAAAGTACTTGAAAAAGGTTGAGTGAGCTGATCTTAAGACATTTAGATGAAAGAAATAGTGTTTTCCAAGTATAGCACATTGCTGCTCAGCTATCAGGAATATCTAGATTTCTGGTCTTTGAATCCTCAGTGACCTTCAAAAATATGCATCCCCCAGTGGATAGCAATGCTGTATTTGCCAAAGACATAATCACAGGTAGTGACTTGCCATATGACCAGCAGTATTGCTTAGACTTATTCTGTGCATAACATGGGAACTGTGTTATTGTTTAACTTTTATAGAAGCTCTGTTACTTAGTTATTGATTTTATGTTTCACGTACCACTTCTACATTCCACCTGCCACTTCCTTCTGTACATAATTTTATGAGGATGCTTTAACAAATAAGACTCACTGAAATTCTAGATGATTCACAGTCATTCCAATTTCCATTAACTTCTTCTCTGGCTGACTAGTTCAGCTTATCAGTTTAATAGCCAAGTGTACTGCATTTATCTTTAATTAGACAAAAGTTGAATAAAGCCAACTTATTAAAAATTAGCTGGGTTCCCATAGTCTTCAAACTATAATATTGCTAAAAAAGAACTTAACTTTTGCATGCATGTATTACAGTTCAAGACCTTGCAAAGCTCTGTAGTCCTTTTCTTTTCCTTTCTTATTTAATTAATTCTATTAATTTGTTTATGTAGGGTGTGAGGTTTTGATGTTGGAAGTTTTATGATAAATGACACTTGCAGGTTCCATGGTACAGTAGGCTGAAGGTTACTCATTCCTTTCTTTGGACCTTCCTGGGCGCCAATATACTTTCCTTGAAGGGAAACTGTCAAGGTTTCACTTGGTATTTTCACACCTCCCATTCTCCTTCACCCATACCGCAAGCACCCAAGTTCAAGTCCAAGGTTATAACTATTTAGAGAGCCTTTGGATGGAAGAGACACAGAGCTGTGGGTGGGGGAACCTCTAATTCAAATATGTAGGCAGAATTCACAGCAGCTGCTGCTGCTGCTGATCAATTGAGCATGAAAGGATGGACTAGAGAAGAGGGCCGGATGTGCCCAGCAGAGAGCAACAAGACAGCCGAGAACACGGCAAGGTGAAGGGCAAGGCCAGCCTCATACTTTTTACCCTCAAGGAGCCACCGGGGAGATGCAGCACCTCTTAGGGTGATTCACAGAGGTGCTGCCGCACAAGAGCCTACCTAGCACAATCTCACTCTGGGCCTGGTGTTCCCCTCTGTACCTTGGCGTGGCTTGCTTCCTTCTTTGGGTGAATATAATTCATGTCCACTAAATAAAACCGTGATGCACATTTTCTCCCCATGCTTTGGAATGTTACCCAAACTGTAAAAGATAATCCCATAAATCTCTGCTCATCTGGATCTTTCTTGTTTTAAAAAAAGGGACTCAGCATGAGTTCCCCAACTCCTCCAGCCCACACTGAGTTCTCCCAGTGAGCCCTGACTCCTCCCCGGAAGTGGTACGGGGCTGTAACATGCTAAGGCACCTGGAGGCCTGAGCTAAGCCTGGGCCAGTTCTGTTCTCTTGTATGTTAGCTGGGTTGTGCAGTCTCGGTTTTCTCATCTGCATCATTAGAAACACAAGCTAAACATTTGAAGGTTGGCTTTCTTCATGACTTTACATTCCATGCTGTTTCCTCATTGCTCATGACAGGTCACACAATCAGCAATTGTATTTTATATTGCTTCCTCTTTGTATTCACAAGGAACCAGGAGTTGATCCATTCCTTCATTTAACAGGTATTTATTGAACCTCTGGCATCCACCAGGCACTACTCTGGGCATTGTATAACAGGTCGTGAGAGAAACACGCTGCTTGGCCTTAGATAGTTCAGTAACTGGTACTTAAGCTACATAAGCTTTTGGTTAAAACGCAGGTTGCTGGGCTGCACCTCTTCTGCCTGATTTCATAGGTCTGTGGCCCCCACATTTGTATTTCTAGCAAGTTGCCAGGTGTTGCTGCTGCTGCTGGGGTAGGGCTGGGAGACCACATTATAAGAGCCATGGATTCCCTCATCGAGGACAGTGACAATGCTGGTTCTCCCGGGGCATCATTTTAACACTTGGCATCTGAGAAAGGATCTGCCTTCAGAAAAATGCCTAGGTGATCCTGTTTGGAGTGGTTGACAGAGAGGGGAATGTGGGGTTGACCACACCTTCAACACCGAGCAACAGAAACCCAGGGGAGAAGAGACCCCAGGAGATAGTGCTCCCCAGAACATACCAGGATACCCAGGAGGACCTTGAGAGTCCACAGGCTTCAGAACTGGATTCCTGGTGGTGCTGGAGGCCAGGCTGCTTGGTTTCCCAGGAGGGGGAGACTCGCCAGGGCTTCTGGGACGTCAAGACCCAAAGCCAAATTCTCAGTGAGGTCTTGAAGATCCGAACAAGCATTTATTTTATTTGATGTGTTCTTATTTTAAACCTTAGGCCTTTAAAAGAAAGCATAAAGCTGAAACTATACTAAAATTGCTATAATCAAAATTACTCCGCCTTGGGCTAGTGCTAGGAGCCTTTTCGAATTTATAGTTTTCTTTGGTCAAAGTACTGTTGGAGGGAAAAGACTAGAATTAGTCAAATATTGGGAAACTAAGGCATCAATAAATGAACAACAAAGTCACAGTCTAGAGCTCAGGTTTCCTGAGAGTCATCCAAGGAGCTTTTTCAAGAGGACTATGGGGGAGCCCTTTGTTCTTAGGGCTCCATTTTCCTCTCAGATGAGGTAGCTCCAAAGTTCAAGTCTAATTCTGAAAAAAAAAAAAAACAAAAACCAAAACCCTGACATTTGGAACAGCATTTCAGAATATCTTGGGGAGGAGGTTAAATCATTTTGCCCTTCACTGAACATCTACCTCTCAAATGTAAAGCCTTCACCTTTCCCTTTAAGATCTGCCTGTCATTTGCCTGCAGGAGGGCAGGAGGCAGAAGTGTGATCAAACTCAACTCTCTTTACATTTTACAGCCACATGTTACACTCTGATATAAATCTTGTAACTAAAAAGCTCTATATAAAATAAGAGCCAGCCACTGCCAAATCCTCTGCTTTTTGGCAGCGCTTACTCCATCTGTCTTTACGGTCGACAAACAAATCAATTTCATTCTAAATCAAAATGATGGGTTTCCTAGCAGGGGCTTCTCTGCACAGGCCCAGGAGAATTCCAGGATGGACAGAACCCAGGGCTCCTCCCACGTAGCTTATCTCTTCTGGTATATTTAGTTAGGTGAGATCAAGATTAAAAAAAGACTCTTTAGCAGAAAGAAAAGGACGAAGTCCCATAAACCTAGGCCTCTGAGCAGTTTGAGGTCCTTCATGTTGTAGGGGAGGGCGTGAAATGGCAGCCAACTGTCCCCTCTACCCTTGGCCCCCATCGCCCCCAACTTGTATTGGGTTGGCATAAAGCAGAGGCAAGTGCCACCCTCAAGAGTGAAGCAGCTACTGCTCCTTAAGCCCCAATACGCCTGCCTCATTTCCTTCCCACGGTTACCCCTAAAGTAGCATCCCCCTGGCAGAGAAGAGAGCTGGGTCTCCAGGACTTGAAGGAGCCTGCCCTGGTTGGTTAGAAGGTGGTAGAGTTGGTGTTTGAACCTGTGTTTCTGCAAAGCCCGTATTCTTCTTCCCTGTGCCATCCACTGGCTCCCTAGAGCCCTGCCTGAAAGAAAAGTGAGTTTGTCCACACGTATAAAAAGGCATCTCTTTGTGATTTGGGGATTATGTTTTTAGGATCTTTTAAATGTTAAACTGTCCATTCTTTTCTCAAAATCATGGCGATGGTGGCTAGTAGTTCTCCCCATCTCCTATTCCCTTCTCTTTCTCCTCTTCCATCTCTTCCTGTTCTTCCTCTTCCTCCTCCTCTTCCTGTTTCTCTTTTTATCTGACCAATGGGGGAAAAGCAGACAAGCCCTATTTTGGGTGCTTATTTATTGATTTATTTATTTCCAAATCTTGGCTCATACATCTCAAAATCTGGAGCCTCTGCTTTAAACAGAGTGACTCATCACAGTTAAAAAATAACATAGTTCTGGGTCACATCCGTGGTACCGTGCTGGGTATTGATTTAGGATTCACTACCTGACACATTGGGTTGCAGTTTGATGACACGCTTTACAGCAGGATTCTAAGAGACTACTTTGTTGAGCCATCGCTAACCAAAGTCTCTTATTCCCTTAAATTTTCACTCTCCTGCCTGGACGTGCTGTGGATCTGGACTCTGTTTTCTTGAAGTTGATTGAATGTGCAAACTAGTTAATAGTCTTTAGAAACCACCTTTATTTTGTTTTATCCATGATCGTTTTCTCTATGTGGCAAAACCCAGACATATTTGTTCCTTTTAAGTGTTCAAATGAAGTTTTTTTCAAAGAGTATGACATTGCTACGGACTGATAAAATATGACAGCACCTTTCCAAGTCTGGGCAGACGGTGGAGAGCTGCAGTGGGATCAGCAGACACTCCTCTGTGTTAACCAACCCTGTGACAGAGTGGCTGATGACTCTTCAGTTCTTGAGAACACTGTCCTTCGCCATCTGTGGACTCAAGGCAGCTGTGAGCCCTCCGTTCCCCGAGAGCCATGATTCCAAACACGGCTTTGTGTGTGCACCATCCGGGCGCAGGGCCTCCGGAGTGTCTCTCTGCCCAGGGTCCTTTAATTTCCTTTATGGACACAGTAAATCATTCCACACACCACAGAGCAGGGGGGACGTCTGATTTATGAGACCTACCTGCTTGGTTCTCTCACAGTAAGATTCCCATAGTGAGTGATTTCCCATCTTCACATTTTTTTTTCCCATTGGAATTTTTAAAATGTTGAAGTTAAATGCCTATGGGGTATCCCTTAGAAGTTGACCAGTAGAATTCTGGTCCTCCGAGTGATGATTTCCCGGGGTGGCAGGGGTTGGGGGTGGAGTTGGGGGAGCTTTCTTCTGCTTCTTGTCTCTCCTTAAATTTCTCTTAAAAACTGTGTAGATTCATGATTTTAATACAAACCAAAACATGAATGGTGCTTTGAGTGTGTGTGTGTGTGTGTGTGTATGTAGTGTGCACTCATAGGTGTGTGTGTGTGTCCTGTCCATTTCTTGTTTCTCATTCAAACAAATGAACTCACTTTTAGAAATCAAAAACATCACCTGACTGAGACTAGATTTTTCCCCTAAGACAAGAAAGTGCTGGATTAAGAATTTAGAATTCTGACTCAAGATGAATAAAATCTCCTCCTGCCCTTTGATTTTCTCTTTCTCTGGAGAGGAACATTATTTTGATTTATTTTTACCAGTTGAGTGTTGGTGAAAGACGTCTAGACATCACCATTTACCTCAATGAGGTAAAGCATCAATTCTGATCAATCTCGCTTTGAGTTTTACTCCCTTTTCACACCCCGTTTTCACACTCAGGGAATACAGGACTCACTGAGAGAGCAGAAGGTACTTGGGAGGAAGGGTACTAGGGCTCACAGCCCCTTCCTGAAGGAAGGAAGAATGGTCTTTGGAACTTGGTCTTCCTGGCCGGAGAAAAGGAGCCAAGCAGCCTTCAGTGGTGTTTCTGATTGTTACTATATGCCATCAAACTCTGTCAAGGGGCTTCATTTTTCTCAGTCTCCAAAAGGGACGAGAGGATGGGGACCTGTTTCTCTAGTTAAATTATGAAAAGCCATGTGAACAGCTGTCATTATATCATCATATTTTTCAATTAAAATTTTTTTTAAATGAAAAGTCTGTGATTAAAAATCTAAATGAAAAAGGACTTAGATAACATTTTTATTTTCCCCTTCTGAAATAGTTAAATTGAAACTTGTGCTGAAGTTCTAAGGAGACTTGTTTAAACAAAAGGCCTAGTTGGCCAACTAAAGCCAATCCCAGCCCACTGATCTTTTATCATGTCACTCTGTTTTATTTTTGTATTGCATTTATCATTATTAAATTATATTGCTTATTTGTTTGCTTATTTGTAACCACTCCACCCCTAGAATGTTAGTTTCTTGAGATTACACTTAGTCTTGCTCACGGTTGAATCTTTGGCTTCCAGCACAAATCTGGGAACATGGTAGGACCATCATGAGTCTGTTGAACAAACGAACGAGTAAGTGAGTTCCATCTGCAACAATCTACCCAAGTAAATTATATTTTCTTGCAATGGTACAATCAAGATTGCACAAGTAATTTAGGTTCTGGGGCTGAAGATAAAAACTGGAGTTAATGAACCCAAGGATATGGGAACCCAGAGCCCAGTGATGACACTTATGTGTGAACTTTCAGGTAGAAGTTGGATGGTACTTAACGTCCATATTTCATGAGAAAGTGTGACAATGTTAATTTGTTTGGACTGCTATATCAGAATGCAGAAATGTGTTGCTAATAGTTCTGGAGACTGGGGAGTGTAAGAGCAAGGTGCCATCAGATTCGGTGTCTAATGACAACTTCATGAATGGCACCTTGTTGCTGATCCTCACGTGGAAGAAAAGGTGAATGGCTACCTTGAAATCTCTTTTAAAAGGTCGATAATCCATCCAAAGGGTTGAGTCCTTGGGACTTAATCATATCCTAAAGGCTGTACCGCTTAATACCATTGCATTGGCAAGAAGTTTCAACATAAATTTGGGGAGGGTCATGGCAATGACTAGTTTTTATAACATACTAATAACCTGAAGGTTATTGTGAAACGAAAGGCTGTTGTGTCAGATTCAATATTGGTTCTGAAAGTATCAAACAAATGAAGAAAACAAGGTTGTTTGTAATAATACTAAATTTAGGAAAATGGAATTAAGTGATATTTGAGTTTTTATTATCACTACCAACTAAAGTTCTGATTTCTGTAAGTATAGAATAATTTCTTAACTCATACAGGGGAATGGCAAGTACACTTAGGATTTCAGAATTACATATAACATCCCAAGGAGGAGATGGTGAAATTGTACCCTCCAGAAAATGAGAAACTGAGGTCCAGGATGAAGTTAGGAGGAGTTGGACTTATAATTCCTGTCTATCTTCACTAGATTGTCTCAGTTGTTTAGTCTAAAAGAACCTATTTGATCAGTATATGTTTTTTTTTTTCACTCATAAAGGTGTTCTCTAAATTCTGCTTCCCATGCAATGATAATGGGAGCCAAATAAGAAGCACAGAGTGTAAGCTTGACCTTGAGGATTTTATAACTGAGAAACGGTCTCCTCATCTCTGAGGAAAACGACTGCAAAGATACGGGCTGGAATGAATGGAGGCATTTTATTGTATTCATTTTTTAATTTTTGTAATTGTAGATTTATTTGTTTTTATGTGGTGCTAAGGATCGAACCCAGTGCCTCACACATGTGAGGCAAGTGCTCTGCCACTGTGCTACAGCCCCAGCCCAAATGAAGGCATTTTAAATAGCAGATGAGAGGACACAAAGGCAGGTCGGGAAGCACTCTTGCTGGAGTTTGCTTGCTGTCATCCTGGGTTCCTGGGCTAACTCAGATGGCAGACCTAAGAACCAAGGATGTGGCCTGTGTCCATGCGGCTGCTGCGAGTGAAGCTCAGTCCTGGTGCAGTACCAGAATTGAGATGGAAAGTAAAGATGGAGTGTGCGCCTGGGGACAGGAAACATGACTTCCAGGGGGCAGAGGGGAGAGAACTGTGCTGCACAGATGGAAAGGGAAGTTTGTTTCTAGTGGATAAATTTAGCCAGAGCAGGCTCAGAGAGGGCTCTGAAGGGGAAAATCCACTAAAGTTGTGTGTAATTCACCATAGAAGGCACTTTACAGTTGGCTTATTGGTTTAACTTGTATAGCTGAACCTGATCATTTTTTTAAAAAAATCCATGTTTGGCTCAAGTAATCTAGAATGATCTTCCCTTGAAGTCACTGCCCCACTCTGTCAGAACCCAAGAGCCCTAACAGAACAGGCAGTGAGCTAGCTTTAGGCTAAACTGGTTTGTTCAGCTCGACCCATGCCTCTGACTCACCATCAATACCGCAAACGCCAGCTCCAGATCCCTCCTGATCTCTTCTCCAAATTACACAGGCTCATCGGCTTCCCCTCCTCCACCTGCCAGCCTCCTTCAACTGTTACCCCCCTCCCCAGCTCATAAAACAAGCTGTTTTAACCATCTCACAGGGGTTAGTCATCATGTGGGGATAAGGGAGCTTTGCTGGACGGGAGGCTGGCACCAGCAGGACTCACCCACAAGCTGGGGTCTGGCTGGAGCGCCGTGGTTCAGATCCCAGCACTCACAAGTTACAGTTCACCTCGTGTCATGAACTTTTAAATCGCTTGAGACGACGTGAAAATATTCAATATGCAGCACCTGTGAGTCTATTGTAATTGTGTGGAAGTTTTAAAAACTTAAATGCCAGGCATTTTAGACTTTTTCTTTGGTGATATACTACTTTTGAGAATAAGATGATAATGAGAGCCCCTTCCCAAGAGAAATACACACCAATATGCTTTTACCAGTACCATTTGGCAAGAAGTTCATGGATCTTCTGATGTGTCATAGACACCTGATCCAATGGGATTTATACATATAATATGTTGTTCAAAAGCATATTCTTTTTAACTCTGTAGAACTGTAATATTAACATTATCTCAATGATTTTATGAAGAAAAGGATATATGTACTTAGAAAGACTGGAGGAATATGACCTAAAATATAAATAATGCTTATATTTGGCTAATAAAATTGTGGGTGATTTAAATTTTCTTCTCTGAATTTTTCATATTTTTCCAATTTATAAAAAATGCCATTTTCAAAAAATTAGTTGAAAAAGATGTTAAAAATGTAATTTTCACTAGTTTATTCTCATGGAAGAGGTTGTACCTTGTGACAGGTAATTGAAATAGTGGACAGTTTTCAAAGGCAAACCTAAAAACACTGCAGTGGACCCTCCTTTGGGGAGCTGGGGGCTCACAGTATTCAGGGCCCTGAGTTCAGGTGATTTGGACCCTGGGAACCTTCCTTTTGGCCTCCCAATTGGCTCAGAGGTGGGGGCCTTATGCCGGCGACACCAATCAACATCCTTTCCCCAGATTTTTGTGTGAATTATAACTAGCAAGAAGCCAGTTCCTCGTTGGGGACAGAAGCTTTGAGAATGCGGACTGCGAGCTCAGAGGGGGTGGTGGTACCCTTTCTGCTGGTCTACATGAGAGGGACAGAAATACTAGAAGGCTTTTTAATTCTTCCATTCATTCCCTGGTTTTATAGATAGATACCTTTTTGCTTTTCCAACACGTTTCCTTTTTGTCTGAACTAGTTAGAGGTGGACTTTTGGCACCTGAAACCAGCAAGTAAGCAGGTAACAGAAGTGTCTTTATGAATAGTCCAGAGCAACACAGAACAACACAGTTGTGAAGGACGTGAAATCACTACGGACTTCCTGACACAACAAGTGGCTGGCTTTGCCTGGCCCCGTGCAGGACAGAGGGAGGACAAGGCAGGATGACGGGTTCAGATCTTTAGATCATCCTGTTTGCTGAGGAGGCGGAACTCATCTTCTTGGCTCTGTGAAGAAACAGACAGTGATGGGATTGTTCAAACAGAGGTTATGACCATAAAAATTACAGTTCTCTTCTCTCATTTACGAGTGTGATGCTCGGGATAACAAATTTACAAGGGTATGAAAGATACATGATTTTCTAACTCAATGAGCTACAAAATAATGTGTGCATTAACTGGGCAACTGGAAGATATCTGAGCTCCGCTAAAAAAAAATAAATAAATAAAAATTCTCAGCAAACTGGTAGAGCTATTCTACAAGAATATACCTGTGGATTTGTGCTCTTCAGAGCCAATTCCATTTCAACAAAATTTTAACAATAGTGAAGTTTAAAGTACTAGGATGTGGCTCAATTATTCCAGGAATATATGACATAGTGAAATTTCAGAATGATCTTTTAATTAAATCATAACCCTGGGTTCTAACCCAGCACTGAAAAAAAATGTATATATATAAAACTTGTCCAAGTGAAACCTCCAACTTCAAATTCAGTCCTATCTAGATCCATTCTGAAAGTGTGGAAAATTATCTGCATGTTTTTCAGGGCAAGAAGGCCATGATGAGACTACTACTTTGGGGACCAGTTTGAGCAGCACCGTGAGCGGGAGTTTTGAGGTTCTCATCTACAGTGACTATCAGATAATGAAGCTAGCTTAAAGTTCTTTTTTGAGCAATATACTGTAAACTACATTATTCTAATTCAAGTAAAAGGCACAAGAAAAGAGTTTCTTGTAGATGGAGAGCTATTGTTATCACAGTATTTTGGACTGAGTTTTGAGTTATTTGATCTGACATGCCTGATATCTTTAGATGATTCTAGATCTGATGCTACAGCTGTGCAGTTCATGTTTTGGGCAATGCTTTCAAACTAGTTAGATTTTGTGTTTACTCTAGGTTTTGACATGAATTATCAAATTACTTTTCAGAAATGTGCCTATTAGTCCCCTCAGCAGAGTCAGGCTATTCCCTATAGTGTCTTCTTATCCCAAACCTTAGCTCTTAATGTTTGTTTTCAAGTATCAACCACAGTGCCCCATTGCTTCAATCCAAATTTCTCTATTAACTGGGAATATTTTACCTTTTTGCACCTTAGTTCTGAGAACTAAGGTGTCCTTTACACAACTTTTACTCTTTGGGTTGATTTATAATAACTTTTTTACCCATGAGTGATTTTGGTCTTTGATACTTCTCATGCACATCATCTTCTGCACTTGTTCAATCTTTGTTTTTTTTAAATCTCGGAGTTTCTATTACTTTAAAAAATATATTTACTTATTTATTTTTATGTGGTACTGAGGATCGAACCCAGTGCCTCACTTGTGCGAGCCACAGTCCCACCCCTGTGTTATTATTTTTTCCTTTGTGCTTCCCCACTTGTGATTACATTTAAAGCCTTTCCCTGCTCCCAAATGAAATTCATCTGATTCGTGTTCACCCGTGTATAATCCTGTCAATTCATGGAGCACAGAGGAGTATTCAAGGTGATAAAATAAAATTATTTTAATTTTGAATATTTTTTACTTATGCTATTTTAAAAAGCAAGAAAAGAGGGCACGCAGAAGGGCAAATATCCATACTCCCTGGGATCCGAGAGTGTTGGATCCCAGATTCTGTGTGCAGGAAGAAGCTGCCTGTGACTTACCCCTTGAAGTTCTTGTGGGTTTCGGGTTAGTGTTCTGACCAGTCAGGAAAATAGCTAGAGGCCTGGATGTGCAAAACAACAGCCCTAATGCAAGTTACAACGAAAACACCCGTCTCTCTTATCTCACCTGACCATCACAGGGATTAAGTGCCTGGAAACTGGGGATGAGATGAAGGTCTCTGTGGGGAGGGAGGCAGACCTTTTACCTTCTGCCCTACCCCTTCCTTCTCTCACCACTCTGCTCCCAAGTGTTGACACTGATTTGCAAGGAGTGGGGAAAAGGGGCCACTTGGGATTTCCACTCAACCAGGCTTCCCTCTTAACCTCACCTCTCTGCTGTTTTCCTCTTTACTTCCTTGAAATGAAAATCTGTGCTAAAGTGACAGGTAGCATGTAGTAAAGATCCAACCAGGTAAAATACAGGTCTTAGTCCAGAAGGGTCTTCCCAGGGTAGTGTCTGAAATGGAGATTCAGAAAAATGTCTAAATGAGGAGCAGCTGTTTCTGTGATGTTTAAGCAAGCGCTCAGGCCAAGAGTTCAAATGCTGTATTCCCGTTGGCTCGCTGGGGAGCCCTGAAGTTATTGTGTGCTAAATATATCCAATGAAGGAAGAAAAATGAAAATGATTTCCTATATGTTGGCTATGGCAGCATAATTCAGACAGATCACTCAGTAGGAGTCAGAATGTCCTAGAAGCAGTTCTGCTACCAACCATGTGGCCTTGTGTTTAAGTCCAGTTGCCTCTTAGTTTCCATGTAACTGTCTATGCACAGGGTGGATGAAACGTGCACAACCGCATGTTAAAACATGATGTGGAACAACTCGAATGTGAAGCACAATAATGATCAGCTGAAATGAATCCTACCTGATTCCCAAACTCTCCAGTCAAATAAACTAAACTTTGCACTTTTAATTTATGAATTCTAAAATATAAATTCGGCACTATTTTAATTCTAGCATATTTCAGTGCTAAGCAGTTATCTCTTATCTCAATTTTGGCACTGATGTTGACATTAGGTTTTGTTGAACAATACATTTCTAATCAGAGAATACATTCACCTTCTAATCACTTCAGTGAGAGGGTAAAAGGGAAAACTCTAGGAGTACACATTAATAAGTTAGCACAAGGATGGCGTATTAGTCAGCTTCCTTTGCTGTAACAAAACGCCAGAGAAAAACAATGTAAAGCAGGAAAGTTTTATTTTGGTTCATGATTTTGGAGTTCAGTCAGTTGGTGGGCTCCATTGTTTCTGGGTCTGAGGTGAAGCAGTGGTGGGAAGGCATGGCAGAGTAAAGCTGCCCACCCTCAAGGCCACCAGGAAGCAGAGTTGGAGGGGAGCCAGGAATAGCCAGTGGGGGTGGGGCCAAGGAAGGTCCCCAGTGACTTGCTCCACCTCCTACAATTCCACCACCTCCCAATAGTCCATTCAATTATGAACCAGCAATAGATCAGAGCCCAATCACTTCCTAAAAGCTCTACCTCTGAAACTACTGTACTGGGGACCATGACTTCAGCCCATGAGGCCATGGGGGACAGCTCAGATCCAAGTTATAACAGATGACAAGAAGTATCTGATTTTGTTTTTCTTGGGATATAATTCTATGAGAAGCTAGCTCCAGTTTGCTGAAGGCTGGTACTGAGGAGCTCAGGTCAGAGAGTTGCTTTTAGAGTTAATTTTTCTGTGTTTACATGAAGTGGTTTAAAGCCGTCTGAGATGAGCAGGTTTCTCAAACATCATCTTTGCTAGAAAAATTAAATAGGTGATGGTGAATCAGGGATCTGCTGTCTGCAATGCTTACCTGGAGGTCAAATAATAATTAGTGTAAAAGATAAGGGATTAGAGGCAGGATATAGTGGCACATGCCTGTCATCTCAGTGACTAGGGAGGCTAAGGCAGGAGGATCTCAAGTTTGAGGCCAGTCTAGGCACCTGAGAAAGACCCTGTCTCAAAAAAAAAAAAAAAAATTAAATGTCTGAAGCTGTAACTCAGTGGTAGAGGACCCTTGGTTAAAAAAGGAAAAAAAAAAAAAAAGAACTACAAGATCAGGAAACAAGTCTTGATTTAAGGGGGAAAAAAAAGAATCAAAACAAAAAACGCTGTGTATTTTGGGTTGAGTAAATGTTCTAGATATCACGGTCCGTCTAGAAAAGGATTAGATTAGTATAGTACTCAGAGATTGACAGGAGGGAATTTGCAACCCAGCTCAAGGACACACAGGGCAGTAATGTCCATTGGGAACCCTGCCCCTAAGGACAATGAATTAGAGGAAGGGCAAACCGTGGTGGTAAATTTATCTAAACATCCCAAACTGAACTCCTCTGCCCACACAAGTCAGCTCTGGTCCTGCCAGCTCACTTATTTCACTTGTATTGCTACCCAAGCTGGAAATTCTGAGTTGATCTGCTTAATCTTTTAGCTCTTTTTGGCCCATCCAACTCAATAATCATTGAGCATCTTAGTGCTGGGCACTGTTTCTCACTGATTGAAATCAGTCAAAGTGTTTCTGAAAGCTCTGTCCTCGGCCCCATGCCAATTCAATACAAGGACACAGTTTTGAGAAAATGGAAAAAGAAGGTTTATTGCTTTGCTAGAAAAGGGAAAACATAGGGGACTCTTTTCCCAAAGGCTATGATTCTACCCATCAGCAGGAATGGGGGGCTTTTAAAGAGGTGATTCAGGGGCTGCATTCCACACGTTCTCTGTTGGGGTTGTAATTCACCAGTTAATCCAGGAGATAGTTATTTCTGAGATCTTTTGGTACCATCTCCAAAGACTGGATTACTTCCTTCCTGTGGTGGGTGTGTACTCAAGGAGAGATAAATCTTCCTAGGATGGGGAAGAAAGGTAACCCTGCTTCCCCAAGATTAGGGATGGGGAGACATTAGGGAAGAGCAGGGAGAGAGGAAGAGAAAACATGTCCATATTAAAAATAAGTTGCAGTGGCAGACAGCAAGGGCTGTATTCAAAGCATAAATGGACCACTGTTGCAAAACTATAACTCTGCCTTCTGTCCTTCTTCAGTCCCATGGTCAGCACCCCGCCCATCCCCAGGGCACATGTATGGACGACCTCCAGTGTTCCTTGCTCTCCCTCCCTACTGAATGGGTTGGAGGCAGAGTTCTCCCAGATGGTCCCCATCTCCTGAGCGCTAGCCCCAGGGCAAACCCAACTAAGGCAAGGGCAGAGAGCCCAGAGGACACAATCCACAGGGATCAGCAGCTCAGGCTATATAACATGCAAACAAAAGTGGGGAAGCAGAGAGAGAGACTCTCAGCATATCTGCTAATAAGTTTAGAAAAAACTATTTCCTTGGGTTAATTTCTCATTCTGAAAGGTTCAAGGATTCCTCGGTGCCCTTAGAGTAAAATAAATATTTCTTTCAAGATCCCTAGCAATCGGGTTCAATCTTATATTTTCTCTTAAAAAGCAATGAAAAGATAGGGACATTAGGTTCAGATATGCTTCCTGACCATGTCATTTACTGCACTACCAAGTGCTCATTGTTTTACTTCTCAGGAGTCTTTTACCCTTATTATGCAACAGGGATAACAGCCCCTTTCCTGTAGATATGCTGTCAGGGCAGAGTGATCTTTCTGCTTTAGGTCTGTCCTGTTATTATCTGCAAATTCCACTGTCCCTAGAGGTCTAACTCAAATCCCACACGAAACCTTACTTTTTCCATGTTTAGCCTCTACGTGTGCCAAGAAGTTCTGTACTAAAAAAATTTAAACTGAAAGTTACCCGAATTTTTGTTTGTTTCAACAACCTTGCTAACTGGACAGAATGGCTTTCCTGACATCTCCTATAATCTTGTTTTCACTGTGCTGATTTTCTATTTACCTTTACAGCTGCAATTATGATATTGCCTGAGGGTTATTTGTGACAGTCATCACATGGCTCACCTTCCAATTATGGAGCCAGAATTTCAATCATGTTGTGATTATGCAATGCACTCAGGAAAGATGATCCAATAAAGACTGATTTTAAATATAAAAATAGAAGTTTTAAAATAATAGCAACAGAATGAAATTCAGTCATATGAGCTAGGAAAGATAACAGCCTATGGATCAACTGACAGCGTGTGCACTGTTTTAAATATACTAACCATGAGTTTCTTCTGCATGATACTGCTCAAAAGCAATGAAGAAAAATAAGCAGATATAGGAGGAAAAAATTAGGTTTGGAAAGATGCTGGAATTCTGGAGTAAATTGTTGTGGAGATGGCTCCCCCTAGTGTATTGAACAACATAGGTACCTTGGTGAATCTTACCTCAATCCCCAACATTATTGGAACCACATGAGAACTGGTTTTACTACCACGTACTTCCCTTGGATGGCACAGCCAACCACAGGTCAGGGAAGAAAGGAGGACAAACACTCTATTCCACTGGATTTGAGCACCGATTGTCATGGGAATAGTGGATTGATTTGAAATATCCAAATAAATAATATTAAAAAAGTATTAAAAAGCTTACTTTTTTTTCCTGTAAGAGAATGTAATTAAGGAGAATAAACAACACCAAAAGATAATTATCTTACTAAAAACGTTATTTGCCCCATCTTGTATTTTTCAAAATGTGAATCATCTGAAAATATATTTTCCTCAAGAAAGATCCATAGCCACCTGGCAGGCCCCACGGAGAACTTTGTGGGAGGAGAGCAACTGTTCTGATGGAGAAATGTAATTTAAGGACTCACTGTGAAGCAGAGTTTCTCAAAAAGTCATCTCCGCAACCTTAGTTCCACAGGACACTTACTTGAATACAAGTTCCACGTCAAAGGACTGTGAAATATTTAAGGTTCGGCAAAGATAAACTGATTCAGGATGTTCTGAATATAACACCAGAAGGCATCATACCACACCCACAACTGTAGCATTTCCTGAATTACTTAACACAGTGATTTTTGTTTCCCTGCTTATCTCCAACACTAGGTTTGTGAATTATCCTTCAGGGATATGCACTGGATTAGAATTTCAATATCTTCCAGTGAAAGAGGACAAAGCGTGTCAGAAGAAGAGAACAGCAGATTTGATACAAATAGGGTGACTCTATGCAAATTTGTGATCAGTGTTGTTAACTCTCTTCCACATCTGAAAAATTAGTAAAGTGACAGGTTAAAGTCAACCCCCGGTCACTATAGGTGGGGTCTGGAGGCTCAACAATGTGGAAAGCATCAGCAGCCCACAAGATCACTACCACATTCCTCCTACACCAGGTTAGCCACGATGCTCCTCTGAGGAGGAGAAATAAGACTTCAGAAAGTACAGGGCACCATCCTGCCAGATTTTCAACTTTAATCAAAACTTTTTTTTTAAGGCAACTGTACTACTTCACATGGATGCTTCAGGCCCATTATTATAACAGGCTCATAAACACACAGGGTACTTTAAAGAATGGAGAGGCTGTTTTCCATGAATTCATCAGCATGTTGGGCACCAATGCTTACAGACGCCAGGGATCAGGACTTCCATGGACCTGGAATTGCATGCAATTCTCTGCTCTCTGGCTAAGGATACAGTGTTCTGTGGCAGGAACAGAGATCCGGCATTAAGTGTGGGAAGGGTGGTAGCTCTTAGTTTCTTAGCTTTTAGGGATGAGAGGTGGGACATGGTTCATCCCAGAAGCAGCTCATGGATTTCAACAGACCTCTTATTTGCTTTCTAATGCTTCCCAGCTGAGTTGACTTTAGGAACGGGGAGGTAAAGCAATGTACTCCAATGCCTGGTGAAATAGACCAGCTGGAACTTGAACTCAGGACTTCCCTGGTGTGTAGCCAGTGCCCTCATTAGTCAATAACTCTGCTTCCTGGTTTTAGCTGCCTCTCCAAGCTCCACTGTGCAGCCAGCGTCTGGCAGGACCCCATCCTCTGGGCTGTCTCTGCTCATGACTGAAATAAAAGGCATGTTACAGGTCAAGTCTGAATATTCTGGCAACGCAGGCGAGGGCAGACAGGCTCCATGCCTGCTCAAAACATACAGTGTCTGGTGAAAACCAGATTGAAGATAGCTAGACTCACCCGCCAAGATTCCAAAAGGAAAAACTTAGCTCACATTTTTCCTTTGCCTGGTGATTTTTCTTCCCTTCTTCCTTATTTTCTTCTTCTTGTTCTTTTTTTTTTTTTTTAAAGGGAATCCCCATGTTTACAAGTTGAAATCCAAAATGTACAAGTGGTCAGTTCACAATCCTATGACCCATGAACATCTGTGGGCCTGAGTGTTCCTTGGGAAGCAGCAGTGCCGGGAGTAGTGAGCCAAGCCTGCCCTAGGCAGAAAGGAATTCTCCAGAGTGAAACATGGAGTGGGGCCTGCAAGGCTCGGGGCCTGTTAGCCTCTACTCTGCCTTGCAAAAGCATGTCTACACTCGACTTCAATTACTTTTATGAGCTGCATCGACTCTGCTTTCTGAGGTGGGACCATCTGAAACTCCTTATAGGACACAGAACATGAACCTTCACTTTGCTTTTAAGAGAAATAAAACTGTTTAATCTGAGATCAGCAAACAGTGCCCAAATCTGCTTATGGAGAAACAAGAACCTCTCTGTGTCCTTTAAGTAGGGAGAAATTCTAGAATGATACATTTTCTTTTTCTATCTGTCTCAGAGGATATAAGTGACAGAGAGCGGGTGGGCCCCACTGCCCTGACTCTGAAGTAAGCCCAACAGTGAGCCCATAACACTTCATCTTGGCAGGTGGTCCTGGGTGTGGCTGGACATGATTCATCATTTCTGTTCTAGGTTCTAGATCAAGAGATGAATGTTGGCTGATTCATCACTTTAAGCTTTAATTTGGTAGATGTTCAAAAGTTAAGTGAACCCTTAATGGAAAACGTTAGGGTGTGATGAATCTGTCTCCTCCCTGGACCTTAATCAGGGAATGGCCCAGATCTCTACTGATGAACTCCACTGCGACTCTGGAAGTTTGATGGAAAGCTCGCTTCTCCTCTAGTTGGAGCTCAGTTCCTCTGATCTAACTTTTCTGCAGGAATGTGGGTAGTATGGAATGAATTATGTCTTCTTCCAAATTCACATGTTGAAGTCTCAACCAGTACCCCAGAATTGGAGGTATTGTTGAAGCCTGGAAATTGGTTCTTTAAGGAGATTAATAAGTTAAAAGGAGGTCTTTAGGGTGGCCCCTAAAACGGGATGACTGGGGCCCTTTTAAGAAGAGGAAATTTGGACACAGACATGTGAACAAACAGAGGGAAGGCCACATGAAGATGTGGGGAGGAGATGGTCATCTTCAGGTCAAGGAGAGAGGCATCAGAAGAAATGAACCTGGGACTTCCAGCATCCAGAACCGTGGGAAAATACACTTTTATAGTTTAAGTCCCCAGTCTGTGGGACTTTGTTAATGCAGCCCAAACTGACTAATACACTGGGCTTCATGATAATGACATTTCTAGACTACGAAAGAAGTTCCACATGTTTTTCTTCACATAACTTTAATACCAATTTTAGCTTAAAATGGGTTTTTCTATAGCAGATTATTCATATCTTTTGTTTGCTTATTTTTTTATAGGTTTATCATCAGATGCAAGTAAGTCCTCTGCATTTTCTTGAAGAGAATTTCACAATTTTGACCCACAATATAATTCTTAATGGCTTTGGGTCATTATTCTGCCTTGGAAGAAATATTCCTATTATCTATAAAATTCATTTAAAGCTAAACAGATCATTGTAGAAACCCATAGTCAGCAACACATTTATAAATAACTTTAGATCAAACAAGCAACACCAGATGTGCTATAGCCCAGGGGTTTGTTTTGTTTTGTTTTGTTTTCTTGCTACTGGGGATTGAACCCAGGGGCACTTTACCAATGAGCTGTGCCTAGTCCTTTTTATTTTTTACTTTGGGACAGAGTCTTGCTAAGTTATTGAGATTGGTCTCAACCCTCCTGCCTCAGCCTCCTGAGTCATGAGGAGTATTAGGCATATACCATAATAGCCAGCTTACAGCCCAGTTTTAGTTTAGGACTTGGGTTTTAAATCTCATTTAGTTGAACTCATTTGATTGGGTTACAGAAGAACAAATTAAATGGCTAAGAAGGGTCAAAACTCACAGTGTTCAAGATGCTTAGATCTTACTTGAAGTACATCACATCATTATCAAATGGGCTTTTTTTTTTTTTTTTTTTTTTTTACCTAATACCGGGAGCCTGATTCTTTCAACAAAAGAGTCACAAGGAGTCGGAATGCAGTGTGTAACCTTTAGAAAGCATGAGGATTCTGTCTGTCTCTCCCTTTTTCTTTCTCTGTAAATTCCACTGGACCACAGTAGTGAAATTTCCCAGGGTGGGCATTTTTGGAACAAGGCTATTCATTTGAAAGATTAGAATTATCCAGCTGTAGGCTCAATGTGTCTGAGAAACAGCTTACATAAGGAGGGCCATGGGGTGCCCTTCCTTTTCTACCTCTCTGAAGACATGCAGCCTCTGGCTTCTGAGATTGAGGATTCTGATGTAGCCTAACACAAAATTTACCAGTGGAAACAGCAATAAAGTCAGTTGTTTGGTATTTTACAAACACAACTGTATGAATGAATGATTTTTTAAGCTTTTTTGTTGCGTGTGTGTGTGTGTGTGTGTGTGTGTGTGTGTATGTGTGTGTTTTAGTTGCAAGAGTGAAAGTTGTTAGTTTTTCAAAACCACGTCTTTCCAAAATCACATCTTGAGGAAAAAGGCTTTGCCAATTAAGAAGGTGGAGGGGTCTGTGAGAAACCACAGGCACTTTTATTTCTAGCTATCAACAGAATGGAAAAAAATTCAACTTACTTATATTCATTTATTTATATGGGTAATGAATAAGTTAAGGAACACTTCATCTCGAACACAGATTGCTTTTATTTTAGCTAAGCTAATGTTTCAGTTCCATATATACTTTTGAATTTCCATCAATGTCAAACACCATTTTTTTCCTTTCTTCTTAAAAAAAAAAAGGAGAGAGATTTACAAGCATTTTTACAGCACTCAAGGAAAGTAGGCTGAGGGTTCATAATAATAATTTTCCTTTTAAAAAACATCCATCAAACCAAAATAAAATCATTTTAATTAACTCCTTCCTGAGTAACTAAAACCTTGGAATGTGCTGAAAGGTTATAATAAATAAGGCAGTCAAAGATCAACTAGCTTAAAATGTATTTTTTAAATTAAACTATGTAAAATGTACAATATATTTCATGAAGTACAAACTATGTTGGGCCCAGGGCCAAAGAAATGTTGTCATGTGTGCCAAAGAAACTGATAGAGTGCCTTGACTTCTAGGACCAAGAGGCTGTTTGTTGAGACAAAATAACAAAAAGGCCCTGCAAGTAAATCAGTTGGCACCTTTTGTCATAAAGTTACCAAGATCACTGCTGAAAATAAATGCCTTTGGACACACAGGTACAAGTGCCCATGTGAACTTGCAGAAAGAGGAAGATTTTGTTGAGTGACCAATTGTCCCGATGTTCTGACAACAGCAGAGAAAACTTAGCCAACGCAACTTTATTTCAGATGTGAGATTGCACAGTGTGTAAACTAATCTTCATTATTTAAGTGTAATTCATAGAAACGACTCACAACATATCAGGCAGCAGTCCTTGTACTTGTTTTGAACATGATAGCTGTTTTCCAGGTTGCTTTTTGAAGTATGCCTAATGGTAGGGCCCTGGTCTCTCTGCACAAGACAAAGGATAATTCATTTTCTGAGAACATTTCCTTTATTCACTTCCCTGCTTCAGTTCTCTGAGGCAGAAAGGGGCCCACATGTGGCCACATGCTGGACTTCTTGCCTCTGTGGTCCCTGCCTTCACTGGGTGCCTGTGGGCTGGAGCCGTCTTAATATATCTCATGATAAAGTGGCTTCAGCACCCACTCGGCAGGTTCCAAATGACTTGCTTTATATCTTGGCTCCTGTCCAGTTTTAGTGAAGGAAGAAAGAATTTTAGAGAGACTTGTTGGTTTCTGAAAAGCAGAAAATGTATAGCTTGTGTAAAGCCAGAATCTTATTTACTATTAAGTACTTGCAACTCACTTTGCTCTTGGAGGCAAAAATTTGTCACAAGTATTCTTCCTGCTACCACCACCACACCTTGGTTCCTCAGCTAGCTGTACATCATCTACCCAGGAAAACATGTATTTTCAGGTTTTTTTTTTTTTTAAACAGTGAAAATACTTCTGAATTTAAGGAATAGATTTCTAATGACTGGGCCAAGACTTCATTAATAGGGAGCAGATAGCGGGGGTGTGGGAAGTGAAAAGGAGGATTATTTTGGGGTGATGGAACTGCTCAGAATCTACTCAGATCATACTAGGGGCATCCACTTACTCAGAAAGTTGGTCAATCAGTCTCTTACCCAGAAGTCTTGCTGCTTCTCATTTTGACGTCCCTGGTGAGGGCCCTCAGAAACAAACAGATTCCATAAGAAATGAGCCTGTAGTTCTACTGCTGCCTTAACAGAGCTCAGGATCCCTTGTTCCTAAAAACAGGCACCTCTTAAGGGACTAGAAAATGAAAGATACCAGTTTCTGAAAGACCCAACTTGGCCAGGAATGGACTTCCAAGATTATGCACTGTCTGGTCAGGCTTAGAATTCCTGGCATAAGAATCAACACCAGAGCTAAAATGGTTCCTGGGACTTCATTGAAAGCAATGCTGGGGACGTGGATGTTCCAGATTAGATGCAAAGCACACACTCATGCCATTTTCCTACTGTCACATGACCCTCAGATTTGATCTGTTTGCCTACAGTTCTTCTTAAGCAGCAAACAAATCCTTTTCCTTGCTGTGCACCTTGGAGTCTGTCAGAATGGTGCTTGGAAATGGAATGTCTCAACGGAGACATGCGCTTTGACCATGCACTTGGCCTTGAAAGGTATTTCAGGTGCTGGGGTGGGGGATGTGGCATAAGCCAAGGTGTTCTTTCAGAGATAAGCACACTGTTCTTGATGACAGTGTCCCCTGAGATGGGGCAGAGGTGGAATTCTACCCATTTGGGTAGAAACCACTTCACCAGGGCCATCTCCCTTTGATGTTCTTTTCTGCCTTACCTTACTCCTCAGACACTTCTAGAGCAGATTCCCTGATCTCTGAAGTGGTTTTTGTATTTCTACTGAAATATACAAGTCTGGATGTCTTCTGCCCTTGAGGTAATATTTTTACAAGTCATTTTACAAATGATAAGTTATTGGGCTGGGGGATATATTTCTCCCCTTCTCCCATGTACTGGGGGTGGGGTGGGGTGGGGCTGGGTAGGCTGTTTGGAACAAGGCTGCCTTCTGATGGAGCCATCTAGTGTACCTGGGAAAGACTCAAAAGAGCCAAAGAAAAAGAGAATAAAATTAAACAAATAAAACCCGCAAAACCGGGCATCTCCCAATGACCCCAACATGTGGGAATGTTTTGTTCTTTTTAATGCACTCAAGCATTAATTTAAGTCCCTTCTGGATTTTTCTTCCTCAAACAAACAGAACAACCTTTCTGGAAAAGGGAGATTCCGCCATGGAGCCACACAGCGCTGGCATCACCTCTTATAAATATCCTCTAGCCACTTTTCATCGTCCTGCTCCTCATCGTCCGTGGGCTCCTGGGTTTCCAGCGGGGTGGGGATGAAGAACTGCGGCCTCAGGGCGGCTCTGCTCACGGGAGACTTGAGTCCAAACTTGCGCTTGAGCAGGTGGAACTGCTCCTTGACGTAGTGGTAGAACTGGTACTCGTATCTCATTCGCTGGTAGAGGATCTGCACGGCCTCGGGGGAGGGGACAGTCTTCTTCACGGTCACAGTCATGTTTCCCAGTTTCCTGTGCTCTGCAAAAGAACCGGGAGCACGTGAGCAAAAGTGGTTCCTGCCACGCAGGGCAAGACGTCCTCAGGTGTAGGTGTTAATAGCACTTTTAGTGGACTAACTTCCTTTCCGTGGGATGGGAACCATGCAATTGGACCACAACTCGATACTGAACTCTAGGTTATATATATATATATTTTTAATAGCAAGATCTCTCTGTTTCCCCGCTTCTTGATCCACGAATAAAGGGTTCTGTGCTTTCAGAAAGAGGCACACAGAGCTGTCTCTTTGCTTTCTAATGCTCTTGTTTTATTAAAAAAAATTTTTTTAAATGTTAATATAAAGTTTAATTTGATACAAGGTCAATGAGCATCGCATATTTAACAACGTATTTATTAAGAATATAAAAAAACAGATCCTTAAATATATTTTTAATTTGTGGTTTTTGAATGTTTTGATCGAGGCTATATATAGCTGAAATTTTATACTAATTTGGCTTAATTTTTGCTTAATTTTATACTAATGCTTAATAACATGAAACTCTTAGATGTTTAGAAGATAAAATTCTCAGTTTTAAAGTGCATGATCCAGTGGAATTAATTATACTCTGTGTAACCCTCACCAATATTTTCTGAATCCTTTCACCAATCCAAGCAAAACATTTAATCTATTAAACAATAATCACTACGTATAGCTAGTTGTTTCCAAAATCAGATTCACCAGAAAGGACAAACACTTCTCATTTTTGAGGATATTTAAGAAAATTTTCACATTCATTCTAAAGAAGGAATTAAGAAAATTCCCTGGGTGGTAATGGCCTCATTGAAATAAGGGTACTGCTTTTCAAATGGTCTCTCTGGAAAACTGTAATGCACATCTGGATATGCCAACTCTAGAGTTTTTGTTAAAGAACTTGGCATAGACTCTTCTAAAATGGGCTCCTGATGGAACATTTCATCATATCTGTCTTCTTTACAAAAATAAATTCTAGCTAATCTGGAGTGGGCCATGTTCCTGGACCTTAACTATAGGTTATTACTTTGTGAGATTTTTTTTGTTTTGTTTTGTTTTCTTTTTGGTACTGGGGATTGAACTTGGGGCCTCACTCACGCTTGGCAAGTGCTCTACCTCTGAGCTACACCCCCAACTCTTTATTATGAAGTTTTAAAATTTTATTTTGAGACAAGTTCTTGCCACATTGCTCAGGCTGGCCTCAAATGTGTTATCCCTTTCCCAAGTAGCTGGGATTACAGACATGCACCTCCAACCCTGGTTCCCTTTGTTTTTAAAAGAGATTAACAAGAGCTTAAAAGACAGATGAGGCACAAAGAGTTTAAAGTGAAACACTCAGAAGAAGGAGACAATAATTCCATCATTACAGTGTCCTACAATCCTGTTCTCTCAGAGCACTCTAAATTGGTGAAAGCTGGGCATAGTAGCACATGCCTGTAGTCCCAGGTACTTGGGAGGCTGAGGCAGGGGGATAGTTTATGCTCAGAAATTGGAGGCCAGCCTGGACAGTATATCAAGGAAAAAAAAAATTGGTTGGGACTTCTTTGTTACCTTATAGTAAAAAAAAAAAAAATCCTATGATTTAAAAATGAATTATTAAGTTATATGGCACAACGTATTCTAAAAAAAATGAATTTCTATTAACTGAATAGTTGAGGGAACAAAGCAAATGGAGAATTAGGGGAGAAAAGAAGAAAAGGAGAAAAGCCATTGTTTGGGGAGAGGGTAATTATTTTCCTCTCTCCATAGAGAAATCCCCCTAGAGGAGCACTCCTCGCTCCTGCACCTGCCCTCCTTCAGTGATAAGCTGGGTGCACGGTGCACAGGGTTGTGCACTTGATGGTGCGCTGGGGAAATGGGGTTGAAATGTTTTCTCCTCTGGGTTGGGTACTTCTACCTGCAGAGATTCACAACCCACGGCAGGGGACGGAAGTCATGAGATCCTATTACCATGTGCCACACCAAGTTGCCTTCTCCCACCTTGCCTTATTTGGGTCTCCCCCTGTCTGTCTCATAGCTATATTCTCATTAGTTTAGAACCCAGGCAGGGTCACATGTGTGCTGTTTACTAGCTCCTCGCACCCGAAGGCAAGAACGGCAAGAACACAACACAGGCTGTGACCTCCTAACTACTTGTTTTGGAAGCAGGCTGATAGTTTGGCTATCAGCAGCTAGGATTTAACATATTATGTTTACTTGATTTAAGACAACCTGTTCACAAATATTCCTAGTTGATGAAGCCACTGGGAAATAGCTTCTATCAATTTGCATAAAGAAAAGCTGTAATGGAATTTGCAACATTCTATTAATATCCTTAAGAGTAAATTCAGGGTTTAAGGGGACAATGGCACATTCTAGGTGTTGAGCTCTTCACTGGTCTAGCTTCATCTAGGAACAGTCTTCAAAAGTCCAGGTAGAGATTCTGGATCCTCCTGGGAACCTGACTAAAGCTCAGGAGCATGGGGAGGACTCGGGGAAGCCCCTATATAAATATCTTAGGTCCTTATGAATCCGTTAAGAATCTCTGATTTCCAGAAATTAATAAATTGCATTTCCTTCAATGATCTCTCATGCATCTTCTTTACTCCAGAAGCATTGGCCCCTAGTGTGATGAATGAATGCTGTAGTTAACTATTTTGTATGCCAGTCAGGTACCTAATTATAAACATTGCAACAGCAAAGAAGGAAGCCCTTGGATTTACATCTTATGAAAGGGAAAGCACCTGGGACTTAAGTAGGAAGCCACCCTCGTGAGTTCTAGAGAAGAACCCAAAAGATGAGTGTAGGGAGTCTAGATATTCATAAGGACGTAATTCAGGTTCTGCTCTACTACAGAGCCTTCAAGTTCTCTCTGTCTTAAGGTTGAATTTGTAATTTCCTAAAAATTATGTACAGCAAGTGTAATCAGATAAATATTCTGACCACAAAGCCATCCAGGAAATATACAACTGAATATTTAACTTAAAGCAAAAATAACTTCCTAAGATAACTGGGTTGCTATGCTGGTTTATATAATGGACTGAGTTGACTTGTAGTCAAAGGTTATTAGCTTCAAACCAGAGAGAGTTGGTGCATGGGCAGAACAGGTAGCCAGCATTACCAAAAGGAACATTTTGCGTATAATTAATACATGCTAATAAAAAGCAAATTACACACACACACACACACACACACACACACACACACACACACACACGGGGCTGTGGCTGTGGCTCAGTGGTAGTGCACTTGCCTGGCATGTGTGAGGCACCACTGAGTTCTATTCTCAGCACCCCATATAAATAATTAAAAAAATGACTATCAACAATTAAAAAATAAAAAGGCTAAAAAATTTTAAAAAATATATATGTAAAAAGGTTACTAAGTCTTTTAATCACAAGTGAAAAGAGCCAGAACACATTTACATGATGAGTTAACTGATCAAGAAATGACAGCGATTCCAGCTGAGCCCCATGCAATGGGTGTACTTTTATAGTAACAGCTACATTTGGTAAAGACTAAGACGCAGCAAGCACTGAGCTAAGCACCTATGCACCTAATCACACTTCAGTCCTCACCCTTGAGAGAAGAGCCACCTTACTGTTTACAAACAGAGGCTGAGCAAGACTGGCCTGTTCAAGGTCAGGCAGTTAGAAGTTTGCAGAGGTAGGGGTTTTGCATAACCATCAGTTGCTGAGCTTTGGCAGTGTTGTTACTAGTTGAGAAGAGGTCAACAGCCTTTTCACTGTTCCTCACATGTCCCTCCACGATGCCACACAGCATAGAGATCAAGAGCTGGGTCTGGCACCTCTTCTTCTTCATATGGACTTAGAGTAGATCTCATGGAAATGGGATGATGGTGGTGGAGGGAATGGCTAATGTTTTTATACTTTGGAGGAAGAAGAGGGTTGATTAAATAAACAAAAAATGGACTAGACCATCTCTGGGCCCAATAAGAAAGGCCAGTGCCCGTGGAGTCCACACTGAGACCCCTCACCACGAGCACATTGAGAGTCTCTTGGTTTCACCCCAGGGGTGGACACTTTTCCTGGGTTCCTTATTTAGCCTGAACTTTCAACTATGTTTTTCTAGAAGGAGACGTTATTCCAGCCCAGTTGAAATAAAAGCTCAGGATCAACTGAGTTTAGGAAAAGTAGACCTTCTCATGATGCCCAGTATGGCTGTCAAGTCTCTTCCTAGACAGCACAGGCTTGGGAAATCCCACTCCCCTCATATCGCCTGGTTTTACCCACATTTTTATAAGCAAGAGAGGGATTTTAATAAGATTCCTAGAGGCCTTTTCCACCAAACTTTAATTCCACGTGGCCTCACTCCATCTTGCTATTCTATAGTGCTGGTCAGAACAAACACCAGGAGGCTGATCTCTCTGGTTGCTAGAAAACTACAGAAAGGACAAGACTTTTAAGGTAAGGGGATTTTTAACTTTCTGGCTGAAGAATTTTAGAAGATTCTTTCTTGGGTAGCAAAAGATTGCCAAGTGTATATCAGTTTCCTTAGTCCTCTTTATTCATCTTAGCCCCCTCCCTAAATCCCCTATTTAACATGAGGGACAGTGGCAGCTGGCTAGAGGAATCTTATGACAGCATTTTTTTTTTTAAAATTAAGCTCCAGTTTTACATTAATATCCAGTTCCTGCACCAACTGTCCATCCTCCCTGTTTCTTTTCTTCATTGCCAATCTCTCTCTCTCAACTGGGATCTTCTCACCAAAACTCACATGTGCTTCTTAAAAGCCTTGTCTCCAAGCCCCTCCCTCTTTTCTTTGTGGCTCTGAACAAGCCATAGCCCCGCTTGTTCGAGAGTTGTCTAAATTGGTTATCACCAATTTTCCAACTTCCACACGGGACTGAACCATCAAAGCCTGCTTTCTCTTCCCTCATGACTCCATTCAACTGACCCCTGCTTCCTTGTTGGTCACTCAGTGGGCCCTCTCCAGACCTTCCCACGACCTCTCAGCACGACCTTGCAACTCTGCTGGCCTCATGCTTCATCCTGATGCCCTTCCTCCCTGCACATCTGTAACTGCTCTTCCCAGTCGTCCTACCCCTCTGGTGGTGCTTTTCCCTTCTCTCCATTCCCTCCTGTTTCCACGACTGTCCCTTCCATGCCAGGGCTCATCCTAACCTTCCCCTTTCTCCCTGTTTCTCCCTAGGAACATCATCCAACCTCTACGCCTTAGTGTTCACACCACTGTGGACAACGAAACTGAAAGTTTATGTGCCATGTCTACAGCTTTATTGACATCTATTTTTCAAAGAGCTGCCAAATTGAACAAGAAGGTTAATGAAGTTGCCAGAGAGTTATGCCATGGGCAGAAAAAGGAGGGCTATGTTGATGAAGCACAGAATCAAGACTCAACCAGTAAACATGGATTATGGGTTTAGGTTATGCTCATTTAGATGCTGTTTTATTTAATATTCTCAATAACTGTGGGGTATCGTGACCCCGATTGTACAGATGGAGAGACAAGTTCTGTGAGATTAAAGGGAGTGACAGAAGGGAATTACAATCCAGGTTCCCCTTTGTGCTGAGGTTTTCCTTAACTGTAATCACTGGGTCACAACCAGTGGAGCTTCTGCGAGTCCACAGAAAACTATCCCCATCGTGGCAGAAGACCGGAGGGCAGTTTACCTTGTGTGGGACGTAGAGAATTTTTAAAATCCCATTTTGAAGACATATGATTATGTGTCCTGCTGTACAATAGTCAGTGCTATGGAAAAGTCATTCCACTGCTAAGTGTTCCACATTTTTGGAACATGCTAGACTTCCCTCCAAACAAAACAAAGCTACGTGAACTATGGAATCAGCCTCTCTCCAGATCACCACAGTGGCAGTTCTAGAGGAAGTTGCTTGGATATTTTGCAGATGGTCTTTATTTCAGCTCCAAATGATTATGCTTTTAAAAATCCACACGTACCCTTAGCATCCTTTGGGAAGCAATGGGGCCCTTGTCCAGTGGGCATAGACTTAGAAGGTAACTTCCAAGAAGTACAGACTGCACCCCATGAGCATCCTCTGAACCCAGCAGAAGCTGAGGTGACTTCAAAGGGGACCTGTCTCTTGGGTCCATTTTCAAAGGGACAAATACAGAGCTCCTTCCATCAAAGGTGGGCATGGCAAAAAGGAAGCCCAAGAGTCGACTGGCGGCAATGTGTGGCTTGGCCCATGGGGTGTTTTTTTCTTTTTTTTTAAGAAATGGACTTAGTTATGAGACTTGGTCCATTTCACATGGAAATCTGGATTTCTGGCTTCTTTTAGAGGAAGACCACAGGGCTGAATGTGAATGTGACTGCCCTTGTGAGAGGCAGTGAGCTCCACTTTGTCTCAGACCCCCAAATGCCAATTTATTCTTTAATGTTACCTTCCTGGTTCTATAGAAATTTGAGTTTTATGCTTCTGCTTTGAAGGTTTAAAAATTCTTTTCCTAAGTCCAGGAAACAAGGGCTTCATATCAAAATTAAGGCCTCAGTTAGCACCACCACCCCCAGTTTGTGCATCCAATGCCACCTTCCTCTCTACTTTCTGCAGTTCTTAATTAACTGTCCTGCAGCAGGTGCAGGAGTTACAAGTAGTGAATGGGACCTGCCCCACCACAGTCATCATCAAATGTTTTTACGGCTTCCTTTGTGTCAAGCACTGGAGATACGCACACATGCATTTAATCTGTACAAAACTCCCAAGGCTGTGAGGTCTTTTATCATCACCATTAACAGATGTGACACTGGGATTTTAGGAGCTTGCTCAAGTTCACAGAGCTGGCAAGCCAGAGCTTGGGTCTGGGAAAGCTTGACTAATGAGCCCAAGGCCTCTGTCCTTCACCTTCCTAAGGTCAAATGGGGCTCCTCGTCTAAGGGGAGGTCTCCCTCACAGGACTCGTACCCACAGGAGCCGAGAGGGTTGGTTTGCTGGAATTGTGCTCAGGAGAAACCAGGCCTGATGGGCTTATCTTAAATATTCTGCAGAGAGCTGGATTCTCCTTAACTATTGGATCCTAAAGATTTGCTGTGTGTACAACTCTGAGAGCACTGCACAAGGTGTGTGTGTGTGTGTGTGTGTATGTGTATACCAAAGAATGGAAAACTTTTGGGATGCCTCTGAGGCACTATCAACCCTTTCAACATTTCCCCTGGATTTGATCCCCACCAGGTTTCATTGAGCAGCTCTCCTAAGGGAGCTCTGACACTGAGAGTGAGCATCAGGGCCGACACCCCATTTGCCTTTGTGTTTCCAGGGTTCAGCATCCAGGGAACCCAGCATCCTCTGGGCATGCTTCCTGAGAGGGCAGAAGGCATCTTGGCAGGCAGAGTGTGTTGTCAAAAGCAGAGAGGGCTGGTCTGTGTCTGTGAACGGAGAGTCAGCCATGTGGGGTCACAGACAGCATCTAATGTGCTTTCTACAAACTTTGGGGACCAGCAATGCTGGGTCCTTAGCAGGAAGCAGTCGGCCCTCACATCTGGGACTCTCTGGCTCTCACTGTTCAGTTTTGCAGTTCTGTTGCTTTTGCAGAGCCATAGTGCTGGCCATGTCATATTTTCTGCCCTGGTCCTTTAATTAATAAACACACTTGGAAAAAAGAAGCTACGGTTTCAGGATGCTTTTGATTTTTTTCTTACTGATCTTTAGGGACTGGCCAAATAATTCCTTTAGTTATGTTGTGGTAATTGCAGAAAATTTCCTCAAACTAGGCACTGGTTTTGAGCTGTGAAATGTTCAAAAGGGGAGGGGAGAACCTCAACCTTTGACCTTTGTATTCTAATACAAAACAGATTGTCCAGACACATCCAGTCAGCCAGAGTCAAGACTGTGTGGGGATAGATTTTTCCAGGCTCTGGGCTCTCCCTGAGGAAGGGGTGGCAGACGCACTATAATTATGGTCCTGAATGGGAATCCAGTTTAATCCCAAATGACACAAGATTCTGAGGCTGATCACCCCATGCTGGTAGAGAAAATCAAAACCAAAACAAGAATAAAATGAGGCTAATAGGGGGCCGCTCTTTGCATTATCAAAGTTGTCATCTCACCTTCCCCTGATCCTGCCTAACAGAAGAGCACTCCTGATCTGCACAGGGCTCCTTGGTCCATGTGCTTTCACCAAGCTCTGTACAACCCTCACAGCACCCACAGGCACCCAGGCCGGAGAGGTCAGAACATGGGTCAGGGTTGTAAGACCAGTAAGTGACTGTTCCGAGACTAGAAAGGGGCTTTCTAGTCTAGCACCAGTCTAGCACCTGTTTTTGCTACATCACAGGCTGTTAATTTCCAAATTGAGTGGAAATCCATAACCACCCACTTCTCCATGCCTAGTGTGTATTCTGGCACTATGGGGCTCAGTCAAGAAGAAGGGCCCGAGTGTTCTAACTCAAGGGGAATGCTTTGTAAGTTGAGGAGGATCTGGTGGAAAACTTGCCAGCCAGCAAAAATGTTTGCAGAATGAAAGGGACTGTGTCTTTCTCATTTTCATTTCCCTGATGTCTAGGCTTCACACTGGGCATATCATGACTCTCCATAAATGTTTGCTGATCTGAAACCTGATTTTAAATCCATCGGTAAGACTGGATTAATCCAAAGGGCAACTGTTGGTGTTGACTTGACATTGTCATTTTTGTTAAATTCCTTCTTTAGCTGAAGGTCCTCCCTGAGCAAACCTTCCATTTCTAGGAGTTGAATTTCTTGAGGGGAGGGTGATAGGGCAGGTTTGGCTCCCAGGCTGCTCTGGACAGGGAGTATATTTGCTTTTCTTAGCCACTCTGTTGAAGAACACTATGTTATGGTGACAGATCGCTTACACATACTTAGCAAAGCTCAAGAAATACCATGATAAGGGATGTTTTTCTATGAACATAAATACCTACATAGAAAGATATATGTGGCTGCCACCCAGCAGCTAGTGAATTGGTGCTATGTGTGTAATTCACTGTGGTCCATAACTAAAAAAATCCAAGCATTGTTGGGCCGGAAGATGTCTGTGTGATTGAATTATGCTATATTAATGCTGTTCGGTGCCTTAATTTGCCAGCACTTTTAGTACTTTTGAATGTCATTTCTCTATTTTTTTAAACAATTTTTTTTAGTTGTAGATGGACACAATACCTTTATTTTATTTATTTATATGTGGTGCTGAGGATCGAACCCAGTGCCTCACATGTGCTAGGCAAGTGCTCCACACCACTGAGCTACAATCCCAGCCCTATTTCTCTATTATTAAAAGAAAAATGTTCTGTTGAGAAGCAAAATACTTATTCAGATCACATCCACTTGCCTTGTGTGCCCAGGGTTTTTCCATGGAGAATATTTAAATGGTGGCTCTTTGGCCAATCTTGAACACTTCCTCATGGACGATCTTAGGCCAGGCCGCTGGGATTATCCTCAGGAAGCTGCTGTCACAGGGCAAGGACTACACAGTGAAAGTCCTACAGGGCCAGGAAATACTTCTCTGCTCATCGCCATGCCCCTCCTGCCTGGGCTGCACAGGCCAATGGAATGCACGCAGACTGGTTTGCCAAGGCCTGGGCTCCTCCCAATGTAGTGCCCCACAAACACTGGGACTCTAACCTCTGAAGATGCTGATAAATATCACTCACCAGTAATCTAGTTTGTGTGCAAGATGGTGTGGTGACAGGTAGAATGAGCTTCATACAAGCCCAGGCCCTGAATGGACTCTGCTTGACTGCCCGGGATCTGGACAGTTTTGCAAAAGTAGTGATTCTCTCCACCTCTGCAGCACTGACTTTATGTTTGGACTGGTTCATAATCTTCAGTACTCTTAAAAGTTCCTTTAATGTAAATAAAAAGGAAATCACAGATCTGCCCCTTAGAGCCTCCCCTCCCACCTCTCTTCATCTGTCAAACATGCATAATGGAAAAACGATGTTGCCCTGGCTCTGGGCCAGAATAAACAATCTGGAAATACTGTGTAAACCCAGCTGCTGCAGCAGAGGACAGAGGCCCCGTTTTATGACCTCTGAGATGGTTAACCGTATGCAAAACAAGTAAATGTCTCCACTGATTTGCAGTGTATTTTGATGCTGGGCGGGCTTTGGCATTCCTTTTCTGGATCTAAGTGAATGCACACTCCATGCTGACCAGAGCCTCCTTCCCCCAACAATCTGGACTTGTTTTAAACTAGTCCAGCAGAGATCATGTGCAAGAAATGGATACAAGTTTCATAACAACCAGAAGTGGGGCCCAATTTTGCCACCAGGGAAAAAAAAAAAAGCATCACTCAAAGATGAGCTTCCTTCTTTGGCTTCAGGGGAGCCGAGCTCTGATGGACCCAGAGGCCCTGCTCTTTTTTTTTTTTTAACCAACACTCTATCCAATCTCAGGTTATGCTACTTCCAGGAATTTCCAACCCACAGGATAGTTATGCTTTCTTAGTGACAGGTATGAGGAAAGTCGCCGTTAGGTCTGGGGGACTGAAGCATTAGGTGACCTGGGAGAAAGCACCAGTGCATGCTCCTCAGGGCCCACAAATGCTCACAGCTTCTGCAGAGCCCAGCACCATGCTGGCTGCCCCTGAAACCGTGTGAACACGATGCTTGTCACAGATAGAGTAAACTCATTTCCTGAATTATGCAGGGAGGCCACACAGTTCAAACACATGAAATACAAGAGCAGGGCAGCCGGGCTCCCCTGCAGCTGCTGGCAGCGGAAATGAATGTGTGTCACTGTGGCTCCTCGTGATGTGCAGGGCCGACAGGGCCAGCGTTTGATGTGCCACTCAGATGATCGATGGCATGTTACGATCAGCTTCTTGGAGGTATGGCAATTAAGGAAAAGAACAAAAAGCACTTCATGGCTGCCTCCATGCTTAGGGTTGGTAAAGTAAACACAGGGAATTTTTTTTTCCAGTCTTCTTTTCAGATCTGGAAGTATAAATAACTAAAAAACAGTTCAAGATCGCTTTGAATTTCAAGAGAGCCTTTTCTCTATTTAGTCAAGCGAGAGTTACATGATTTACTATTTTTTTTTTTTCCAAATGCCTGAAACTGCCAGGTTCCTTTGATGAAAGAGAATGAAGGCTTTCTAATGATCCCACTTTGCTTTGGAAACAGGGGCACAAATAAAATGAACCAGGATGAAAAAATATTGGCCTATGTGGGGTAGATCACTGAAGGCCCAAGGAACCCAGGATTCCGGCCCCTTTGGGTTGGAAGAAGGCCAGCCACTAACCTGTGAGGGGGCGTGTCCTTTCATTAACACTGTACAGGTGGGCCCTATAACCCCAGCAAACCTTTGAACCTCTGAAAGCTGAAAACACAGGCCTTCACCTTGAAAAGGAGGAGACAATAAGAAGAGGAACAAATATACAATTTCCAGTAACTTCCTGGGCCACCTGGGAGTTCCCACTTTAACGGGGACAGGAAGGGCCTCTGTCCCAGTGGGGCATCAGAGGAAGGACAAGAAACAGGGATGGAAGGGGGTGGCATTGATGACTGCAGGCGTCTATCTTTTGTAGGGCCAGGTGAACATCTTGCCAGAGAAACTTCATGTGCAGCGAATGACCTGGGGAGCCCAAGGCATATGCAGAGGCATAGGCGGCTGTGGTTCTGACACATTGGTGACCACTCCCCCACCCCCAGCTGAGGCTGATGCAGGAGACTGCCAACCACACACCACAATTGATCCTGAAGCTTAGAGCTCAGCACATCAGGGCTGGAAAAGGCATCTGAGCTCCTCCTCCTCAGGCCTCCACTTAAAGGGGTCAGCCTTGAGCCTCCTTATTGTCTACCAAGGTGGGTGGCTCTACAGTCAGCTTCCCCTGACACCTGGGTTTACTGGGGCAGAGGGCAATTTGCCCCTGTGTCTTTTCTTCCGAAGTTTAGCATCCTGGCTCAAATCATCAAAAATCAGTTAATTTCTTTGAAAATATCTACTACTGTTATCTATACGTGCATGCTTTCTCAATATAGCATCTCTTACAACACTCACTAGAGAACTGGAATGGCATTTTATAAAAGAGAGCTTTCTGTTTCCAACAACATGAACAACAGAACAAGACATCTACTTCTGAAAAAACAAATGTACTGGAAGACATACTAGATTTTATCAGTATTTGCACTTTTGTCAGAAATACATTTTTATTTGAAATTATTACTGGGAATGTATTTTTGATATTTTTTTGTCCTAACATTACTTGCTTTGCAGTTGTACTATGGAGGCCCACATCAGGGCTGGATGAGGACATTCTGATGAAAGGGATTTCTTATATGAACAAAGAAGATCAAGAGAAACATTAACTAGCATTTCTGTCCAGATTCTCCTGGCACTTCATTAGTATGTACAGGGTCATAAAAAGCCTTTGGGTGGTTTATAAGCTTTTATTTTTAACCTTATTTCTTAGACAAAAGAGTAATTTACAATTGATTTTTTTCTGGTTATGATGTCTGTCTGTCTGTCTATCTGTCTGTCTGTCTATCTATCTATCTATCTATCTATCTATCTATCTATCCCCAAGTATAATCACATATATATAAGACACGAGCAAATAAATACAGGGTCTAAACCATCTATATATTTTTGGAAAACTCAGAGAAAAGATAAAGAAAATAAAATGTCTTTTAATCAAGCCATAATGATCACTATAGCAATATAACTCCTTTTAGTCTTATTTTAATTTATGGGCATGAATTGTAAAATACATGCATTGTTTATTTAGTTTTATTGTCTTTTAAAACTCAACTGATCATAAGCATTTTCCAATATCATTGTTTATTCTAAGTCATATTTTGCAATGTGTTTTTATATACTGCATTATATGGATGCCTTAAAAATCATATGACCAGCCAGGTGCGGTGGCACACACGCCTATAATCCCAGGGGCTTTGGAGGCTGAGACAGGAGGATCTTGAGTTCAAAGCCAGCCTCAATAATGGTGAGGTTCTAAGCAACTCAGTGAGCCCCTGTTTCTAAATAAAATACAAAATAGGGCTAGGGATGTGGCTCAGTGGTCAAGAGCCTCTGAGTTCAATCCCTGGTACCACTCCCCCCCCCCAAAAAAAAATCATATCACCAGTCTGTTGCTGCTATATAACTGGATGACTCTAAATAATAAGAGATACATATGCTTGTTTATTAGCCATCATACCCATTTTGGGGGGTATTTCCTTACAATAAATGGCAACTTTAGATTCTGAGTGGTGAGTTTTCTTATCATTGCTAAGGTTTTCAATTCTGCCAGCTCTAAGAGATCCAGAAATTTATAGAATGCAATTTTCCTAAATTTTAAGACATTAAGTTTAGTGATACACAAAGACAATGTATTACCTAGTTTCACAATGCAAAGGGCCTTTTGAAAATTCTATGTCAGTGACTGTGAGAACAGAAAGCATCACTACAGTGCACTTGGTATGGAAGTATCATAGCTCAAAAAATATTCAGAGCACAAGAATTTCTTAGTAAATTACACCACATCATGACTACAATGACAAGGACAAAATATTTGCTTGTTTGTGGAGTTTACAAAAAGGGAAAAATTAAATTCGGTGAGAGCCCTGTTTGATAAGGAAAATACAGAATTTGGTCTATTGCATTCTTTGTTTTGTTTTAACACTATGTTTATCACAAACATCAGCCCTGATGAGTGACCCTATGGTGAGTTCCAAGAGTCAGCAACCTGGATGTTCTCTCCAGAATGTTAAACATGGTGAAATTTTGATAAACCCTTCCAGGCTGTGAATGAAGCAGCTGTTCACAGAGGCTGAACATGGAGATAAGTGAGATATTTAACCTCCCGCCCAGGCATTAAGAAGTTAGGCTAATGAGAGGTGCTACTCAAAATAACCATTCCCAAGTCAGGGAAGTGTGAAATGAAGTTCCAAGGATGCTGTCAATTCTACCAGGAGAGTTTGCAATGCTACTTTCAAATTAAAATGACTTTTCTGGGGAACCTGTAGCACTCTGATAGCACCCGGTCTTAGGGAATATAAATGAACACCTGGTTTTCTCCTCCTATCCCTGTGAAATATCAGATTTGCATGCTCTATAAGTCAGCATGAACATTTACAAGACATCCAAATTGTTTTAAGTAAAACTCTAAGAAAGAATGAGTCACAAGTGTAAATTTTCCATGTGCATGGGAGATCAATTTGCTTATTTCACAAAAGTTGGAAATTGACAGGCAAATGCCAATAGATGCCAGGATCATCTGAAGGGAAAATGCCTGGATACCATGGCTGAGACTGTAAAATAAGGGGGTAAAGGTTTGATGTTAACATTTGTATACTGTAAAAATGTTATGGATAGAGTAAACTTGCAAATGCAATTCAAGAGGACAAAAATTATTTTGTCTACATATCTTTTGAAAAGTTGGGTTGTAGTATAAAATTTTATTTGGACCTGTAACTTTCTTCTAATGAGAAAAAATAAACCCTTTTCATTTTTCTGACACATGAAAGAAAAAAAGCAGGTTGTGGGAGAAGATCATTGACAGGTGTTAGGTGTCAGGTCAATTGCAGGCCATAAGGCAGTCAGGGAAGATTTCTTGAGCTGAAATGCCATGGCCAAGGTAAAGAAAAGCTGAAGAAGACTGTGATGTTAATGGAAGGGAGAGGACAAATAGCTAGGCTACAAGTTCTGATGGGACACAAGCCTTCCCATATAAAAGGGACTAAAATAAAAGTAAACCATCTACCAATGATGGAAAGACCATGTTACAGACTAGAAGCAGCCAAAAAAGAGCTATATGTATGTATGTATGTGTATATATATATATATATATATTTAATGTGCTCATAGGTATTACTAGGTTCCATCAGGATTGGTTCACTTCAGAAATCCCTTTAAAGACAGGCAGAGGAGGGGGCAGGAGAAAAGGATAACTTGAATGACATTCAAGGCATTCTTTAAGAATCTGTTCAAAGGATGGAAAATCAAAGATGTTTAAAGGAGAAAAGTCAACAAGTGGAAAAGCTGTAACCCATTACGCTTTAGTTTCATTGGGGCATGAAATGAAATTTCATGATGTTCTGCAAACAACTGCATAAAACTGAAATAAGTGAACTGGCATTAAATGCATACTATACTTTTATCTCATTTTGCTATAATAATAGAAACTGGTTCATTAGGTCATGGTCCTTGTTTTCCAATCATGCATAGTTATAGAAACATTAAAAAAATGTCTAATTGCTCCTAGATTATAGCAAAACCATACACAGACATAGACATGCTGCTTGATTTATGATTTTCTGGTAACCTTTACTCTCAAATGGCTTTTACCAAGTGGTTTATTTGCTTGGTCCCTGCTGATGTACCCTCCTGGCCAGACTGTCTGCAATGCTCACAGCCCCAAGTGTAAAGGAATGAACTCCCTCACTAACATATCTCTTCAGTTTGTGAGAACTCACACTGAAAAATCTGGAGTCCTGGGTTCAACACTAAAACTGCTCTCCTTCCCGCCATTTCCCTTTAGAGAAAGGAGAACTGAATTGACTATTTCTGATGCACTGGATAATGTGGCAACATTCCATTCCTTGTTATTTCAAGACTTTCCAAGCTCTTTAGCCTGAGATCCTTACTACCCAGTTTCCTCTTCTAGATTATAAAATTGATCTACTAAATGTCACATAAAATAGTAGAGCTCACTGGGCACAGCAGCACGTACTTGTAATTCTAGCTGTTTGGGAGCCTGAGGCAGGAGTATGGCAAGTTCAAAGCCAGCCTCAGCAATTTATCAACGCACTTAGCAACTCACTGAGACCCCGCCTCAAAATAAAAAATAAAAAGTGCTGGGGATGTGGCTCAGTGGTTAAGCACCCCTGGGTTCAATCCATGATACTGAAAAAAAAAAAAAAAAAAGCAGAGCTCTTTGTAAGAACTGTATGGAGTTACTATTCTTCCCAATAGGAATTGTGCCCTGCCTTGCTCCACCATATAAATATACGGGTATCTGACATCTCAAGAGACTGTCAAGACAACACTAATCTGTGTATGGTGTCTTCCTTTAGCAATGAGCTGAAGATGATGTGGCTGAACATGCTACCAGGAATGAGCAGGTCCTCACTGTAAATTTTCACAACATTTCTACCAAAAAAATTTTAAATTCTAATTGAATGCTACCTAATGCAATCACACTCCTTGGGCTTTTACATGTGACAATAAAACAAAAGCCTGACTTCTTGGTTAGAAGAAAAGGTGAGGCAAAGCTCAATGGCTTTTCTTTGGGTGGATTTAATTCCACCTGCCCCTTCTGAACATTTGCCAAACCCTTTGGAACACAAAAAATATTCTGTTTCCTTCCTTCCCTTTCTTCCTACGAAGTCCAAAGCAGCAGGGAGGGAGTTGTTTGGCATGGCAGAGATGGGGTAAGAAAGAGGGAGAGGAATCACTCCACTCTCTAATTTTGCTGTCTGGTGAGGGGTGATGGATGGGTGGCCTGAGAGCCCATCACTCCTGCTCCATCAAGTCCACGATGTATCTCTCAGAGGTCATGGGCAATCCTGTGTCAGTGTTTCTGGCTGTCACAACCAACTCTCCAGAGTGGCAGTACATAGCCCCAATTCTTGCACTTTTTAGAGAAAATGCCTTGAAGGCTTTTGGGGCAACCTGCCCCTCTCTGTGCAGTCCTTGAGGTAGTTAGACTCCATTTTTTGGTTACATTAATGTCTGCAACATAGTTCTTCATATCCACTTAGAACGTTTATGAAGGAATTAGGTCCAGTTCCATGTAACGCCATTAGTTCATCCCCTAGCTGGGTAGATTGCCAAGTAACTATTTTTTCCTAATGCATGATAAATACAGATAAAATCAGTTGATATTCAAGCTTATACTTTACAGCCACAAAAAATTAGTAAGTCATTTTCATAACTGTCACAGAATAAACAGATGGCAACATGAACTTGTATTTAGGCATAAAGATGATAGTAAGATGATAGTAAGAATTCTAGAATATGAATATATAAATTACATATATATTAATTACCAGGGATTGAACCTAGGGGTGCTTAACCACTGAGCCATATATCTGGACTTTTAAAAAATTTTCATTTTATATTTTTTAAATTTTGAGACAGGGTCTTGCTAAGTTGCTGAGGAAACTTTGAACTTGCAATCTTCCTGCCTCAGCCTCCTGAGCTGCTGGGGTTACAGGCATGTGCCATTGTACTCAGCTAGAATGCTAGAACTTTAAGGGGAAAAATATGACTCTGAATATTAGCATTGGATGATTTCAAGCTTATTGATATTCATAGTCTTTAATCATATCATCTCAATGATATTCAAAAAGCTTTGTGAAAATTTCAAGAGCCAGCAGTGATTCTTAACAGATGAATAAGACCAAATTATTATTAAATTGAATTTACTAGCTGGGAACCATATTTATTTCTTGTTGGCTATATATTTCAATAAGTAACTTTTAAAATAAATCTTATTGAATGTCAACTCACTATAAATTTACAGTGAGCACGTCATAGAATATTTGTCTAAGTGACTAGAGTAATGACAAAATACTAAAAAGACTTTTAAACAGTGTTCACTAATCACTTTGTTCTATATGATTAAATCATGTAATCTAAGAATTTTTAAGACTCCAACAGACATTTGCAGCAACTAAACTGGCAAGGTTTCCCATTTTTGCTTTGCTCATTTAGAAAAATAAGCAGTTTCCCTTAGATTGTTTGCTTTTTAAAATTCCATTCCTCGATTCATTAAAAACTTTAACAAAAGCCAAAGCTGGTGACATGACTGTAACAAATGGCTTTACTGTTGACCAGATTGAGTCTTTTGCAAGTTCTTTATCAAAGCAATTTTAGCAATTCTAACTATAAAAATCTTTTTCCCAGAAAAATTAGAAGAAAGTAATAACACATCAAGAGTATTTCAATGGGGGCTGGGGTTATAGCTCAGTGGAAGAATGCTTGCCTGGCATGTGTGAGGCTCTGGGTTCAATTCTCAGCACTGCATATAAATAAATAAAGTCCATCGACAACTAAAAAATATTTTTAAAAAGAATATATTAACGAATATCATCATGAAAGAATTACCAAGCTTTCTAGAAACATTCGATTCTTAAGAATTTAGCAGAATACAATTTCCTAGCATTCTACATGTTATTAACTACCCCATCCTCCCCAGATCATCATGTTTTTGATTTTGCTCTTCCCATGGAGCAAGTGGAGAGGTGAAGGGCAGAGATGCGGTGAGTCACCCAGTCCAGGGGGACAAGTGTCACCTCTGCCACTCCAGCTCTGCAGAACTATGGATCCTCTCCAAGTTGGCAGTGTCTTCATCTGTGAGATGGACAAAATTATAGTATCTGCCTCAGACTCTTGTTGATAGGATTAAATGAAATATACATCTAATAGGTCTAACGAAGTTCCTGGGAAACAATAAGTTTCCAGTGAAAATTGTCATAATCAGAATGGGGGGGCTTGTGTTAACTCCAACAATAATAATTACTCTAGGAGGCCATGAAAGAAGGGTTCTCATGCGTGACTGCCTGATAGCAACTACCACAAAAGACTCTGCTAGAACTATTTGCACAAAGGCCAATGCAAACTTACATGGAAAATACTCCTGCCAGGATACTGCCTGGCAACTATCTGTTCAACCCCGGGCTGGAACCACCCTTGCTTTAATCTGGCATCTGGGGATTATTGTTTCAATTATTTGAATAATCCTCCTCATTTCTGCTTTTAAAAAAAACTTCCTCTGGCCTCAACCTCTTTCAATTCACTCAATTCCCAATGATCTGCAAATAAATATCATTATTATTTAGAGAATCTCTCTTTGATTGTTATTTAGGTTGACACTAGAATAACAAACATCATTATTATTATCATCCGGCTCAGAGCATTCCTTTGAAACATCAATATTCTGCCACTAAACCAGAAAAATACTAATCTTGCCAATTGAAACAGACAAATTTAAGTTTAAATTCAATTGAAACTTGATGGGTAAATGATGATACTTCATGGAATTACAGACATCAAAACTTCTAGGTGCTGCTTCTTCAAAAATTTAAAAACTGGCAGTTCAGTGAAAAGAAAAGATTCATATCCTATGCAGAGTTCATGTGCACTGTGGATAAACTTGATCCACCCACCTACTACTTACTAGTTTTATAAAATGCTTCTCGTCTACTAACACTACACAGCCCAAACTTACTTTTTATATGAGCCTTAAAAAGTGTCAGAAATATAGTTTGAATGTTTCATGTATTCTTCTTTCCTTAAAGTTCCTTGGGGGTAGGAAGACCTATCTGTGGGTTATCCTGGGTTATTTAATTTGGTCTAAACCAATGCTTTGGTTTTAATTTGGTCTAAACCAACTTTCTTGACAAGCTATTTAACTAAATAATGAAAAATACAAAGAATCGATTTGAGGTTATGAGTCAAAAGACCCGAAGATGCCCATGAACTGGTGTAATCCAACTCACATCCGCTCATAGGCCTTTCACATTTCTGCATTGGCCTTCCCATTTTTTTTTCCAGAATGTTCACTGCCACTTGGTGGAAGCCTATAGGGCACACAGAAGGCATGCCTGACTTTCTGTCTTTTCTGGTCACTTGCAGCTCCCACAGGGCTGACACTGTGTGGCTGCAGGCTGTCTGAATCCTTGAACTCTTGAACACTGGTGTTTCCCCATGAATATGGCTGTGCAACAGCATTACTCTATGTGAAATGAAGATTTCATTGATGATTCAATGAGGCTTTCCTAGCTGCACGTCCTGCTTATGGACTCCATATTCCACTGTAACGACTCCTGGTCAGTGCTGGTCTGTGGTCCTCCCGCTCACTGGCAGCCTGATCCCATTCCTGAGCCTCTGTGCCAGCTGCAGCCTAGGATGGCTAAATACCTGTGCAGATGCTGACTGGCTCCTTGACTGGCTTTGGTGTGCAGGCCTCTTCCAACACTAACCAGAGCAGAGGAGTTGGGAAGAGATATCCGCAGCTGCAGCCCAGTTCAAATCAAATGGGAGCGTGGGCATACCAATTCCCCTGAGCATTCCATCTTCTCACATCTGTCTGCTTTCAGAATATTAATCACTCACTTTATAAGGACTCAGAATCAATTTGCATTTAACAGGGATCCAAAGAAGTGTCCATAGCTCTTATTTTTATCACTTGATTTTGAAAATACAGATTATTGAAAAGCATCAGCAAAGCCTAAACTTACTCCTAAGTCAAGCAGGTGTTTACCTCTAAGAAAGGACCCTCATCAGTCATCAGGAAAAGTCAACAGGCAAATGTCATCTAACATTCCTTCAGCATTGTGCTATGGAATGTGGGGGCGGTGGAGCAGAATTTGGACTGTCCACACCTACCCAACCTAATAAATCAATGACCTGCAGATATCACAGCGTGAAGACTTTATTAGGTGCCATCTGTAATCACTCAATTAAAAACAAATACAGTATGCATATTTAAACCTCAGGCCCCGACATAAAAATAGCTGTATTGTTCACATCTGGTTTGGCTAAGCCATGATCCTGGCATTTAGTTTTACTACTATAGGGACTCTTATGAAGGCCAGCATTTCAGCCCTTTGCAGAATTGTGACAATTTGTTCTCAGAATAAGGACAGTTAAGCTGCAATGGAAGAAACCTATGAGCTACCTTCACATAATTAAACCGTCTTACATATATGCATGGTTGCTCCAAACGGCTAAGCATTCAGATTTGGGAAGCCAAGTCCTATTTTTATGATGTTTATAAGATGAAAATGTGTTTATTAAAGAGTTAAGTATAGAATCATAGAATTTTTGTATTTCAGGACTAGAAACCTACACATATTGTATAAATTCTCTATGTACCCAGAAAGGGCTGTGTGTGTTGTGGGTGTGTGCTGTGTCTCACAATGGGTTTGTAAACAACCACTGGCTTGAACTTGGCAGGTCTTATGGTTCAGATTTGAAATGTCTCCCCAAAATTCATGTGTTGAAGGCTTGGTCCTTAAAGGAGCACTGGGGACTTTGGAAGGTGGCTGGATCATGAGAGCTCTAACCTCATCAATGGGTTAACCCACTGATTGGTTCATAATTTAATGGTCTATTGGGAGTGGTGGTAACTTTATGAAGTAAGGCCTCGGTGGAGGAAGGAGGTGACTGAGTCATGCCTTTGGAGAGTATATCTCGTCCCTGGCACCTTCTTCTTTTTTCCTCTTTGCTTCCTGGCTGCCATGAGGTAGGAAGCTTTGTTCTGCCACACTCTTGTACCATGATGTACTGCCTCACCACAATCCCAGAAACATTGGAACCAACCCATCATGGACTGAAACTTCTGAACCAAAACAAATCTTTCCTCCTTTTTAAGTTGTTTTCCTCAGATACTTCATAATGGCAACAGAAAGCTGGCTAACACAGCAGGCAAATTGGTGAAAACCAAAGAAAAGTTGCTGTGAAGAGGCTGAAACTGGCAATGTGACAAATAGAGGAAATCAGAACTGCACCTTCATGAATCTCGGTTGCCCCCAAGAGAATGGTGCTCTGCATTTGCTCCTTCTTGATCAATATTGCTGGCCAATGTTGGGACTTTCATGGAAGAGAGAAGGGACAAAAGTTCTGTATCATTCTAGCAATACCCAAGTAATCCAGAAGGCTCGCCTCCTACTTCCATGTAATTTTTTATCTGATTATTTAATTATATTCCTTAACTTAATACCTCTTTTCTAAAATTTAATATAAAATTTAATTTAAAATTCTGCATGCTTCACTATATAATAGTTGGGGGAAAAATCACTAGTAATCCTACCATTTAGTGATATGACTAATTCCATCAACATTTTGAGTTATTTCAACTTAATTTTCCTGAGCTGCAAAGTTTTCCAAATAAAATTGGTATTATATTGCAAATAGTATTTGTTATTCTTTCCTCTCTCATTTTATGTGAAAATATTTCATGCAATCACCAATGTCGTTTACAGTTTTTGAAAGGAGGACTTTCTATGTTTAGTTGTGTGATGTTCTTCACAATGAAGAACATGGAAATCTATTTAACCATCCTCCTGTTGTTAAATAAGTAAGTCCATTTTGGGTTTGTAACTGTAACATGTAATGTGAAGGACAGCATTATAATAGATTTTATGCTCCTGTCAATTTTTCCCCCCTAGGATCAGAATGGGTTAGTCTACAGATGCTTTTTCCTCTTAAAGGAATCGAGGAAGAACTTGCATTTCATAACTACACCTATTCAAAGAACACAATTTGAAAAACTTCAATGGCTATATATATTTATGCAACCATGGACACAATCAAGATAGAGGATTTTTCTGCTAACTCTGAACATGTTCAAGTTTCTTAATATGAATTGTTAATTACTTTACTATTGATGGTTGAATTACTCTTTCCTTAGGTTGTACCAATTGCCCTCCCAATAGCGGGCTCCTAAAGTGGCATTTTTTGCATCTTCCTATCAGGGGCTCTCATATTGCTTAGTGATTGTCCATTTAATGAACGATACTAATTCATCAGAAAATGTGGTCTCATTTTAACGTACATTTCTGTTATGGTTTGGGTTTCGATTGCCCTGCAAAGGCCCAGGGTTAGAGGTTCATCCCAGCTTGGTGCTACTGGGAGAGCCAACTGGGAGATCTTTGGGCCATTGGGAGGTATCCTCCAAAGTGATTATGGGACTCTGGTCTCTTCCTCTCTTTTGCTTCCTGGCCATGAAATAAGCCAGGTGTCCTTGCTACATGCTCCTGTCACAATGTGCTGTACTCCTACCAGAAGCTTAGGAGCAATGAGTCTGTCCAATCATGGACTGAAACCTCTACAACTGTGAGCTCAAATAACCTTTATCTCTTTGTAAGTTGATTATATCAGGTATTTGTTATAGTAATTATGAAACTAATGGACACAATTTCCTAGATTAATTATGATGTGGGCTTATTTCTTAGTAAGGTTACTTGAATTCTTTTTCTCCAGTTTTTTCCCCCTCAGTGCTTTCTGATGGGTTTAAAACCTCTGCCTTTATTAATAATACAATATCAACCATATATCTAATCACTGCTGCAAATATTTTTTCTAACTTAATATTTTAAATATGCTTAAAGTTTCAGTTAAATATATCTATTCTTGACTGTCTTTGTATATAGATGTGTTTTACTGCTTTTATGTTTAGTAAATCCTTAGCAAAACCCCATCATCACAAAAAATAGCCACATATAGTTTCTTTTATGTTTTCATTAAAAATATCTAGCTCTCTAGACCATCTGGAATTTATTAAGGCTCATGGCATGAGAAGACACTATTCTTTCTCTGCACATTTAGCCAACTATTTTTCTCTTTATTTACTCTTTCTTCTTAATGATCTTTACCATATCACACACCACCTTTACACTATCCTCTGTTTCTGTTCCATTGACTGTCTGATCTTGTGCCTTTGTACCACTATTTTAAACTCAGAAGTTTTCTAATATTTTAGCATTTCCTTTATATATATATATGACTCTGATCAAGTTCCTGCAGATCAGGAGGCACTAAATGGGCAATTCCACTACTACTGGAAGGCTGAGGCCAGCAATGACCTCAGGCCACACGCCACAGAGAATTATGCTGGATGGACATAATATCTTTATTTTATTTATTTATTTTTAAGTGGTGCTGAAGATTGAACCCCGTGCCTCACATGTGGTAGGCAAGTGCTCTACCACTGAGCCACAAACCTAGCCAATCTTTTAGCATTATCTAAGGCAAATTTCTTCTTATTTCAATAAGAAACAATTCCTGGCCATCTCACATATTATTTTCCCAGATAAGCTTGAAAATCACTTTAAGTTAAAAAAATATTTAAATTATATGCTACTTTGAGAAAATGGCATTTTTACAATACTCTGTATTCTCATCCATGAATATGGATTGTCTTTTTGGTTTGCATTTCTGTAGTGGTGATGATTGTTCTCCAGGCACAGTTCTGTGCCCACATTTCAAGTAGAAATTTTAGGCTAGAGCTTCTCTTAAGGGCTGGAACTGTTAATGAAACATTCTGAGTTCATATAAAGCATGAAACACCACATGGCCTAGGGGTAGGAGAGCACAATAGATTAGATTTCAGAAAACCAGGAGGTCTTTTAAATTTTGAAATGCTCCATAAATTATTACGAAAATGTATTTACCTGACTCTGACTAATGAACCTTAGTGTGAAAACTTCTAGTTCTAGAACACTAAAGAAATAAAGGCTATCATCACAGTCCCATTCTGAACATCACAGTCCCTTAAGTCAGTGTGAATTTGGCTTCAGCAGCTACAGTAAAATATGCCTGAGTATTAGACATAATTTTTCCCTCCATTAGCTAGCTTACTTGCTCCATTTCACAGATGTGTGGAAACAAAGTCTGACTTCAATTTGCATCCAAGATGGGGTGTGTATGTATTTTTTACTCTTGGTTGACATTAAAAATAAACTAGAGCAAGTGGGAATGTGCCACAGGATGTGGTCTGTCAACTTCATGTGACCTCAGCATTTGCCTAAGAAAACAACTCTAACTATTGGCTGCAAAGGTGACTTTAAAAATAATGCAGAAGGAAAATAATTCCTCTTCACCCCCAACAAAGAAAAGTAAGAAGTCAAGTTCCTGCAGATCAGGAGGCCCTAAATGGGCAATTCCACTATTACTGGAAGGCTGAGGCCAGCAATGACCTCAGGCCACACACCACAGAGAATCATGCTGGGGAACACTGCAACACATACTCCAACAGACTTAGGAACAGTTGTGTTGATCCCTCCTTTGAGATGTAAATACTGGCCTAACTTGAGCATTTATTGGAAACCCTGCACTATTGGAGGATTTTTCTCCATTAATTCTCAGGACAGTTCTGTGAGGTTTCCACCCTGGTTTTAGAGATGAGGAACCTGAAGCTTAGAGAAGCTAAAAAATTTGCTCAAGGTTAAATAGCTGGTGAGATTAGAGCTGGGATTCAAACCCAAGTCTATTGGCTCCAAAGCCCATAGTTGACCTCTGCACTATCGCAAGATAGGAGAAGAAAATTATAGAAGCAGCATTTTTGAAAGAACCTCCTAATAGTCTGCCAGGGACAAGGTGAAGTGAACCAGGCTCTCAGAGGATCAGCTAACTCCTTGGCCTGCTAAGGGGCAGTGAGGGCTCAAGCCCTGGTCAGCAAACTAGTTCTGGGTCTATGTGTAACCTGCACATTCCCAACCAAAGAAGCATCTGAGTCTACTTTTGCCAAATCTCCAGTATAGGACTGAAGCCATTATTGCTTACCAGTAGATTCTGCTCCCCACCCCCAAAAGTTGCCAAGCTCCATAAATAAAGTTGCAGTGATGTATTGCAGGCACAGGCAGGCTATGCGTGCATTAAAGCTGGGTATGGATTAAGACAAAAATTTCTTTCCAATTCGCTATTGCATATTTCTTGACCCTGGCCTGCAGGAAACAAGAGTTGTTGACAGACACATGTCTGGCACCCAACAATCTGGCATCTGTGCTCTCTATGGTGAGCTGGGAAAGTTTCCAGAATGTTCCCAAGCAGATTTTCTAGGGGATGGTTCTTTTTAGGTATAATTGAAAAGACTTCAAACTTCCAAACTTGGGTGACTGGTAGAATGGTGGGGCTGTAGGGTCATCTGTATTCCTTCAGATAAACAAAACATGAAATATCCTAGAGCCAATTAAAGACAAAGGAGAATTAGAAGGAGGGTTCCCTTGTTTCTGAGACCCCGCTACTTTTTCTCAAGAGGTTTTGTGCTGGCTTTAAGCTCAGTTGTTCAGCTCAATGTGTGAGATGGCAACTGCATAGAATCACGTGGGCTTCCTGGCACCTCCACATTCCCTCCCTGAGGTGGACAAGAGAATCAGCTTGCAAACCAGTGCTCCAGGATCCCAGCACTTCTGGGTGAATGCTCTCTTGTTCTTTTGTCCTTCCTATGCCTAGCAGGATTGAGTCCATCCTCATTGCTCAGAAACAATTTGCTCACTAAATTGCATCTTTAGTAAAAAAGAAATCTACTAAAAACTGAAGGAAAATAAGGAACATCTCAGGGAAATCTCAGAAGAAACCAGTTTCATATGAAATGATGAACTTCAAATATATTGGTTTCTAAGTCCCCAATAGTGAATGGCATCCCGGAACACCAGGAGAGCATGTCTACACATCCACAGTTGGTTTGAAGTGGGCATCAACATTAAGAATCCCTTAATCTCTCTGAATCTGCAGCTACTAGATTATAAAAACAGGGCTGGAATAGTTGTATTAAAAAATGATACTTATCAGCTTACACAATTTGGCATGCAGCTGAGACATTGATTATTTGAGCAATGTGTGCTCACTATGGGGTAAGATACTTTTCAATTTTGTCAAAACAAAACAAAACATTAAGTCTTTGATGCTGGCATATTGGCCCCTTTCTTTTGGGTGGATTCCTTTTTTTGCAAGAGTTTCCTGCCCCAGATTAATCTGATATCCAAAGCACGTGTGATTGGAAGAGGTTCTGTCTATTTGTGCCCAAAACAGACTACTGAGTACATTATTAAGCAAACTTGAAAATGACTTGGATGCTTTTTCGGAACTCTCCAGATGTGTTACCGCCTTTCAGCTGGGCCCAGCATTCTTGTCTCTGGTGGTATTAGGCTGAAGCCACAGGCATGTGGCAGACGCCATTTCACCAATGAATCCACGGCTGAATAAGACTTAGATGGCACCAGTCATATTTAATATTAAGCCTGATGTATGAATGCCACGTCTAAATGACACTCATCACCGACCCTCATCACCTTTCGAAGGGCGAAATGTAAAAATGTAGGAAACTACAGACGTAGAAACCATTGATACAGATCAAATTGTTCAGATCATCACTTGGACACTCTGTTCTGCACTGATACTAAGGAAAAAGAGAGTGAGAGGATGGGAACTTATAACCACAATACCATCATTGAGGCCACAAACAAGCTACTGTATGTCAACAGAAGTCAGATACTAAGATAATATTTTTTTGAAATGGAAAAACATTGACATTTAAAAAGAATATGCTAATATTTCTTGAGGATTAGGAACTAGTAGAACAGAGGGAACTGCTTAGCAGAACCTTTGTGAAATTGATTTAAGTTTTACAAGGAATTAAGTTACAGTTTTTGACTCTGGACCATTAAAACTAACCATTCAGCCAAAAATGTATTTGGGATTTAACATTTTCTTTTGGAAAAACATCTCAAAAGTGACGTACCCTGGTCACTTAAAGGCTGTGAAACTCTATTTTAACAATATGATGGGGTCTACTTTCAACCAAAGCAAAGTTAATAATAATATGGTCTGAGATCAAGACTAACAACACATGTGGTTTGGTGTCTACTTATAGACACTCTGGGAGTTGTGTGGTCTTTTGTGATAGCCATTGGGGCTGATTCTGAGTTGGTGAAAGTAAGCTAATCTTCCGTGGTTGGTGCCAGGAACCAGCTCACATGCCCTGTTGTACTTAGGCAAACAATATCCTGCGCCATAATGTGGAAATCTAGAAGTGTGGCAGAGCCAAAAATTCACTCTGAACAAACACAAGACTCCATCAACATTTGGAGAGTCAGCACTACGTCTGGTTCTAGGAAGACGGCCAGCCTCAGTCCATCCGGTCAGCTCAAGACTCCTCCTGGTCTTTCTATGTCAATCTCCACCAAGGCTCACACCCAGGGAGCTTACTCTTCCAAGGCAGGGCCCTCAGTCAGCTGGATGGGCATGTTGTCAGTCAGAAGGCTTCTCCCAGAACCAGCCTCCTGAAGGGGAGGGCAGCCAGCCAGTGGGCCAGCACGGTAGAGACTGTGATGCTTCCTGCCCCAGGTTGAGGTTGCCTGCACAAAACTGAGAATTCTTTGCTTCCTCTCAACACACAAACAAACAAAAATAGGCACACCATTTTTCCTCTCTATAAACTGGATGGTGAGGGGGCAGTTTCAGAATTCCCTGCAAACCATAGGGTACATTTCAGGTTAAGAACTTTTACTGTGGCAGAGCAGATAGTTGTACATATGGTACATATGGTATTTGCTGGGAGAAGGAAAAGTACGACTGAAAACTGAATCGCTCAAAAAGCTCTTGTTCTTAAGAGCATGGTTCTATGTTTAGATGTCCACCATTACTGTTTCTTCCCTTAAAGTGGGATGTCAGACCTTGAAAGGATGTTGTTAAACCATAGGTGACAGTTTGGTGCAGTGGCTATGTCTGGGTTTGAATCCCGGTGCTATGTGGCCTAGGGCAAGCTTCTGAGACTCCCAGTATATTGCCAAGCCCAAGGCAGCCAAGATTTCACCCACTGTCCACATTGCTAATGTGATGAATGGAAGGAAGAGCCAAAGATATAAACTAGTGGACCTGTCTAATGACCAACCGATGTTCCCATGAACTCCCTTGTATTTCGTATACTAAATTTAGATGAATAAAGTAACATACTTTCTCCTAAAATGTTGTTTAAAACAATTATCGGTATACATGTAATAAAACTACCTAAAATAAAACTTTTCCTAAGAAAACTCATAAAATAGTGATGTATCATACATGCTCGTTTCAACTTCAGTTTCCTCATTTGTAAAACTGGACTAATAAAAGCACCTATGTCACTGGGTTGTTCTAGAAGTCCAAATAGAACATTTTTCACAATACAGGTATTTAATGTTAGCTCAACTGATTTTTGTTGTAGATCCACTATGTGCAAAGTATTGTTCTAGGGTTGCAATCATCATCATTATTGTTAGACACTCCCCTAGGCAGGACAATTATGTTACTTTCGTCTGTGAATACTTTTACTGTTCTAGAATGATCTATTAGGGCTCCGAGGAAATGGACTACGGGACAGCCTAACTTTTGGGGAGGATGGCTCTTGTGACAATGACTATGAGCACAGAGAGTGTGGCTCAGGGTATGGGAGTGGAGTGTGGCTCAGGGTAGGGGAGTGTTGCAGATGGATCCCAAGAATGGAGGCAGGGGGAAAGGGGGAATCTATCCAGAGTGAAGAATGAGGGAATGCAGAAGACCAACTTAATTTTATCACAGTGAGGAGAGTCCAATCTGTTTTCGTTCTCTTTGGTGGAGAGAATTAACAGTAAAAAAGCATCTGAACCACCAGGTATGCTTTTCCCCATGACCAGAGACCATCACTGACCATTCTCACTGAGAAGGAGTCTCCATGACTGAACCGAAGGCCTGGTACCTCCCACCCCAGGAGAGAGAAAACCTTTTATAAGAGCATGGACAGGGGGCAAAAGGCAGGGGGACCCCAGCTCTAGGTCTTTTCCTAGGCTGTGGACCTCAGGAGGCCATGAGAGTGCGTTAGCCAGACTGTCTAGATTGGCACTCTGGGTGTCTCTGCCCGGGGTCCTCCTGCAGGGCATCCGCTATAGCTCACTGGGCTGGGGGTCTAAGAGGAAGCTTTCTTTGCCCACAATTGCAAAAGTGAATTGCAGCCCCTCTTGAAGGCGAGCACAGGGAGCCAGCAATGGTTAGGAAGAGGCCCCAGGCAAGAGGAAGTGGCCACGGAGACAATCTCATGACTACTCCATACATACTTGTCAAGGAAGAAGCAGCTGGGCCAACCTGAATAGGACCAGCTTTGCTTATAGTTCATCAAGGAAGGTGACACTTTTGTATATTGTGAGCCAGATACTCACCTGGCTCTTAGGGGTTCCAAGAGACGACATCTCAGAGAGAGGAGGAGAGGCATCTTACCTTAGTCATTCAATGAGCCAAAGAATGTCTCTGCTAGGGCAGCTGAGTGCCACGGCAGAGAAAATGCACTTGGATCATGAAAACAGGATCTGGCAGGAGAGGCCTTGGGAATCTCCACCAACTTTCTGCATTATGTTTTCAAGCCCCTAAAAAGCTATGGTATAGAGTCAGGTGTGGTGGCACATACCTGGAATCCCAGCGATTCAGGAGGCTGAAGCAGGAAGATATTAAGTTTGTAGTCAACCTCAGAAACTTAGCAAGACCCAGTCTCAAAATTAAAAAATAAATAAATAAATAAAAAGGGTTGGAGATGTAGTTCAGAGGTAGAGTACCTCTGGGTTCAATCCCCAGTACTGAGGAGGAAAAATAGCAAGGATACAAAATAAGTAAGTACCCAGAGAAGTGGCAGGCGTGCCTTAGGGGAAGACTGAGCTTCACTGACTGAGCTACTGACAAAAGTTTTAGTTTTACAAGGCTTATCTGCTAGTAAATAGAGAGACGAGGGAATAGATATAATAGTGTAGAAAACAAATATAGTAGTATAATTAAAAAATAAAAATACTGGAAACTAAAAATAAAAAAAAAAACTTAAAAGTCTATGGTGGAACTAAAAGATACACTCATGGCGTAAACCTAGTTTCAATACTCTGTTTGAAAGGCTACTTAACTTTGTCCCAGCTAAGGTTTGAGTTATTAGAATTGGAAGGGTCCCCATGGTGTATGGCAAAGAGTACAGAGACAATTTCTTTCTCGTGCCTAACTGGCTTTGAGATGGGAGGAGCAGGTCTGGTAACCCAGGGAGGCAGGTGGAGAGAGAGGGGATGACAGGAGGAGAGTCACAGGGCTCTGTGGCAGGTTCTGGGGCATCTGACAGGCATCACCCATGGCCCCTGTCTGGAAGCTTCTGTGGGGCTTCTGCCAATAAAGATGACTCCTCTATTTCACACAAACAACTGAGGACAAGACAGCCTAGAGATTAAGTCCTACCCAATGGGGCCAGTGTCTTCTTGGTTCCCCGCTGCTTACAGGGCCACCCTTCCTGCTGTCCCCCCAACTCCATCACAAAAACAGAAGAAGCCACAAACGTGGTAGAAAGTGTGGAGCTGGGAAAGCCCTGCCTCTATCTCTGAGACTGCGGGTAGAGCCCTCAGGCTGCTGGATTTTCTCCTTTGCAGAAAGGGCTGACTATCTAGCTTGCTGTGCCATTGCGACTACTGGGAATATTCAGGCAAATCACAGAGCGCGGTGCAGGAACATGACCAGTCCTTAAAACACATGGCTATAAGTGATACAGGCTTATTACAGTAGAAAAGCCTAAAGGAGAAAACAGAACTAGCAGCGTCCACAACCACCATTCACAACTGCTGTTTGCTTGGTGTTATTTTCTTCCAGTTTGTTCCTAAGTAGAATGTATGTGTGTGTGTGTGTGTGTGTGTGTGTGTGTGTACTAGAAACACATAAATTTTGGGTAATATAAATGTAACATTATATCTGATTTTTCATTAATTGCTTTTTCTGAGTATTTTCCAATGTCATTAACATTCTTCAAAATAAAATTCCAGTGGCCTCGTTATGTTTCATGTATCACTGTAAAATCACTTAGCCTTCGCCTTCCCCCAATGTGAAACAGCTTTTTTTCCCCTCCAGTCCCCTCCTCCAATAAAAAAGGGTGATCAGATACAGGGACAAGGCTCATCTTTGAAGCCACAGGCCCTTTGTTCAATGGAGGCCCTTGCTACGTGTTGGCTGCCACGCATGGGGTAGGTCTTATCTCTGAGTTGTCGGTCTACATCTGGAAACACAGATAAAGAGGATTTCCACCCCTATCTGTTTCCTAGTGACTCTCACAAGTCACCACACACTATGTGGCTTAAAAATCACATAAACGATCACTGGGTGTGGTGGCGCATGCCTGTAATCTCAGTGGCTCGGGAGGCTGAGGCAGAAGGATCCTGAGTTCTAAGCCAGCCTCAGCAAAAGTGGGATGCTAAGCAACTCAGTGAGACCCTGTCTCCAAATAAAATATCAAATAGGACTGGGGATGTGGTTCAGTATGCAAGCGCCCCTGAGTTCAGTCCCTGGTACCCTGCCTGCCCACCCCCCAAAACAACATCAACAACAGAAATTTTCATCCGACAGTGTTGGAGACCAGAAGTCCAAAATCAGTGTGCTGGCAGGGCCACACTCCCCTCTGGGGAATAATCCTCCCTGTCTCTCAGCTTCTAGTGGTTACCAGCAATCTGTGGGGTCCTTGGTTTGTGGCCACGTAAGTTCAATCTTGCCTCCATCCTCACATGACACCCTCTCTGTGTCTCTCAAGTACTCTCTCTATAAGGACACCAGTCACTCCCTGATCCAGTATAACCTCATCTTAACTTGATGACACCTGTAAATACCGTATTTCCAAAATAGGGTCATGTTTGCTGGTATAGGGGATTAGCAATTCAACATATTTGGGGGAACACAATTCAACTCCCAACACTCCCGAGTGGACATGAGAAGTGAGCCAATGTCTGCTTAGTATAAAGAGGCTCTCCTACTGGGAATGGCCACATTGAAATGAAGCAGTTTTAGCAAGATATCACGTCTTGCTGTCTTGGTGTCTGGTCATTGCTATGGGGCAGCATGGGTTTGAGCTCTGAAACCAAGAAGGCAAAACCCTATGGAAGAACCATGGTGCCTCATGGGCCCTGAAGCCTGAGGAGTGGTCTTGCCACCTGGAGAGACTTCCAACTTGTTGAACTGGGCAGCCCAAGCCAGCTGAAGAATCTGCATCACTGCTTTTTAAAGTTCTGGTTCCCCCACCCCTCAATCCATCTCAGTTTGATATTTTTGTAAACCTCCATAAAAACAAATTGTTAAAAAAATGATCAAGGCTGTATCAAATTACCATAAAAGTTTCCAAATGCTTATTCTCAATTTTCTGCCCTTATTTCACCAGGGACTGGAAATAAGCAGCTTGCAGACTGATGCTGGTCCGGGGACCACACTTTGAGTTGTGGGCTCTGCTGTGGTCAGGGTCTCTGAAGACCCAGAGACATGCCCCACTGGGTCATGCTACCAGACCATGGACTCCCAGCCTCTGGCTTCATTCCAAGGGCACCCTGGCTCTTCTCCCCTACACCTGTGCCCCACAGTCTTACTTGAACTCCTTTGCCACTGATTTGCTTCCCTTTTAGTCTGGGCTTTAAAAACAGCTTTCTGAGCAAATGTGGGAGATTCCGGGCCCTGACACCGCAGCTCATATGGAATGTATTTAGAGAGGGGAAAAGTCTCAAACGGAGTGGTTACACTATTCTGAACTGGCTGGGACTTCAGTGCTGGCTGTTGGATGCATTCGTCATCACACATTCGTTCTAGGAGCCCTGCTACCACTACTCCAGCCGCTGCAGCCCAGACCCTTCAAGGGCTTCTTTCTCTTCGGTACATCATCTGACTGACAACGCTCACCAAGGAAGGCCACTATCTTTGAAGACTTCAACACTGTACTTGCACTAGCGAGCAGGGACATTTCCTGAAAAGAGATGCACCTAACAGCATAAGAAACAGACACCTTTTCCCATCCAGGTAAATTGGGATGGAGTCTTCGAATAGTCATGCACTCTGCCTCTGAATCATAGGGGTGTCTTTTTTTTTATCAGTTTTTATTTAAATCCTCTCCCATGAGATACCTCCAAAATGGCTCTGGTATGTCTTCCAGGTAATTTTTATATGCATAATAGTTTGGAGCCTCATTGTAGCAAAATTATCCAGCAAAAACCCAACAGGGTTTAATTAATGAATTACCAGTAACGAATCTTGTTTTTGTTTGCTCTGCTTTGGAAAACTTAGCAGGACTATCACTTCAATTAATGGATGCTGAAGCCGTGCTATGGTAGTTCAATTCACATCACGGCCGGATGGGCAGATATCATGTGAAAATGCGTATAACAGATCTAGTGAAGAGCTGCGAACGCAAAACTGGCCACAGAACTTAAAGTTTAGATAGTTAGGACATTCCCCGTTAAATGCAATGGGCTGATTAACTGCCTTTAATGCTTCATCTTTGAAAAAGTCACTACAATGACAGGAAAGGAAATATTATTTCATAACAGTTTACAAAATCACAAGGACAAAGAGATGGAGAAGGATGTCAGAGGAAGACCTCACCAATTTCTGAAAGATGAAAAGGAGTTACAGTCTTGTGTCCAACCAGAAGAGCAATGGAAGGGCTTTTGAAGTGTTGGCAGAAGGAGACAAGGATCAGGAGTTGTGCCAGCTCGCCCAGCTGAGCTCCTGAAAGATGGAGAACTGGCAGTGGAGGAGCTAGGCTGAGGCTAGCAGCCTGGGTATGGCACCACTTCCTTCCTGAGCTGCATGTCACCCAGTATTGTGCATTGCTCCCCCCGCCACCCGGTTCTTCAGGGGGTCATTTTCCATGGCCTGGTGGCAGGCGATCTTAGAATCAATCAGTCTTCAGAGAATTGGAGCACAGGCTCCAGATGGATTTCCTAACCCAAGGGAGAGAAAAGGAGATGCATGGGCAAAAATAAGAGCAATTCAGTGACTGGTGCATCTGATAAGGACCATCAGCTCCTATACCAACAGCAGCAACCCAATATACGTTCCAATATTCTGTTTCTGCTTTTCCTCCCATCCCCAAGGGAGATGTTCGGAGGAGGGAGAACAGAACAAACTCCAGCAAAGAAGACATAGATCATTAACAAATATTTTTTGCAACTAAGCTTATTAGTGCTTGATCATCCTAAGGGGATGACTGCTAGTCAACAGGTCTCACTTGTCACACAATGCTTTCAACCTGTCCTTCTATGCCTTACTCTTAAGTCTAAAGACAGACCAAGGTTACTAGGAAAGCTTTCAGAGTGAAAAAGGGTGTCTGAACCAACAAGTAGCCAAAAGGACCCTGGAGCAGAGATAATGCAGATAACAAATCTTTTAAAATAATCTCCATAATTTTCAGAGCTTTAAGGTAACATTATAGCCCATAAACAAGAAGAAGACGTTATGCAAGACAAAAAAAAAAAGAGATTTAGTTCTTCATAAAGAGAAAACTCAATAAAATGATTGGACTACAAACTAAGTAACCTTTTTTGGAGGGAAAAGGTTGAAGATATGTAAATGAAGAGAGGGAAAAATAATAAAACACATAGGAAGGATGAATCTAATAGCCTCCCAGAAATGAAACTGAGAAAATAGCATTGATAAAATCATCAAACAACTGAAACAAGGAAAATTCCCAGAAATGATGGATGGAGGTGGGGTGGAGTGGGGAGGAGAAAAGGAAATGAGACAGGGAATGCATGTATGAAGAAATACACACTGAGCTAAACTGGTAATAAAGCAAAATAGTACAATACCAAACTTTTCAAATATTGAGTGACTCAAAAGAATGTACCTCCTGTTACAGTTTGAATGTCTCCAAGGTTCATGAATGAATTGCCATTTTAAGTGTTGAAAGGTATGATTAGGCCATGAGGGCAATTAATGTCATTATTAAGTTATCTCAGGAAAGGGTGTTGAACATCAGTTATCTTCATCCCCTTGCTGCTGCTGAGGCTGGCTTTGAACTCATGAACCTCCTGCCTCAGCCTCCCAAGCTACTAGGATTAGAGGTGTGTGCCATCACACCTGGCTAACTATTTTGCTAGACATGAATAAATCTCAATTTTTTACAGAGGCAATAATAAACTCCCAGAAAAACAGTATGTTGTGCAAGAAGTGAAAGAAAACCACAATGTTCGACTTGAATTAGTAGCAACCAAGATACAGATAGTTGCAGTGATGTAAACAGACTGTGGGACTAAAATGTGGCTCTCTCCATATTAAGAGATGGGGTGGACAAGTAGAGGTAAGGGTGATGGAATAAGAGAACTAAAAGATATATTAACAAATAATTGAAGAAATATAGCCTGTGTGTCTCTATTAGCAACAACTGGTATAATGAAAGAAAACACAACTAACTATCCTGAACATGACCAGCTCTGCAAAATCAGATTTCACAGGAAGGGCTGGAACAGGAAAATGTCTTTATCACACATGTTTTGGTACTATTTGATTTAAAAAAAAAAAATTGGGGGGCATCAGGATTGAACTCAAGGGCACTCAATCACTAAGCCACATCCCCAGCCCTATTTTATATTTTATTTAGAGACAGGGTCTCACTGAGTTTCTTAGTGCCCCGCCGTTGCTGAGGCTGGCTATGAATTCTGGATCCTCCTGCCTCAGCCTCCAAAGCTGCTGGGATTATAGGCATGCACCACCATGCCCAGTGGTACTATTTGATTTTAAATACATACATTACTTTAATAAACATAGTTGAAAATTCTAGGCACACGTGCTTTGAAACAGAGTTCCAGAAATGCCTGACTATAAGGATGCTGAAAAATCTAGAAGAATGTGGGGAAGGCTGGGGAGGTGAGACTATCTGAAAGTCCCCCTGGACAAGTAAAATTCTCCTCTTGGTATCAGTGGGAGTTACACTGGCTTCCCGAATGGGTTGTGGCCAGTGAAATGAATGTGCTTAGCAGCTCACAAGAAACCACACCCCACCACCACTGCGACCTGCACAGGTAGGCTCCTAGCTTCTCACAATCGGGTACTATCTGCAAGACAGGAAAAGCTGAGATGTTCTGTGCTCATAAAAGTGTCTCAGACATTGAAGAAAAAAAAATGCAGACCACAAAATGATATTTCTATTTGAAAAAGATTTAGATGGACAAAAATAGAAGCTTTCATTGTAAAGTGTTGAGTCATGCAAATGGAGGGATTGTGCTTCACCCCAGCGGGGGGTACATTTTATAAACAGAGAATGTCAGGGAGGTGAGGCCACAGAGACAAGGGCACAGAGACAGTTCTGAATCCTCTGTCTGGGGCTCTTTCTCCATGACCACACTAATCTCTGGGTGGACAGGGCCCTTGATGGTTTAGGCATTGTGAAAGCAGGAAGCTAGGAAGTCTTTCATGAAGATCAACCATCATCCTCTGGGGTCAGGTCTCTAATCTCTGCTCAGAAGCAGTTCAGCTTTGTGGAGTTGGCAGGAAAGTCCCCCAAATGAAATGAGGGGTGACTAATTCTACCCCCTAGTCTTACTCTTACTCAATCTACAGCCTATTACTATTGGTACAACTGGAAACCACTTAGAGTAGAAGTGACTGAATTGTAAAGAAGAAGAAATTCACCTCGAAGCACAGAAGAGCTGCTGGCTCCACCACAACCCCGGAAGTCGTCAGCCAGCTTTTCACTGGGGGAAATGAATCATGAGAGGGAAAGCTGCACACCCCCAAGTCTGGCTGGGCCGTGGAACTCGGGAGGCACAGGGGGGCATCCGGGGCTCTCCAGAGGCAAAGGTTGAGACTCTGAAGAGATCAAAGTGCATGGGTTGGAGGTGGGACTAGAAAAAATTGGTCAGTAGGGTTCATCCCTAGGTGTTCCAGGGACACAGGCAGCTCAGGTTTGGGTCAGGCAGTACCTGAGAACAAGAGGGGAAGCCATGCTGGTGAGCTTGGGAAATGTAGGGAGTCAGGCAGGGCACTGGTTGGCATGTGCAGATGTGAAGTGGAAACCCAGTGGTCAGAGCAAGGCACCCAGGGCTGGCGGGAGCCAATGCATGTCCTGGGCCAGAAGGTGGATGGGTCCCATTTGGGGAGACTGGGAAGAAAGCAAGGAGGAAGAACTGGATCAGGCAGGGGAGCAGAGGACCTGGGGGTGTTCCTGACACGCTGTCAGTGGGTGAGAGAGCTCTGGGGGGGTGATCAGGACGGGAAGAGGGAGGGAAACGGGGATGGGTGACACGGCACTCTGGCAGCTGTGGCTTGGCCACTGGTTCTGGGAATGGTAGCAGTGACTCAGTCCTAGGTTACCCCACGGAGAGTGTTGGGGCTGCTGGTCCAGCTTCTGCCTTGGGCAGGGTGGTTACTTCCTGCTTTCTTTTCCCGTCCTCCCTTCCTTCCTTTTCTCCCTTTCCCTGGGTGGTTTAGGGGCTTGAACTCAGGGCCTTGTACATGATAGGCAAGTGCTCTCCCACTGAGCTACCTCCCAGCCCTGCTTTCTTCACCTCTCCCCTATCTGCTCCAGAGCTTGCAGATTGCAGACACTCAAACACATTGTCACACTTGCTGAATACATTTGTCAAATTCTTCTGGTATTTCCAGATCATATCTGATGCTTAAATATTAGTTTTCTCAGAAGAAAAATATGTTGATGAAGTTATTATTAGAAAGTCATTATTAGTAAGTTAAGTCTTTTTTTTTTCTGGTTAATTTTATATTATAAAACATCTCCAGGGGATGTTTTCTCCTGGAGGAGGGAATGATCTCAAGGCAAGAACAAATTAATAAGTAAGCCAAAACTATGTTTAAAAATAACACATTCCAGTAATTATTATATTCAGCAAAACAAACAAGAGTGGGAGCAGGTCAAAGATATATTTTAATATGCTGCAATTTAGACTTTTTAAAAAATATTTTTTAGACATGAGGAACCTTTATTTTATTCATTTATTTAATATGCAGTGCTGAGAATCGAACCCAGTGCCTCACTTATGCTAGGCAAGTGCTCTACCAGTGAGCCACAATCCCAGCCCCAATTTAGGCTTTTATAAAACAAACACATCTAGAGGCTCATCCTTGTGAGGTAGGGATTTTGGAAGCTCAATAAAGCTATCAGCCTGTGGTCAGAGAGTTCCCTATAGGAAAATGTTCTGTAGAAACCCCCAAATTTCCAGGAGTTAAAATAATGGAGTATTTACATTATGCTCATTCTTAACTATTGCTTGCTAGCTGCAATTGAAGTTATATGCTGATGCTTATGTTTTTAGATGCTGTTTTAACAATCTAGCACTACTGTTCTTGACTTTTGAGCACCCCATGAGAAAGATAGCAGATTTTCCAAACTACTGGCCTAAGATAATATGCTGACGATCTATAATGATTTCCTTTCTTTCTTTCTTTTTTTACTTTTCATTGCTGGGGATCACTTGGGGCCTTGCACATGCTAAGCAAGCATTCTACCACTGAAATACATGCCCATCCCTAATGATTTCTGAATGTGTTTCTTACTGAATAGAGACCACCTATAGATTTTATTTTTATGATTCCACCTCAAATGCAATATGCACCATGAATTCTTATTACCCACAAACCTCTGAAATAGTAACTAAATATGAAGAATATTTTTTAGAGGGGAACAAGTTTGTGATGTCTTGTGGTGGTTCTGGGAACAGAAGCTTGAATGTGACTTCCGTCACTTAAGGCAGTAGTGCTGTTGTATGGGATTTGGTAACTGTGGGCAAGTGTTGAGCCTTTTTGAAACTTGGCTTCCTTGTTTAAAAAATGAGAAAAGAATATTTGCTATTTCATCTTCAGAGGATTCATTTAAGAGTCAAATGAGACCATCCCTATGAAAATGATTTACAAATTGGCAATTGCTATGCAAATAATTTTTACTTAGGAACTGTCACTGGTTTTTCAATCCACAGTTATTTATGCAGATATGACTGCTGTATAATAAGGAGTTTTGTTATTTGAATATGAATGTATGTTCTCTCTCTCTCTCTCTCTCTCTCTCTCTCTCTTTCTCTCTCTCTCTCTCTCACACACACACACACACACACACACACACACACACACACAATTCAGTGCCAACATTATTAGAATCTGAGCTCAGGATGTGCCTCCATAAAAAGCTTGTGGAAAATGTGGATAGTAGATGGATCAATAGCAAAGTGTGTTCTCTAAACAAATTGATTAATTTGAATTTCTTTTGGCTGTTACTGTATCTTGAGGTTTCAGAGTATTTTTGAGTTTTTGTTTTAGCTTAAAAGCAATAGGAAGTGGGAAATAAAAATAGAAATGATGAAATACAGAATCTTTCTTTAGTATATATGTACACACACACACACGTACAGTCACGGCTGTACATGTGTGTTCACCTATTATGTAAACTCCAGCCTTCATATGCTGAATTTGTATTAGGAAACATTGGCACTTCCTTGGAAAAAAAATGGAGAGATGCTGCCACCTGCTGGACCAAGGTTAATAATTCAATAAGAGCATTTTGAAGAAATGTAATTTTGGGTATGGAAAAGTTTTTCAAAGAACTGAACCTTTAGGGCTTTGCTTAAAATAAAAATAGAACCCTACTTAAAGAAAATCACCATACAGATTAATTTAAGTATGCAAGTTGATTATCTGTTTGCAAATCAGCCATTCTTTTGGAATTGGTTACACACTGTTCCTTTAACAATTTACAGTGCAGCCTATAAATATCTAGTGAGTTTTCTACTGTGGCATCAATGTTTACATCTGTAGTGGAAATAAGTTAAAAATTAATACTAATGTAATACTAATAACTTAAATTATTTAAAATACAACTGTAAGAGGATTGGACACATGAATTTTCAAGTCCTCAATGAAGGAGGAATGTAAAGATCAATATTAGATCATACAGTTCCATGTGTATATGCTAGGTGGCGCTATTGAAGCAAGATGGCTTGGTTACTGGCCAAGTCAAGGGCTTAATAGATGGATGTTCACATGACTATTCTTATTACAAACATTCACATGTTCCTTGTCTTTCATTATTTTGTTTATTTTGGCCTGTACCCCTACTGCAGTTTTAGTTCCTTAAAGTCATGACTAAGAAAAATTTTGGTAGCTAATAGCATCCCAATTTTTAAAAGTTAGGGAGAGAACTGGGCATGGTAGCACAGGTCTTTAATTCCAGTGGCTCAGGAGGCTGAGGCAGGAGGACTGTGGGTGCAAAACCAGCCTCAGCAACTTAGCAAGGCCCTAAGCAACTCAGTGAGACCCTGTCTCTAAATAAAATATTAAAAAAGAGCTGGGGATGTGGCTCAGTGGTCAAGCACCCTAGGTTCAATCCCCAGTACCCCCATTCAAAAAAAAAGTTAAGAAGAGAAAATATTTATAAATACACTAATGCTCAGAGCTCAGAAACATATGAGTCTTTCTGCTTATTTTTTTCCCACACTTCAATAGATGACTTCTCTGGGCTGGCTTCAATTACTCATTTTTAAAGTAGTGGTTGGGTGGGGAAAGAAGTAATGAGCAAATACAATGGAGATTAATCAATAAAAAAATAGAATAGTAGATTTTGTATTAGTGGGAAGTAATAAATAGAATAGTATTTCTTGTATTAGTGGGAACTCATCCTTCCCTAGTAAAGTCTGTTTGGGCCCTGGTTCGCTAATTCAAACTAATGTCCAGGCTTGGGGAGAGTTTTCTGCGTACTTACTCCATCACACTTGCCCTGATATCAGCAACTGCCCTGTGGATGGTAAGAAACACCTGAGCATAGTCTACTGATTGTCTATCATGCTAAAATTTTAATTTTTATTTCATGCTAAGTACTTCTGAGATAAACTAGCTGAGTCTCCACAAAATGCAAACATTAATATAAAATAATTTTAAAAATTTCTAAAGACTAGGTCTCTCAAATATTTTTGACACCAGCATATCTTTCTACAAGAAATTAAAAGCAGATGGGGGACAGTCAAGCTGTTATTATTTAGGAAGTTCATTAACTTATTGAAATGGTGAGTTATTGGAACAAGCAGTACTAGTTTGTAAGAAGTAATAAATTCGATTCTCATCTAAAATAATTGAAAAATGAAAAAAAATTTGAGTAACAGGCATTGCTATTTTTACTAGTTCCCTAGATAATCATCGCTAGTAGTACTTTTTCTTTTAATAATGAGACTGGTATACATGTTGTAGTATTGCTGGAGAGGGATTACTAAAAATCAATACACACCTGCATTTTCCCCCAATAAAAGGACAAACACCAGAGAAAAACAGTCAGTAGAGAGTTTGCATATTAATTCAATTTTTCAGATGGTCAGTTAATCTATAATAATTAAGGGTCACAAAATCCCTCAATATCTTATTACACTTTAGGTTTTTTTCTTTGGGCTCTCTAAGCCTACTTAATTATAATTTTTTTTAAAGTTTTTGTTTTTGCAGTGCTGGGGATAAGAATCTAGGGCCTTACACATGCTAGGCAAATGCTCTACAGCTGAGCCACTAAAATGCTTTAATAAAGTATGAGAGCAATGATGTTAAGGGTGCTGTGAGAGATAAGACTTAAAATGCACAGATGAGGTGCTGAGGTGTGAACAAGATGAAGGTGACATGCAGCTACTCTTCCTTTGATCTAATTGATACCAACTCGATAATTTGTGGCTATGAGAAAATAGTACAGGTGCCTCGTCTTTGCAGATGCTAAGATATACTGAAAAGCTGACCAAGTGCACAGGTTCATTTCTGGTCCTCTGCCTCAGAGACACAGAAACTCTTCCTGACAGAGACCATGGACTTGCTTGGTGTTCGGTAAGTATCTCAAGAAGATACCCAAGAGACCACAGAGCACAGTCTCAAGTCCAAGGTTCATTTTGTGGTGCACATGCTTTGTGGGAGCCCAGAGAGTGATAGGTGATATTCAAAATATGTAACAACCACTTCCAACAGGAATCAAATTCAGAGCAGTGGGTGTGGTCCCGAAGACCCCTCCTTTGCCACGAATCACTCCTTTTGCCACTTCATTGTTGGAAAGTGGGGAGGACTGGGCAGCCAATCATAGGTTGAAGGCAGCAGGGAAGACTGGACTATTTTAACTGGTGGAACAGCTGTGCTGTGTTTGCCCCAGACTGTGGAAGCTTCTCACCAGCTGCACAGAACCAGATGCCTCTTGTTCTCTCCAGGGTATTTGATATACTAAAGCTTTAATTTACAGGTAGAAAGCTTGTGGCTGAAGGTAAAAGAGCTAATAATGATCCAATTTTCAGAAATATTTTCTATTTTGATGCACTGATGGATCACAGGACGAAGCCCACAATTTCTGAGACGCCACATACTAAATGGAGAAAGCAGGAAGTCAGGAGGAAATGTCCTGACAGCAGCCAGGTTAGTGGGCCCTTTGGGTGGTTTATACATATTTAAGAAGCACGATGACCCATATGTCCTCATCTAAGTCATCGGGTCTGTACCCATGTGCTGGGTCATGCATCTTATAAAGTCTATCAGCCTCAGACCCCAGGATAGCTGATGCTTTGTGATGTAGAAGGGGACCCTCATGGTGACTTATTAATACTCTCCCCAAACACTGGGATGAGACAGCATTCATTTTTATTTGATAATGATGTGTTACCAAGATTCAGTCATCCCTTGATCTCATACTGTTTATTAAACATACAATGTATATTTTACACACACACACACACACACACACCCACACACACACACACACAAAAAATAAAAGATAAAACCAAAGCTGGAAAAGAACCATGGCTTGTGCAAACCTTTTACCTTCAATGGAATCTAGTTAAGGGTAAGACCTCTCCTTGCACAATGAGCAGAGTTTGTGTTGTCTTACAGAGCTAAAAATCAGACACAGCAGGGCTCTCTAGGCTCTTTCTATTTAAATTTTATAAACTTCTTAAATTGCCTGCAGTTGAAAGGGCAAAAGAGGACTTATATTTCCAAAACTAGCTCTTTAAGGTTTATTTTGCTTCTAGCTATTCAAACCACATTTCCTGCTGAGAAGACGCACCCACTGGGCACACCTTGAGGTTTCCTGCCTGTTCATCATGAAGGTGAATGGGATTTTAGAGACTAAGGTAGAACCTTCTGCTGATGGTGGGCAGCTGGTCCTAGGCTCCTCCAGGCAGAGACCAGTTTACCTGGGCCTTGGAACCTTCCAGGTGTACACAGGCAAGGTCTGTAGTCCCTGCTGGGGTGTCTGCTGCCTTTGGGTGTCTTCTGACTGCTATTTACTTTTACAGGCAGAATGCCATCTCCCACCTCAGCATAAGACAAAACCACCAACAGATCAGTGAACAGGCTGCTTGTGGCAGCTACAGGTTAAGGAGCATAGGGAAGAAACAAGCAACATTGTGTGTTTCTCCAAGTTAAATAATGAGGAAAAAATGATGGTTTCTGAGCATTATGATTTTTACAGTGACACTATGGGCCACCCTTGTAACTGCTTTGCCACCTCCCATTTCTTGCTTCTGCCTGCAGACCACTCAGGTATAATAAACTCTTAACTGTGTTTTCAATTTGCGTCTCTATCTGTTCTGTTGCTGGAATTTTGGAAGCTGGAGTGCCTCCCACAATGGCAGCTGGGCCACAGCTCTTTCATGATGGGGATGGCTCTTTCCCCCCGACATGCTTCTCCATCCACAGACTGTGGCTATGTAATGGTGACCCATTTGTTTACCCAGCAACATGCTCAGGACAAGGCTGATGGAGAATATTGCTCGTTTCGTTTTCCGAGGGGGCAAATGGAAACATCAAGACTTTAAACGTGGTGAGTTTGTGTTTGCACCTGAGCTCAGGGGTTTAGGATCAACAGCTCATCCTCCTCACCTTCCTCTGCAAGCCAGGGGAAACACAGAGATCCTGCCACTCCTCCATTTCCAAGACCTTCTCAAGGTGCTTAACCCTTGAAAACAGACAGACCCTCCCTGGGGAAGGGCTTGTGTGGGGTGGAGTTACCTGGGTCCTTGTAGATGCTGAGCACACCCTTGAAGTAATGAGGTAAAAATCTTTCCAGTAAAAGCAGCACATCTTCCAACTCCTCGAGAATCCCCACGAGCAGGAAGTTTTCATTCACGTTCAGCTTTGCGCGTTCGAGGGCCCACTCACCAGGCTCCCTTTATGGAGATGAAAATTGATCAAAGATTTGTTTTTGCAAGGCAGCAACAACACACAGAAAGCTCCTTCCCTCCCACCCTGGTTTGTGTAATTGCAAATCCGACTTCCTTCCAGTACCAGCCCAGGTGCAGCCTTGACTAGTCCTTCTTCATTCATTTTCACCTGTGTGTAAGGTCTTTGAACTGAGTGAGCCCAGCCTACATATATATTGAAAGACAAATATAAACATGAGCATTTAGGTCCTTACAAATGCTAATCAGGGGGTGATCAGAAGAATGGCTTTTTATTAGGAGGCCCAAAGAGAACAATAAAGAAGTTTGATGTTTTGAAATATGAAACTTACTGACACTGTATTTCTAAAGAAATCAAAACAAGCATCCAGTCATGCTTGCTAATTGTCTTATTCTTTTAAAGAATTGAAAGAAAAACTTTTCTTAAAAAATTATTAATTTCAGAAGGGAAACAGCATAATCTCATTTGTAGGCCAGATTTCTAAGCCTCTGAGCCAACATTTATATAAGCAAGAAGAGCCCAGGAGCTGGGCTCTAGGCCTGGCTATGATTTACCACTTGGAGAAACTTGAGCAAGCCAAGTTCTCTTTTGAAAAATGGTAATAATAACCCTTATCCACCCCTACAGAATCAATAAGGTTGAAGAAGATAATGTTTGAAAGTTTTGAAAAGCATTACTAGTGTGCCCAGGTAAGGCATCATGAGCACTCTGCCCAAGGTTGGGAAATGGACAATTTGAGAAATATTTTAGGGAGTTAGAATCATGGTTCTTTGGATAAGTATGTCCACTGTGATCAGAAAGTGAGTCATCTGGTCCCAGCTCTTCCCAGCATCTGAGGCAATAAGGATGAGCTGGAAAGTGTTCATTACTGGGTGCACGTGTGTGGTAGGGGGCCTGAGCTCAGGATGTGTGTGATGACACGGAGGACAGACAGTGGCTAGGCCCAGAATTCAGCAAACTCTTGCACTACTGGAGCTAAACCATGCAGCAGCAAGACACGCCTAATAATTAAGCAGGACTCACAGCACAAGCAAAAAAGTGCCATGAATGGGCTGCACTCTAGGACCAGCTGTTATCCCTTGCCTCTTCAGAAACACAAGGATGCTCTAATCAAGATTCCCTTTGGGGGACGATGTCTCTTCTAGTAAAAGTCTTTATGTTTCACCAAGCAAAGGTTGTGGTCCCCTGCTGCCACTGTTTCTTTAGCTAGACATTTGTCCAGTCCCAGTCCAAGGCTTTCCACTGTGGCTACACTGGAACCACCTCAGAGGTGGTCAGGAATGCCTGCACCCCGCCTCAGAGACTGTGATCAGTTGAGGGTTCTGAACAAGTTCCCCAGGGAGGCTCTGCAGGATATGGCACAGCACACTCCGAGGGCGCCGGCTCTGTGTAAGTCACTTTCCAAAGCAGGCCAGGCCTTCCAGGGGGACTCACGGGACCACTGCTCTTTTTCTATTATCTGTTTCATGAGAGAGACACCATCGAATTCTGGGTGTGGATTTCCAGGGTTTTAGACCCAGGAAACATGACAGGGACAGTGGTTGGTTAAGTACAGTCACCATTGTGGAGCAAGTGCCCCTATCTCGTGGGCTGAGTGGTGACAGCCAGGTGTAAGAAAGGGCCTGGTGAAGATTCTAGTGACACAGCTGTCCATGGTGGCTTAGAGGCCTCCGTCAGAGTCTCAAACGAGGAGCAATAGTAAATATGAACCGTGTTCCAGAAGGTCGAGAGGGTAGGATAGAGAAGAGTCCCACAGAGCCAGTCTGGTAGGTGCCCTGGCCTTGTGCACATGAGCATGCTGTGAACCTGTGTTTGTCTTTACCTGCATCTGGGATGCTGTCCACAAAAATACGGAATGATGTAAAATAACCGGGGGTTGGAACACTCAGGGTAGTTTTCAAGAATGCACTCATTGATATCCTACAAGAGAAAACAGCAGTGAGATGCCTCATGGTCTAAGCAGTGGTTCCTCAAATGAATACTTAAATTGCACGGGCAAGCTTTGAGGGGTTGCACAGAATTCACAGACCTCCCGAGAAAACTTCCTTCTCGCCTCCCAACACCTGGTTTATTTGACCAGGTACACATATGGCCCCAGGCCAGTTCAGAGGGTGCCCATTCAGTTGAGTACACTGCATCTCTGCCCCTCCAGGTGGCTCAAAGGCTGTGGGCTGGATCACAAGCATTGTGAGAATAATCTACCCACGGGATCAGCTAGGACCCCAGTGGTTACTTGCCAGCCAATAGGTGCATAGTTGGCACTTAATAAATTTAGCATAACTTAGTTCTCAATGAGTTCTGACTTAGTTACCTACCAGTATGGCCTGGAGCAATGAGATTCCCTATGTAACCACACATTTAACCAACAATGATTAAGTATCTGCAAGAATCTCATGAAGGGCCTGCAAATTTCAGAGGGGCTGCAAAATGATTTCTTAGCTTTTATTTGGTTAGAAAGTGACAAGATGTGTGTCTAGGAGCATTCTCTCACTTTCAAAGGCAGCAGTGTGGTTCCTGGATTTTCTCTTCTGACATGATGTCGAACTTGGTGTCCCTGTTAAAGTCATGAGCTTGAGATGTCTTGGGGGAGGTGGCTAGCAGAGTTCAGAGTCCAGTGTTCTCAAGCAGACCACACTAGATGGCCCAGATGAGAAGCGCCTGGTTCTTAGGTGTTTCTAAGGAGAAAAGATACCGCGATTCACCCAGGAACCAAACAGCTGTGGATGTCTTTCCAGGGCCAGTGTTGGCAAGACAGGAATATAACTCCCGAACACAGTCCGTGGCATTTATGAGTCAAAGGAAGCCACTGTTTCTGGTCTGATTGAGGCAGGCGATTAGCTATTAAATTTTTTTCAGCTCAAACAGGAATGAGAAAAATACAACTTTTTTTTTTTTTAAACAACACTTTCTTCCCCTTTCACTCCTCTTGGGTTCATGTACCAAGTAAATCACAATTAGAACAGCAAATTCAACTGGAATCAACAGAATTGGCAACAATCACACTTGAGTGTACTCCAGCACTTGAGTTTACCGTGGGAAGCAGAGTTGTCATCAACAGAGAGTAAGAGGGGACTTGGCATTTCCCCCAGTGCTAAGGAGTTTTATATCTGGTGTAAGTCTTCCTGACAATCACCTTTTAATACTGAACTTCTTTATGTATTTTTCAATGATTATGCAACTTCACTTTCTTTTCATGCAGTGCGTCTAAGGGTAAGATTGTTCAAAAAAACTATTAAGACTTACTTTAGTTTTTTCTCAAATTGCCACCACACTGAGGAAACTCCATGCCAACCTGCCTGCTGGCATTTCATCTATGATATGCTGCCCTGGCCCCTGGATCTTGGCATGTACCATGTACACCCTACCATGCCGTCCCCTGCCCAGGTTTCCCTCTGTTAAGATTAGGTCTTATCATAAGCCTCACATCAACAGGAAAACAGTGAGATAGTCGAAGTGAACACTGCAGATAATTATGATAATCCTTTTAATTGCTAAAACCATAAAAAAGAACACTTCTGTTGGAATTAATTCTAACATTTACACATTTAAAAAATATACAGATTAGAATAAATTTCAACCAAAATGTCCCAATTTTTTTTCCTTATAGTTTTGGTAATTACAAGGGAATTTGGGTTTTGGTCTCAGGTCAGTGAATAATTAGCTGAGTGTCCTTAGGTAATCATGCCATCTCTGAACCTTATTTTCCCCTTCTGTGAAACATAGGGTTTCATAACCTCAGCCTATGAAACTGTAGACACATGTGACAAGTTCCCTAAATTAACCAGCTCTTTTTTTTTAAAAAAAAATTGTTAATACAGTAGAATGCATTACAATTCATATACACATATAGAGCACAATTTTTCATATCTCTGGTTGCACACATGGTAGAGTCACACCATTCGTGTCTTCATACATGTACTTAGGGTAATGATGTCCATCTCATTCCACCATCTTTCCTATCCCCATTCCTTCTCCCCCACACTCCCTCCCCTTGGCCTTATCTAGAGTTCGTCTATTCCTCCCATACTCCCTGCCCAGCTCCATTATGGATCAGTCTCCTTATATCAGAGAAAACATTCAGCATTTGGTTTTTTGTGATTGGCTAACTTCATCTAGCATTATATTCTCCAACTCCATCCATTTACCTGCAAATGCCATGATTTTATTCTCTTTTAATGCTGAATAATATTCCATTGTGTATATATACAAAAACGCCAAAAACATACATTAGAGAAAAGATAGCCTCTTCAACAAATGGTTCTGGGAAAACTGGAAATCCATATACAACAAAATGAAATTAAACCCCTATCTCTCACCATGCACAAAACTCAATTCAAAGTGAATCAAGGATCTAGGAATTAAACTAGAGATACTGTGCCTAATAGAAGAAAAAGTAGGTCCAAATCTCCATCAGGTCGGATTAGTTTCCGACTTCCTTAATAAGACTCCTATAGTGCAAGAATTAAAATCAAGAATTAAACTGGACTGGCGATGTGGCTCAAGCGGTAGCGCGCTCGTCTGGCATGCATGGGATGCTGGGTTCGATCCTCAGCACCACATAAAAATAAAATAAAGATGTTGTGTCCACTGAAAACTAAAAAATAAATATTAAAAAAAGAATCAATAAATGAGATGGATTCAAACTAAAAAGCTTCTTCTCAGCAAAAGAAACAATCAGTGAGGTGAATAGAGAGCCTACAATTTTGGGAGCAAAATTTTTACCACACACACATCAGATAGAGCACTAATCTCTAGGATATATAAAGAACTAAAAAATCTTAGCACCAAGAAAACAAATAACCCAATCAATAAATGGGCCAAGGAACTGAACAGGCACTTTTCAGAAGAAGATAATCAATCAACAAATATATGAAAAAATATTCAATATCTCCAGCTATTAGAGAAATGCAAATCAAAACTACTATAATCAGCTTTTAAGAATGGTTTGGTATGCTAAAGATCTAGAAAAGGTGGTAATTTCTGGTTCCAAAACTTCTTTTAAGTTAACAGAATATCTTCTTTCAGCCTTTGCCATTTAAACTTCCCCCTTCGTGGAAGGTGGGTTGGGAAAGGCACTGATGTTAGCATCAGACCTCAGTGCAATGTACCACTTGCTAGTCATGGAGTCCTGGCAAATTTCTCCTTGTCATAGGCTCAATCCTGCCTCTGTGCAATGAGACTATTGCCCCATTTGCCCCATGGACCTTTGACTAAGGTTGGCAATCATGTGGGCCAATTATTTCCCCTGCCACTCAACTTCAGATTATGCCTTCTTCGTTACATCTGCAGTGTTTTAAATATAAGCTATAAATAGCTTATATTTAAAAGCTGTTCCCAATGAATCCAATAGTCTTTTATTTTTTAATTTCCTAAAAAGAAGTATTAGTTTTTTTTAAGGTATACAGAACAATACGATTATAATTATAAAAGCATGGGATGTAATTGCTCTAATTCAGTCCCCAGTACTTCCCCTTTTCCCTTCCCTCTAACTCTACTGACCTTTCTACTATTTACTTGTAATTTTTTTCTTTTAAAATTACTGTCTTGTGTATATACTCCAGCTATCTCACAGAGAAAATAGAGAGGTCAAAAATAATGGAAATCAGAAATTTGCTGTTTATGCTATACCAAAAATACAAAAAAAAAAAAAAAGTTTAAAGCAAAATCAACCAGAATCCACTACTGTGGAACTTTTGAATTATTGTATCTCATTTTACTCTCTACAAAAAAACCACATAACACTGTGACATAAAAGCACTTTTCCACTGTGGATTTAAAATAGATTTGGGAGCCAATCTTCACACTCTTAAGAATGCAGACATTAGAGAAAGTTGAACGGTGAAGGACATGATGAAGGACAATTTCTTGGGCTGGCTGTGACAGTTGTGTTAGAAACGGAGAGAGAAAAATGACTGTCATTCACGACGGAGGCAGTATTGAATCCTTGACCCACAGGTGGACCATGGTAATCAGTACAAATTTGATGGGTCAGTCAATTTAGATAAGTGGAGTGGACGTGGGCTAAGCTAACTTTTATTGCATCACACTCAGCCTCATAAGCCCTTTTTTAAGCCTTGTAAAGAATTTTGAGCCAGAACCAGAAGAGTTGAGCAAGACTTTTTAGTGAGGCTTAATAGACTGGAAAGTGGCAGGTGGCCAGAGAGCCTCGTTCGTTCTCCCATCCCATGCTCCTGTCAGGCCTGAATCAGTGATGAGACATTCCTTCTAATAGACACGAGAAATGCCCTTCAGAACCCTTCTCCACACAGCCCTCCAGAAAGCAGCTTCATTAGTCAAAGTAGCACCTTGCCCTCCCTATTGTGAGCACAAGGTGTGTTGTTGGAGGGTTAACACGTGCAGCCTCTATTCTGGTGGCTTTCTGGTCCTTTATAACACTTCTGAGTTTATGGCTCTGTGTCTGATGGCAGAAATGCAGATAAAGACTTTCTGGGTAAGTGACGTATCACTGTACATGTGTTGTAGATAATATCCTTATTCACTGGGGGCCTCATCCAGTGAGCTCCTAAATCCTGAAAGGGAAACACACTGACCAAACATTTTCAAAACCCCTCTTCTGCACTCCAAGATTCTGAATTTAATGTTTCTATTGCATTAAACTAAAGAAAAACTGTAGCACTAGTTTTTATCCTGAAATGATAATGAGGAGGATCAATCTGGAAAATAGCTCAGTTCCCATTAGATTTCAGTGGGCCATTTTCTGTTAACTACAATAAAATTTATCAAGCATTTAGGGTGATTGTAGGCAGGATTCTGTGAAAGATGTAAATGGTGCTTTCCAGAAACATCCTTGCACTTCTTTTAATATATAGCATGAATACAAGAGTGGAACATGGTCTGGCCTTGAGGTCAAGGGATTCTGGTGCTTTTCAAGGAATGTGGGGACCTCAACTATGATGATTTCATAGAGACTAGAAAATGTGGGGAGCCACGCCTAATAATAACAAGATGCATATGGAGTCATGTTGGCTACCTTCCATTTTTATGGTAAAATATTTATTAGAGTATTGTTTAAAAGATCAGAAATTATATATGAATCTTTGTGATCAGATACATGTGATATATTTGATTGTAAATCATTATAGTCATTGAAAAATGTTTAACAAAGCATACATAAGTATAAGAAAAATTCTAATCTGAGAAAACCAGGGCAAAATTACATAGGTACTACTTTTTTTTTTTTTTTACTGAAAGAAAATAAACCAAAATTATTTATAAAGGTCGTGTTTGAGATGTGGAATTATAGATTCCAAACCTTCCCTTTTTTTCTTTTTTAGCCTCAAAATCTTATTTAATGCCTGGGTTGATTACTGAACTTTGTACGAGATTTCATTTGATGCAAAGGTTCTAAATCTGAAAATCATGATTCCAGGCAGGCAAACAGCTCAGGACATTTGGGTGGCCTGTGTGGCCTCTTCCTGCCCCACTTCTGCCCTGTATTTCAGCCGCAGGCCCCTGGCTACTCACTGATAGTGGCGGAGGTCATGTGTGGCTGCCTGTTTCTGAGCCTGACTTAGGAGCTTCCTTAGTACCCTGAGTTCTAGATTCTAAGAGAGGTCTCCTGATTTGTTTACCTGGGGAATCGTCTTACTCTTGAATATCACTCAGTCACTGGGCTTGGATAAGAGCATGAGCTTTAACAGCACCATCTCCTGGACTCTGGGCCACTGCCCATCACCATGTCATTTATTGCCTGCTGCCACTCTGTGTCAGCCTGCTCCAATGTGGATGTCAGGCTCTGTTCTGGCCTGTTCGCCTGCCTTATGCAAGTAGGTAATCTGATTATACAAAGCTTGATCTCAATGACTGGCTCATGACTGCTTGCTCCTGTGATTAGAGCACCTTTGGAAAAGGTGTTCCACTCCTTTGATTTATTATCCTGCCCACCTACTCCTTCAAGAAAGCAGTATCAAGCCCATGTCAACATGGGAAAGAGCAGGTGTCTTATGTGTACAAAAGCATAAAATGTTATAAAGTATCTATATTGTAAGTACCAAAAATATCTTTTAATATATATGGGATTTTTTATTGAAAAGAAATTTAAGTTATAGTTTTGGTCTATAATATCACTATTGAACACTGTCAAGCACTTCAATTCCTTGATTGTTTCAGTTTTCATTATCCATTATGAGGTAATACAAGTCCTTTGAGCCTATGGACAGCTGGGCACACCAGCCTGGCCGTCAGGTGGAGTCACAGGTGGGCCGCTGGGCTATCTTCCTGAACTCAACTCTCTGAGCCTTCAAATCCAATGCCATTCCACGCTCCAGGGCAGGAAGGGCTGCCAAGCAGGCAGGATTTTGCCAGTCTGTGTGGTTATTTTATTAGGTAAATAAATGTCTACAGATTCTAGTTTAAAACTACTGAACCCAACCCAGTTTTGTACAGACATTTTCAAAGGTAAACATGGAATATATTATCAGTTACTAGCTCTCATAATTATAGTGTTTTTGGCTAAGGATCATTTTCTTTCTGCATATAATATCTGAAATATTAGCACAAAGAATGTCTTTAAAAAGAGGTTAGTCTCACTAGGAGTTACTTAAAATACCATTATATACCCTAAATTCTGTACCAAGTGGGACATTAAAATGGAGAACACTTCACAAGGGAAGGTCCATCTTGGCAAAAAAACTTGGGGACATAAACTTTATAAAATCATAAATCAAAAAAAAATGAATTCAGGGGTGAGTTGGAGGAACTGAGGGAAAAAGAAGTAGAAGAATGTGGTTATTTCTTTAATTCTGAATTAAATGAAACTTTACTTGGGATTCCAACTTCAATTTTTCAACTAGAATTTTTGAATATAGCTTAATCTATGAAGTCACAATATGACCTAGTACAATTTCATTTCAGAGATTCTCATATTGGGGTAGGTCAGAATCATTTGTTCATTGTGTTTAAGCAATTCAAGCTGAAATCTGCAACAAACAATACATGACACTCTTTTTATTTTGGGGGGGAGTACTGGGGATTGAACTCAGGGGCACTTGACCACTGAGCCACATTCCAGCCCTATTTTGTATTTTATTTAGAGACAGGGTCTCATTGAGTTGCTTAGTGTCTCGCTTTTGCTGAGGCTGGCTTTGAACTTGTGATGCTCCTGCCTCAGCCTCCTGAGCTGCTGGGATTACAGGCCTGTGCCACCGTGCCCAGCGAAACTCTCTTTTTAATAGATAAGTTTAATTACTTAATTTTACTATGATTATTATTCTTGGGTTTGTGCATCTTATGTTTTTTCATTGTTGTTGTTATTTTTCTCTGCATTTGTTTTCCCTTTTATGTCTTCCGTAACTTTAATAACTTTTAATAATACCCCTTCCCTTTCTCTCTACTTTCCTATTTCACTAAAGATTATATTTTTATTCTTTTCATAATTACCCATGCATTTTTAACAATCTAAGATTTTTTTCAGCTATATAATTCTGACAGCTCAAAAAATAAAAACAACGGAGCTTAAAATACTTTCAAATACTGCAAAGTTCTGAGGAAGGGCATAGAACTTTTAAAATTCATTCATAAATAGATGGTCAGAAAGATGAGTACATGAAAAAAATGTCCAAAAATGTTTAGTGTTAAGCTCAACTTAATTTTTTCTAATAAAGCCTGAAACAATTTTTTTTGTTTACTACTCCGAATCAGAGGATTTTAGCACCTTTAACTATTAAACACCAACCACCCCATCTTATTGTTTAATTTTAATCTTTTTTTTAAACACACAACTTTTTAAACACTTGAATTTTTAATTATTGGTTCTGTTCACTGCTGCTTCTTGTACCTTATGGTTCCTGTACTTTCCCCCATAATTCAGTAGTCATTTTAGTGAAGTCAGTAAGTGGAAAATTCCATAATTCTATGTCTGGAAAATATCTGTGGAGTAACTAGCTAGCTGGGTATAAAATCCTAGGCTGATGGCTATTTTCTCTCAGCAATTTGAAGGTAGTACTCCATTGTCATCTGGTATCTATTATTGCTAACGAGAAGTTTGCCATCAATCTAATATGGTATTTTCATTGGTCATCGGCATCTCTTCCTTTTCCTTGATATTCTGCAGTTCACTATGAAGTATTCAGATATATATTTAACTTGTTTATTCTGTCCAGTTTTCCTGGTATACGTTTAGTCAAAAGATCAACATCATTTATTTTAGAACATTCCATCCTTTAATTGATTCAAATATTGCTACCCTACCTCTTTTCCAGTCTTTTTTCTGGATATCCCATTGGTTAACTATTGGAATCTTATGATCTTTCTTCCTTATCTCTTAAGTACTTCTTCTATCCATCTATTTTTATCTTTCTAATTTATCTTCTTGATGAATTCCTCATGTCTAATTTCTAATTCTCAAATGTTCTCTTTTACTCTATTTCTTAAATTTTAATGACCATATTTTTCATTATAAGAGTCAAGATTACCTTTGAAATATTCTTATGTTCTTGTTTCATGTCTATTTTTGTTTTGTAATTATCTGGTTTTTTTTTCTTTTGAAGTGGAAGTCATTTATTGTTCTATCTTTTCAAACATCTTATGTTAAAGACTTTGTCACATTGTTTTTTAAAGTCATCTGAAGTAAATTTATGTTCCAATAGATTTTGCTGCTGTATTTCTTGGTGTTAGGTTTTTCATGTGCTTTAGAATCTTTGGTCTATAGGCTAATCTATGTGGGAGATTCATATTCCCCCCTCCAGCCCTGGCCTCCTTCCTTTTTCTGTCTCTTTCTTCTTCCGCCTGTCCTTCCCTTGCAGTATTGTGGGTACTTTTATCCAGACTCCTGGGCCCTTAGTCCAGAGCCAGGTCTCAAATGTACCCCATTCAATGGCAACAATAAAAATGCTGCAGAACTGATTACAAAGCAGCAAACAGTTTGGTTCACTTACTACTTATGAGTCTGTGGTTTTGCTTCCCCACTTCTCTAGGTCTTTGGCCTCTTAAAAAGCCACAGTCCCAAGCAGTGAACAAGCTTCTGTTATGTTCAGCTTCCTTTGCTTGACAGTGAGGAGAAGTACGGCTCCCCCTTGGGCCCTGGTTTGAAGCACTGAGCCTGGTATGTCCCACATTAGCAGGGGCAACTTTAGTCCCTTGTACCCTGCAGGATCCAACTCCTGGCCATCACTATCTGATTCTGGACTGAAGCCCAGCTGGCCTGTGGCTCCACTCTGTTATTCCTCCAGGCATGGAGATCCTCTTATTTCTTACTCATTTGAATTTCCTTTTTTTTTTTTTTTTTAACATTCTACTCACAATTGTGATGTGTTTGGGATTGAGGGAGTAGAAAACCACTGTACTGCAGGGAGCCTTGTACAGGTTTTGCTAGAGTGAGGTCTGTCAGTGGTTAACCCTAGCTGAGCAAGAAGCATGGGTGACCTTGGACCTAGGTAAGGTAACTTGCTAAATCAGGGGAAAGAAGCTTGGTAAAATGTCAAAATCTGTGCCACAGCCATGCAATATGCTTACTGAAATGTGTTTCTGCTTTGTATGTCAGAGGGCAAATGGCAATGCACAGACTGTCAGACATCAGTATGATTCGGAGGCTGTGTCTTAGAGACTCTGTGAGATACTGTTGTATCACAGTAGTGACTCCTCCATAAGGTGTTGCTTCCAATCTTTCATCATTTTGAAAAAGCATGACATGAATGCAAAAGTCAGAATCTATGCCCTACATATTCTTTATTGGTAGACTATTCTAAATTTCTGGAAGATTCTTCTTTCCTCATTATGGTATTCATTCAGTGCCAGGCAGGTGTTCTATAAAAGTAGCCTTCAAAGATGATGGAGTTTTTATTTGAATTGTGCTAGGCCTAGCAAATCACCATGGGAATCTGGGTGTCTGATATAACCTCTCAGGTGATGGTATCGTTTTTCAATAAACATAAAAAAATCATGAGCAGAGTAAAGAGAAGAGTACAAGTACTAACACTAAACAAAAAGTACTTAAATGGTAGTATAGGTAAAGATATGTTACAGTTGATGCCTGTTTTTCTGGTAGTTATCTCCATAATTGAAATACCATTAGGTGTCCTATAACCCATTTCCCACTAGAAAAGGCAAATTCCAGAAGTGGGTTCCACTTAGAGGAACAGTGATTTTTGCATCTTGGTTGTCTGTGACTCTAGGCTCAGGAAGAGCCAGGTGGCTGGATCCCTGCCACCAGCAGTCTGCTGAGAGAGCTCCAAGTGTTGCCCTGGTGGAGCAGGCATCAGCAGCCTCTGCCTGCAGGGGGCAGCACTGATTACACATGGAAATGTAAAATCAGTGGAATGGAAGTCACTCTTAAAATAAGTCAGGTTTAGAGTGTGCCCATCTTTTATTCCCTTCACAGTTCACAAAAAAAAAAAAAAAAAATGGAAAAGCTCACTGTTATGTATATGGGACATGGCAAGTGTGATCTTACTGAATGGCTTGCAGCTGGATCTTATGGAATGTATAATTTTTAACCTTTTCCATCTTTTTATAACTATAGAAATATATTTAAATTTTGACTGCTGAATATAATACCAGAAGGAAAAATGCTTGTAAAATTTAGGCCAGAGATCAGAAGTACTAGTGCATGTTTTACTTAACAGTTAATTATGAAGGGAGGGAAATGAACCACTGACCCCAAATCTGTTCACGTCACCTGTTAGAAGATGCCCACAGGTAGGACAGGTCTCAGTACAGTGTAGTGGTTGCTGGAGGGGTACTGACCAGAAAAGTCAAGCTCAACTAGATCTTCCCAACAAACAGGGAATTTTGGAATGTAATAATGGCAGCAATTCCTGAGAACTCAAGTATATTCTTTAACTATTTTACATCATAAAAGTTATTTATGACTCCTTTGGGCTCTGCAAGTTTCTGAAAGCCATAGAAACTGTTTTAGCCTTGTATAATTCTGGTGATTTTTGCCTTCCCAGCTGAAAAGGTTCAGAATTCCTTTTTCTTTTTTTCTTTCACATCCAATAGTCTTAATAGTTTTGGCCTAAGAACCCAAAACAAACCACAAAAGTCACACTTTCAAATTCTGGTTACCCAGGACATAAACAGCATGTTTGTGGATTTTTGTTTGGCGGGGGCATGGCCTCTCATTTCTGTGGCCCTATAGTTTCAACTCAGAAGGTCATCGTGCACCCACAATAAGTTTAATGAAAAGGCGTTGAGAGTAAACAGATTTTTTTTCCCCCCAGATTAACTGGAAATTTCCATTTTCTAGATCTTAGTTTCATGAGTGACTAAGAATTGTCTATGTAACGAAACTTCACCAAAGTATTCTATTATGAATATTTAAAATTTCTCATAATGTATAGTAAAAGAAGACAAACAAAAATCTCAAAAAGAAATATTGACTTGGAAAATAATTGTGACCCCAGCCACATTTTTTTGCCTTCTTTTTATCTTATTCTAATTTGTTGTTCATTTTGTTCATTCATTTATAGCCTGTCTCTCTTTTTTTTCTGTGTGGTGCTGGGGACAAAACCCAGGGCCTTGCACATGCTAGGCAAGCACTCCACCAACGAGCCACATCTTTCTCTTTAAACTTCCTCTTGAAGTTTCCTGAACTGTTTTTCCAGTGGGGAGGAGATCTTTATAAATCCTCAGGCTTCCACCTTTACAATTTCCCACCCGAAATCTATTTAGAGACCTCATTTCTGACCCTCTCATTGGCCCTACTCCCTGGATTATTTCTGCTCTGGAATGAAATAGCAATGCCTTTGGTGTAAGGGAAAAAGCCATAAAACCCAGCCCCTTTATCACACAGCTCTTTGGGATTTTTCTCATGCTTCCTTACTGGATGTTCTCTCATGTTTTTATTATATTCAGTGATGTTTTAGGGCACATGCGCTCAGCAACCAAAGGGAACCCAAATTCCTGTCCTTTAAAGGCTGTTAATACCCCTATCCCATTCATTAGCCTTTTCTTTTTCTTAGTGAGCTCCCTCCCCCTTTTAGATGAACTATCCATGGATCAGAGTAAGGCTCCATAAATAACAACAAAATAATTCAAGTCACTCTAATAATTTCTGCATATCTAAGTATAACAGGTATTAAGAGGTATTCCAAAGTTTCCTTGGGGCTGGGGTTGTAGCTCAGTGGTGAAACTTCACAGGTGTGAAACATTGGGTTTGATCCTCAACACCACATAAAAATAAAATAAATAAAATAAAGCTATTGTGTCCATCTACAAGTAGGAAAAAAAAATATTTCCTAGCTCTTCTTTTCCCCAAGTCTCTCAAATTGAGAACTGAAGGCAAAAAAAAAAAAAAAGCAAGTATTTTATAAACTCAATTTAAACACTGAGCTGCATCCATGATGGGGATGAATTCCATAGACTAAGTGTAGGACTGCTTATCATTCAGACATACAGGGAAAGGATCTGCAGGAGGAAAAACAGTCTTCCTGGAGAAAAATGGATGCAGCATTTGGTCAGAGGCTATTTCTCACTCTTTCTCTGTTTCATCATGAACAGTTTTCAAAACCAGAGAAGGGAAGAATCCATTCTTTGTAACAACTGGAGAAAGTCTTGCAACATTCAGGGTGTAATGCTCAATAGTTATAACCAGACACAGAGCAGTCCTTTAGCATGGCTCTTGCTGGGCTCCCAATGCCAGCAGGTCACTGTGCTGTGCAGTCCGTTCCTGCCCTGTCCCCCGGAACCCATGTTCTGGAGCTAGGACAGCAAAAGCCAGTGCCCATGAGTACCAGGTGATGTGAACGCATGAATGGTCCTGGGCTGGAGACACATCCTGCGGAGAGGCTGGGGCATACCTGCAGGCACAATCCCTGTCACAGTGGGGTGGATGCTTGGTTCCAGCCAGTCACTGCCATGTGAAATTTGTGCCAAGGTTTCCCAACCTTTTGATTTTTTCAAGGGAAGTTAAAATCTGAATTTTTATGCAAAATCACCTACTTCTTAAATGTTAGTACCAAAATTAAAAAAAAAAAAAGTGAGTGAAACAAAACATGTCTGCAGGTCAGACATGACCCACAGGTGACCAGCTTATGCCCCATTGGTTTGCTAAAACCATTCCAAATTTGGATAGCTCCTAAAAAATACAAGATGTGATAATTTGCTGTGCCTTAGTTTCCTCACTCCTAAAGAAAATAATAATAAATGCTGATGAGGATGTGAGAAAAAAAGAGAAAAGGTTGTAATACATCTTTCTTTTGGGAGACAAAGAAAAAGCATTTGGAGATGCTTTATAAACTACAGAGAACACAGCACAGAGGGAGGGAGGACACAGATGCTTTGACTTTTGAGTGCATAGATGAAGGGCTTTGAAGGATTCAGCAACATTGGATAAAATGGTGGTGGAAATAAAGGCCGGAGCGATTCGACTCAGCCCTGGATGGAAGACTGCAGGGAGAGGTGAAGGACAGCAGGGTCAAAGTAAAAGGAGCTGGTGGTGGGGACAGGGGGAGAGCTGTGGTTTCAGGGAGCAAGACCTCTTTCACGAGAACTCACCAGGACTAGGAAGACCACAACGAACCCTTGATCAATGAAGTGGTGACGAACTTAAAATCACAGGGTGACTTCCGACTTTTAGAATATTTTCAAATGCATGACCTGCCTCTCCACTCTCAAGTCACAAAAGGCAAATTCATTTCAATACTAGCCCAATACACAATCAGAGGAGATCATGATGTGAGAATACTATTATTCTAAAACTGCAGATGATTTTTGAATTCTCAGCTATTCTGAATTATCAGCACCAATATTCTCTTCTACGAAAGTGAATAAGCAATTATTTTTTAATACTTTGCAAATCTTTCACTGGGAGAGTATAAATTTTCACTATGGGGTTGTTATGGTCATGCACTTTAGGAAGCCACACAACTCTAAACTCTTTGCTCCTTAACTGTTAGCACTAAAGGCTAGATTGTTTCTCAACGTGTAATAAGCCTAAGGATGCTGGTTTGATTTAAGGAATAGAGAAAACAGAGGATCATTAATGTAGCACAATTTTAGGAGCAACTAACATTTTGCAAAGCTCCAGTGGAGGATTCTTGACAGTCCAAGACCACAAGGCAGATGGCATCCAAGATGTTCCAACATCTAGCCCAGGGTCACTTCCTTTAGGAAGATTCTATATTTAGCAGGAGACATATGCTGCTTACTTTTATAGATGGCTCAGGAGAGACTCATTCTTCTTATTTCACTTTCTTGCCCTGGTCTTGTTAGGTCTAGAGATCCATGTTATTGGCATTCAGAATTTGGCAATTTAAGGTATTCATTGACCTGAACACATATAGAACAACTGCAACATCCCTGGTGGGGTGGTTCTCCTTGTCAGCAGGGACTGGGAGAAGCAAGTCCTTATTAATTTGCAGTCTCAGCCCCAAAGGGTCTGTAGATAGAACTGGATTTCAATATAATTTGCCTTCTTTGTAATTCTAAACCTTTATTATGTGCATTTGAATACACTCTAGGAAGGTCTGCAGGCTTCTCTAGATGCTAAGGTGCTCCTGACATAAAAGAGACTAAGATGCCCCTGGTATTGAATATTTTTAGTGAGCAGGATGTCAAGATTTCCCTCCAATGCACAATGGATTTCCTGACCTGTATTCCAGCACCGGGCCTCATTTGGATCAGTGAAAAATGTCAACAGATTATTTTTGACTGAGATTTTCAAAAAAATTCTCCCTAAAAATACTTGAGTAAAACTTCTATTTCAAAGAGCTGAACAGCAAAACTCTAGCAAGCACTAACAAAATTTTTATGCAAACAGAATCCTCTGGGTGGTTCAAGTGCCTAAAGCAACTTTTATATTTGCCACTTAATCTAGCACAGTGGTCCTCAGAGTGTGATCTGCTGACCCCAAGAAGGACCCTGAGATCTTTTCAGGGATTCACAAGATCAAAACTATTTTCAAAAGAAGACCAAGGTGTTATGTGACCTTTTGGTGGTGTTGATTTTATGCTGACAGAGCAAAAGCTACAGTGGTAAAACAGCTGTCTCATTTGCATGAGTCAGGATGGGTACAAACTACAGGACCAGCCATGATATTCTTCACCTCCACACTCCTGAAGGAGTAGTCAAAATTACTAACCCTACTAAAGTTCAACCCTTGAGCACACGTCTGGTACCAGGGATTGAACCCAAGAGCACTTAACCACTGAGCCACATCCCCAGCCCTTTTTTGAATTTTAGTTAGAAACAGGGTCTCACTGAGTTGCTTAGGGCCTCACTAAGTTGCTGAGGCTGGCTTTGAGCTCTTGATCCTCTTGCCTCAGCTCTGGAGCAGCTGGGATTACAGGCATGCACCATCTTGCCTGGCTATGTCTTTTTAATGTTCTATGAAGAGATGGGACAAAGTTTTGCATGCAGAACTTCTGCTACTGAGCTTGTGGCAGTTACAGTCCCTAGACTCACTTCTCAAAGCAATAGGCATAAAAGTCTAGAAGAAAATATATCAGACCACAAAGGAAATTAAATGTATTGAATTACTTATCAAAATAGTCAAAAATTGTGGTAAGTATACATGTGCTTGTCTTGTGTACTGAATAGCAAGATTTCTCAGTGTGTCTGAAATCTACTTAATATCCATCTGAGTTGTTAGTATTAATATTTTGAGCTATCTCTAATAATAGTCACCGATGTAAAATACCTGAGTTTTCTATTAGTGATAAAATAGGCATAGTTAATACTGCTGTAGTTTGTTGTCTACAATCTAAAATGGAGAAGCTGGTAAGTTGGTGAAACTATGATGCACATTTTTCTATTGGAATTCATAGGCCCCTGGAATTTACCCACTGACCTTTGGGGGCATCCATGGACCCCCTGTTAAGAACACCTGCTTCAGAACAGTCTTGATATAAATAGCATCTCTGGTTACTCCTGGGCCTCTTACCCTGCTTTATAGGCCTTCTAGGCTTTTTATCACACCTGACATATTGTGTATTATTTGTCTACCTGTTTACTATGTCTCAGCCCACAGGGGTGTCATCCCTGTGATAGGTGAGGCTTTGTCTCCCTTTTTCTCTACTATTCCAGGGCTTAGGAGTATCCATTCCATAACAGATGCTCAGTCAATATATCTTAAGTAAATGACTAGATATGATCAGCTTCCAAGTCCCGAGAGGTCTACACGGAACCCTGTCTCCTCTTCCCACTTCTAGTTCATGCTCTTAATATACTGTCACTGTGTTTTTCAATGTTTATGCCTTGTAAGTGTTGTAGCTGCAGTTACAATTCAGATAATTGCAGTTAAAAGAGCTTCTCAATGATCATAGCGCATCTTAGCAGTGTCCCTGGAAGGTCTGTGCCTGCTAAGGTTTCCTACTGGCTTCCACAGAGAAAGGCAAATGACTGAAGCACATGCCAGAATTTTATGCAAAATCCCCAAAGTAAAGCTTTTGTGGCTAAGATGGAAAATATGAATCTGACCTGAATATCTGGGATTGTAATTGTATCCATGAAAACACCCTGATGTCATGTGAAACAGTTCAAACTGCTAAATGGAAACCTACCATCCAGTAAACCTATCCCTGATCATGTGCTTTGGCATCTCAATCTTAATACATTGATTTGCTTAATGATTCCAATTTTAAAAAAAAGAAAAATCTCATTGGCATCAAATCTTAGTCTTCTTTCTCCTCAAATTTTTAATTGCATTATAAATCAGTTTATGTCTATTACAGAAAATATCATTAAGCAAAAAGAAGAAAATAAAAAGCAACCATGCAAAGTACATAATTTTAAAAGAAAAGATAACAAGGATATAAAAATATAAAGGTCAGATAATATGTTGGTGTATAGCCTCTTTCCATATTATTTTGGTAACAAGTCCTAGTTATCTTACTGTGGGTTTTCTTGACTATAATCAAACTTCAAATAAAATATTAAAAGGAACAAAGAAAGCAAAAGTCTTTAAACTTTATCACTCTATACTCTTGATTTCTGTTTTGTAGTTCAATGTGAGATTTCAACAGAGGCCAATGTTTTTTAAGTTGGATTTTCATTGACTTCAACATTCTTTCATTCAAATTATAATCAATGAGGAAGGGTAGAGTTGACAAAGTAAAATCCATTCAATTTCCAGAAAGCTCAGGAAAAGTTTGTTCTTCACTTATATGAGCTGTCAATTCCTTATTCTTTCATTTAGAGTCAAGAGGCATCAATATTCTGAAGGGTCAGATTAGACAGATACTTCAGCCTCCACAAAAGGGCTATGGCTTTGGACTAGGTGGTTTCTGCCATTTAATGGCCCTTTTCATGGAAGACTGAACACAGTTGCCTTACATTAACAAGGTCTCTGTGCACTGGAAGGAAACACAACAGAGTTGGGCACCACATTGTTTCCTTCCATGCTTTCCTTGTCAGTAGCACAAATGATTCTGTTAATGCAGTTCAAGTTCTGTTCATTTTATCAGAAACTGAATGGAGGCCAACCACTTGTTTCTCCTTTATTTTGGTAACAGTCTCTTGGGTTATTTTCTCTCTCCAACATCTTAGCCATCCTGGGTAATTTTTAAATGTAATGCCCTAGGCTTCTGTAGGGTCAATTAATGAGTGTCGGTAACAAGCTAATGCAGAACCTGGGGTTCTTTGTGGCTTGGCCACCTCCTACAACAAGGAAGGCTTGGAAATCTCTAACTTCTTCCTAATTCACGCTCCGTTCTTCCCTCTCTATTCACAAGCCTAATTCATTTGAACCATTTAAACTTTTTATTTTTGATACAGGGGATTGAACTCAGGGGCACTCAACCACTGAGCCACATCCCCAGCCCTATTTTGTACTTTATTTAGAGACAAGGTCTCACTGAGTTGCTTAGTGCCTTGCTGTTGCTGAGGCTGGCTTTGAACTCGCGATCCTCCTGTCTCAGTCTCCTGAGCCGCTGGGATTACAGGTGTGTGCCACCATGCCCGGCCCGTTTAAGCTTTTTAACCAAGGTTTTCATTTGGGGGTGCATTGTGAGGTCAGAGCATCCCACTTCCACGGAGCTCTCACAGGCCACAAATGGCTTCTTCAAAGGTCTTAAGGCCTCAAATGAGAACAACAAAGACCGAGGAATCAGACCCTTCTTGTCTTTTCAAAGCCTTTGAACATTTAGCACCTCTTTTTCGTAGGCTGGAGGACTGATGAGGTTCCCATACTCCAGAAAGGAGCAGATGTGGGCTGCGAAGTTCCTTGCTGGACTCCCTCTCTGGGATGTGGGTGGGAGAGAGCAACAGGCTCTGAGCTGCTGCTTGGTGGCTGGTGAAATGCCAGGCACAGGGGGGCGGGGGAGGGGGAGCACAGGGCTGCATCCTTGGGCACAGGTGGAAGTCTCCTCCACAGGCTGGCTTGGGAAGTGGAAAGAGGCCAAGATGGAATGGTGAAGTGGAATGGAGGATGGTGCATACTGTGAGGGTCGACAGCTTCCAGTAAGGACCAGGGACACCTCCAGAGAACACCAGAAGAGAGATGGCTGCGGTTGCGGGTGCTGCTGCTGCTGTTTTTGTATGATTGGAGTAAACCAGGGAACCTGCGTGTGTTTCAGGCTGTGCCGGGCTGTCCAGTCTCAGGATTCAGTTCTTCCTACTTCCTGCATTGTGCTGCTTCTTTCAGCATCCTTCACTGCATCAAGTTATGTCCTCTCTGCCAGGCGACCTCATCCTGCAAGGCTTGACTCAGGGGTCACCTCCCCAGGAACCCCATAGACACGACCTCCCCACATCTCCACTGCTGTCTCTAGACAATTCCCTGAGGTTGGAACCTGGTTATGCGTCTACCTCGCCCCAGAGCTTGGATTCCTTGAGAGCAGGTTCTTTGTCCTGTTTCTGTGCTTGGCACAGAGGGGAAGCTCAGTGCCTGCTTGGCTCAGTGAATGCATGTTTGCTGCATAAACACACTTGATGAAGATCAAGAGGTCTGGAGTGAAGATGAAAGCTCCACCGCAGCAGCAATTTTTGTTCCTGTCACTGTTTCCCAAACACTGGGAGGAATGCCTGTCACATAGTACCTGCTCGAGAATTTTTTAAATATAAATTCATAAGGAAGACAAATTCTTGCAAAGTGGCATAAAAGTAGCGATTCACATGGTTCTTTTGCCTTGCCACAAGCTTTCAAAGAGCTTTCCCTGAGGCAGTGATTGCTGTCACGAGAGACCAGCATTGTCACCTGGGAGCAGGCTTCCCGGCACGAATGCATGCTTCCACAGCTGCTCAGGGAAGAAATATGTTTAGGGGTTCACAGAGTCAAGTGTGAAGTGAACCTAAGACCTGAGACTTCTGAAGTGGCAGCTGGGGCACACCTGGTTGTACAGTGGCCACAGTCCTCTCGGGGTGTTCGAGTCATCCTCGTCCTCCCTGAGTTGCTCTCTGCAGAGCTGAGCTCAGGCACAGGGAGGCAGAGCACCAAGAGAGATGAGGCACTCCCCTCTGCTCGGGGCAGGGTGCACATTTTGTTCCTCGGGCTGGGAAGTGCAGAGCTGGGAGGATAAACAACTTCCCAATAAACCAAGTGGCCGGCCGGGGAGGCAGGTGATGACCATGTCTATCTGCTGGCTCGGGGGTGGGAGGAGGCAGGAAGCGCGTTCACCACATCACTGGGCTGTAATGGATGTTCCAGTTCTCTTAAAAAAAGGTCATCTCGGGGTTGAAGCACATTTCCCAGCAGTGTCTGTCTTGATAAATGTAAGACTCAGGAAGAGATGCAACTGTGCTGAACACTCCCTTCCTACTATTCCACAGATGTTCCCATTGCCCAGTCATCAGTGGGGTAAGGATATCTATCAGCATCACCTTTGACAGCACATATTTATTGAGTGGCACAATGTGCAGAATACAGGACATGTTAGAAGATCGTTCTCCCTGTCCTTGAGACACTTTCTATGTAGTACAGAGACATCCATGGTGGTGATGGTGATTCAGGAAAGAGTAAAACTCAGGGCACAGCAACCTCTGTTGCAGGGATTGAGAGGAAGGGAAGTGGATGAAGGGATTTTTTGCATTAGAAATATATCACGGAAACAAAGCCAATGGCACCTGGCAGAGACTGGAGGGCTGGCTGTGGAGTCAGATGACCTGGGCTCAAGCCACTGGGTCCTAATATATGTATAACAACCATCGTTTCTAAACAAACACATACAGAGGCCTGAGTTGTAACAACTGCAGATTCCTGCGGTATAAATATTCCTTACATCACCAAATTCAAGTAACCATCTTGACATCAACTGCAATGGTCTGTCCCTTCCAAAACACAAGTTGACATTTAATTGCCAAGGTAATGGTAGTGAGAGGTGGTGGGGCCTGTAAGAGCCATTGAGGTCTTGAGGGGTCCACCTCCTGAAAGAATAAATGCCATTCTCAGGGCTGGTCAGTTCGTAGAGAAGTGTGTTGTTATAAGGCAGATGGGCCCTGATGGCTGCTCCTTTTTTTTTCTTTTTCATATGCTCCTACTTCCTTTCTGACTTGTGCCATGTTATAAAGAAGCATGAGGTCCTTACCAAATGAAGCTGCTTGATCTTGGACTCCCCAGTCTCCAGAATCATGAGCCAAAATAAGCCTCTTTATAATGCACCCAGTTTCAGCTCTTCTGTTAGAGCAACAGAAAATGCACTAGGACATTACCAGAGTAGCACCATCCCTAAAAATTTCAGACTGGTTCTGAACCAACTCTAGCACACTACCAACTGAAATCCGAGTCTGCTATTTACTAGTTGTATGAACTTAGGCTTGTAACTTAATCTCTATAGTCCTTGGGGTCTCCTGTACAAAACTGCATAATCTCTTAGAAGGATGCTATACACATTAAATGAGATCATATATGTGTGGCAGCCATGAATCTCTCCTGTTTCAGGGAATGTGGGAGACCAGTGGTTCTATGCTTTGTTCTGAATACACCACCACCTTTGTGCCACAGCCTTGCTTTCCATGGGCTGCTCTCAGGCAGTGGAAAAGCATGGCAAGCCCATTCTGGCCAGACACAGGACTCCTCTGGTGTGTGATTTTGACTTGAAGTCTCCCTCTTGGCCAGTCTGAAAGTTTCTTAGAAATTCTTTCTCCCCTATTTTTCATGAGGGTCCAATGGCTCTTCTCACTTCCTTTCTTCCTTACTGGCTTTTCCCCCACAGCAAACCTCTTACATATCCAATTGCATCTTGGCATGTGCTTCTTGAAAGACCTTCACATGCTAATCACTTTGGACGATGTATATAGCAAGTGCTCAATCAGTACTTTTTTTTTTTTAAGAAAAGTTACATGGAATCCCCCAGCGCCTTAGTTTCTGAGGACCAACCTCTTATCTTGATAAGTGATCTTGAGAGAGAATACTGAAGATGTTTCCTACCTGGGCACACCTCAGCACACCAGGTCAATGTGGACCAGACTTCCCCAAGACCATCTCCATTTCCTCCACAACTTTCTCACCTGCTGTGCACATCCATCTGGCTTCTACCCACATGACTGAACAGAAATTAATCTTGCCAAGATCACTTGCTCTTATCAAACAGTAAATCCAATAGTCATACTTTTTTTCTTATTTTTGTTCCTTTTGGAAGTTTCTGACAATGATGAGCAATACCCCCCTCACCCCCACCACCAGCCTTAAAACCTCTTCTCTGATTCTGTGACACCTAATTTCCATACTGTCCTCTTTCTGGGACTCATGCTTAGTTTCCTTTGCTCCTACATCCTCAACAAGTGCTAAAAAATGGGTGACGCCTAGGCTGTTTTATCCTCACCCTTAATACATACCCCAGAGTTTCAAAACAATAACTTCAGCAATACTGAGCACCAATATTTCTCTAGACATGATCTCAACCCTCAAGAAATGTATATTATTTTAGTAAATTTATTAGATTCTGATACTTCCAATTCCACATATGCAGCCCAGCCCTCCTCTGCCTGCTAGATGTCTTATTCGTATGTCCTTCAGACACCTAGAACCCACCATAGCCAAAGTAAAACTTGTTTCTCCTGACCCTCTGTCGTCATCCCCTACCCTCTGAAGCACGATCCCTCAAACTCATCTAACCAGAGATCTGAAATCATTCTTAACTTCTCTTCTTCCTTTAGTTCTACATCTAATCACACACAAAGCAACTGTTGATTTAGCCTTATAAATATGTTCATTTATCTATGCCTCTCAGTCCCTTTACCATGACAATCCTATTCAAAAACCAAAATAATGTACCTTGCTTTACTCCAAACATCTTCCCATGGCTCAAGATTTTAAATGCAAACCCCGTCATGTCAGTCCCTTTCCCCAATTACAACTCAACAGCTAGCTAAGACTTTCCAATATACTTAGCATACAGCCTCTAATATTTAGGATATTTCTTTAAGGCCTTTGGTGACTGAGCTCCTGCCCAGCTCTCCAGTTCATACCATAGCTCTTTCTCTGCTTTCTGAACTCCATCCACATGAGATTCTTGCAGTACTGGGGATTCTTGACCTATGCACATATTGTTCCAACAGCCTGATCATCTCTTCCATTTGTTTAATGTCTGTTTTCTGATAGATGATGCACACTGTGGACTGGAACCACAGCTGTGCTTTTCATCAGTGCATCTTCAGCATCTGCTAAAAGGCTGACTGCAGAGTAGGTGCTGAGCATTTGTTGAAAGAAGGAATAAATGAATCGACTGTATCAAAATATAAATTGTCTAAACATTTATGCACATGATGTACATAACCAGTTGCAGATGGGTAGGTTCATTAAAAGATGTTGATAATAAAATGTAGGATATCCTGGGTTTATTTATACTTAAGGCAAAGAACCTAGGGGAAAAAAGTTCAACTTAAAAGATAGCACCTCAAATTTCAATAACTGGCACTAAATTTGTGTGTGTGTGTGTGTGTGTGTGTGTGTGTGTGTGTGTGTGTGTGTGTGTGTCCATGCACCAGGCAGGGTGGTGGTGATGATCAGCTTCACCTATGGTGACTTGGTTAATTTGGTCACCTGGAGATGACTATGTCCTCCTCTTCTGGTCAGAGGTTAGACTGAACTTGGCTGATTAGTAAGTGGAGTTTAGAAGATTGCAAATGTTTACGAGACAGCTGGATTTCAGAACTTACATATCCTTCGATGACCTTCTTGTCCTTCACAAATTTGTTCCTGACGCTCTATCTCCTAAACTCACTTTCTCTGATGAACACCCAATTTGGCTTGGCCTCCACAGTCAACGGCATCAGCTGAGGGCTGAATCCACAGGGAGGTTCCTTCTCTCTTGCTCTAGTCCCAACAACTCACATGAGCAGCTGAGGTGAGATGACCTATATGTTTCTTTTCTACCTGGATGCATTATGACTACCTGAGGTCTGTTTTGTTTCCTTTTATCAATGCCCTGGGACCCCTTGTTAAAGGACCTTAATGACAAACCCTGTTCTGGTATTTGGCTTCTTGCTCGTGGATCATTTGCTTCTTGTCTTGCTGGTAGCCACCTCTGATTTCCAATGGCGACCTGTTCTTAAGTCAAAGCCTTCCATAGTACACCATTCCAACAGATGCTGGTAAACATTTTAATTGCTTCTTGCCACAGCTTTGCTTTTTGCAAAATGGTACTAATAAAACTATTTTGGAGAACAGCATATTTTTTTGAAGACTGTCGACTTAATGAGGTGCTTTGGGTTTCTTAAAGGATAGTTCTTTAAAACCTTGGTGTTAACTCACCCCTTGATGTAAAAATCATTTATTTTGACTGAATCTTAACATTCTAAGCACTAAATGTAGTTTGGCAAATAAATTAAGCACAAATTGTCCTCTGTAGAAACTTGGCTCTCACTAATAACACTTAGAATTAGATGAGATTTCTTTCATCTAAAGCATTAAAATCAACACTGGATGAAAGAGGTCCAAAATAGCTTTAGGTATAGGGTAGGAAACACATAATGTCTTATCCCATTTTTATAGAAGTACTTTTCCTTGAAAAGGAAACATTCTGGAAATTAAACTTCAAAGATTTGTTGGACATTTTATTGACTTATTAAGATTAGTACCTAAGTAAGTAACTCATAAACCTTTCAAGTTTAAAAATACTGTTTGTTAAGGCTATTAAACATAACAAAAGTGTCTCTTTTGTTTTTGAAAATAAAATATGTATTCAACTAAGTTGACATAACAATTTTATTACCTGTAGTCGAAGAACCATGAGGCCCACTGTCCCCTGGGCAGAGCCTGTCAGATCCTCAGGGGCAATGACTAAACCTCTCTGAGGACAATTAAGCATCTTGCTATGGTGTGATGGATCCCCTTCCAAACTCAGGTGTTGCCTATGTGATAGTATTCAGAGGTGACTGGCCACAAGGACTCCTCCCTGGTGAATGAGATTAGATTCTCACAGCAGGGCCTAATGGGGGAGGGGACAGTCTGCTCACTTGCCCTTCTGCCTTCCATCATGTGAGCACACAGCACTCCTCCCTCTGGAAGAAGCGATTAGAAGCCAAAAGCAGCCCTCACCAGAGGTTAGCACCCTGCTCTTGAACTTCCCAGTCTCCAGAACCATGAGAAAATAAATCTCTTTCTTTATAATTATGTAGTCTCAGTTATCTTCTTATATCAACACCAACAGACATTTTATAGTCTAAAAATATCAGTCCAGTTTCATGGCCAACAGTACTCTGGAGACAACTGAGATACCTGCACATAAAATACAGATGTACAAACTGAATGAATGGGGAGGCTTGAGATGGATGTGCTGACACAATCATGTTATTTTACAAACTGTAAATCAAGAACATGGCTTGTGAAGTCCATCTGCCTGCATTTCCCAGTTCCATCATGAATGGGTGTGACTTTACTCTGGGCAAGTTACTTAATCTCTCTGAGCATCAGGCTTCTTTCCTTTAATGTAAAATCATAATTACACCTTCCTCCTCAGATTGTTATGAGGATAAAATGAGATCTTCAAATACAAAGCAGTACCTGGAAGACAGTGTAAACCCAATAGTCAGTGACAAGCAGAACACACAAGCAAGCCTCCAGAATTCTAGAAAGGGAGGGTGTCCCAAAAGTTGGGACCAAGAGAGACGAGAGGTGAGAATTTGGAGGATGACTAGGATATGGATGGAAAGAAGAAAGAGCTGACAGCCTTAGAACTTGGAGTGGCAGTGTAAGTACGAGAATGAAAATGGAAATGAGATTTTTCTCGAAAGAGGATGTGATGAACTTGGTGTAATTAGCATTTATTTGGGAAAGCAGTAAGTCAAAATTGGCAGGATGGGTCCAGACCACCAAGAGTCCTGAAAGCTGGAGGGAGCACTGCCGAATTCATCACAGGAGGAAGCACCGAGCTTCTTGAGCAGGGGTGAGCTGGCAGGATGTGAAGTGCTGTCAGAAAACTAACTAGCAGTGTGTTGCCACGCGGAGGCCAGGAAGAGTGGTTGGAACCCGAGGTGAGTTTGGAGGCTGCCTACTGCATACTTGATGAATTTGAAGGCTGTGGTGTAGGCAGCATCCACAAAGAGGGCGAGAAGCTCAGAGATATTCCAAAGGGAAAATGAGGTTCCACTGTATGAAGGAAGAACATTTTTTTTTAAAACCAGGCTCACATATATATAGGTGATGTAGTATTTTATTCAAAAGTTTTAAGTAACTTCCGTGATCAGATTGGATAAAAGTAGACAAGGCAATTTGTATGAAATGGATTTCACAAAGGATATCCCAATGGGGTATCCTTTCATCCTTGATGAAAATGGGGGCAGAATATCCAGGGAAGAAAAGAAACAGAGTGAGGCAGGAGGAGCCAGTCTGTGATGGGCCGGAGACAGAATCTATCACCCAAAATAAAGAAAGAATTACTCAGGTTTTTAACCTGGGGTTTGCACATAAAGGTAAAAGGCATACACTACTTTATGATCTTAACAATCTAAACATAACCAGGGGAGTAGCCAAAATGACAAGCTAAAGTCTCAGATGTAGATTAAGTCAAAACAATTCAAGTGAGGAGTTTATTCCCTCAATGTCAACTTGGTTTGCAAAAGCAAAGGAAAATGAACAGTCCGGGCTTGCTCACGATACAGGGCTAAGAGTGAACGTGGTGGAGGGTGGATTTAGCTACTTTGAAGTTCTCCCTTGTGCTTCTCAAGTCCAAAACCACAAAGAGCAACATCACCCAGCCCAGGCATCAACATTCCTTTCCAGGATCTTGGTTCATTTGCTTCCATATTTGTAGTTCAATGGAGACTGAAATCTGACCACAGGGCTGGGTCCCTCACCCAGCCAAAGGTCCCCCACCTTTCTAATGTCAGGTGTGTTCATGTGTGCAGAGTCATTTCAAAGACCTCACCCACCTTTTTTTTTTGACAGCTCCCCTCACCCCAGAAGTCAAAGAAGGCTTTACAATTGACAAGATCTCAGTGTCAGAAATGGCTGAGACCTAGCCCCAGCCCCCTCCCCATGTAGGGATCCATTCTTACATTTGCTCTCATAATTGAAAGCCAAGCAAAAGTGCACCTAACTTGACCTTCAGACGCCAGTTGTTTCTCATCATTCCTTTGTATTGCAAAAGTGTCAATGATGAGTCTGTTCTGCATTTACTACAGTCTATGAAATCTGGATCCTAGACATTATGCTCTGGTAGGAAAAAAGTGGACATGAACAAAGGTTGGCAACTAGCCATTTAATTTTTACTTCGACCAACTGAATCCTGTAAAAAACCAATTCTTATCACCATTATATTTAGCACTGTTCTAGATCATAGCAAGATGATGAGTGTTACAAAAAAAATGGAGAAAAGAAAGAAAATTATCATTATTAGCTAGAAATATAGTTTTATCTGGTAAACAGAAAAAAATCTCATGAAAATCTATTGATAAACATTATATTATTGTATATTTCATAATAAATGTATCTTATGTAATTATATAAAGTTTGCATACATGTATGTATACACACAAACACACACACACACACACACACACACACAATACACAGACCAGAGTTCTCCTGCACCTCAAATACAGACCAATGAGACAAAATAAAACATATAGACCCCTTTAAAACTAAATATTTATTATACAGAAAAAGTGACACTAGATTAGTGGAGAAAAGATGAATTACTCTATAAATGTTGTTGGGATAATTTATTAACAATCTGGGGAGAAAAGATAGTGCATTAACATTACACCTGATAGTACTATAAATTTCAGATGGATTAAAGATTTTAATTCAACATAAATAACAACAACAACCACAAAAAAGAACTCAGAAGATTCCATGGAGAATATTTTCTATGGTTTCAGAGTCAAAAGTTCTTCTAAGTATAAACTTAGAAGCCATAATACATAAAAATGTCAATAAATCTGGATACAAAGAAATAAAAAAATTTCTTATTGAAAAAAAAACACAAAGAAAAGAGATCACAAACTTGCAGGAAAATATTTGCAAATTCATATCACAAATAATGGGTTAATTCCAAAATTTTCTATAGAGTTCCTATAAATTGGAATGTTAGGAGATTGGGCAAGGATATGAGGAGCAAGGGAAATGTCATTCTATGTCCCTTACATGGATGAGAAGATGGTCAACTTCATTCCTGAAGACCGGGTGCAGTTTAAAATCCTGCATTATTTCTCATTTCTCAGACTGGACAGCACTGTGCATAAGTCAGAGATGCACAGGAGCCACTCATAACAGCTGAAAAAAGACACATGCACGTCTCTTAACTGCTGTGTTCTGTCATGTCACGTTAGTGGCTTGACCTCACAACATGGAGAATATTTACACCACAGAAACTGGCAAATGTTATAAATCATCTCCACCCCCGAGTGGGGTGAAAGTTAAGCATTTTTAAAATAATTTACTACCTTAATTTGCAAATTAAATATTATGAGTGAGGCAGAATAATTTTTAGATTTTCTAGAATCTGTCATTTCTCAGTTGGGGTTTTAGTTTTCTTAGACACTGATCTGTAAAAGCTCTTATGTCTTAAAGAATTAACTCTCTGTCATAATGATAGTAACTATTGTCTCCCTTTGGTTTGCCTTATAGCATTATTTATAACTGTGTAATGAAACTGTTAATTTTCACAAGGACAAATCTAAAATTCATTTCCTTTGTGATTTTTTCAATTGTTTGTGTTCGTCCACCACATCCCTGGGGAATTTATATATTTACTTCCACAGTTTTTGATTTTTTACCCTCTACATTTTCTAACTCTCCAATTTTTCCTTTGTTCTTTATTAATTAACCTATCATTTCTTTATTGGTACATGATACTTCCTACTAATCAAAATTTTATTGAGATATTTGAACAGGATTGTGATGCTTTTTGATCAAATAATGATAATCATAAAAATCATGGTGACAGCTATATCACATGTAGGGGGAGTGGGAAGCCACAGCAGAGTTTTTGCAGGGAACAACAGAATCAGATTTGCACCCTAGATGCTTTGACCACGGGTTGGAAGGAGATGAACTGGGGTCAGAAGATAAGCTCCCAAGCTTTTGCAGATGTCCAGGTGAGAAATGCTGAGGGCTTTGTCAATAGCCACTGCTGGGGCTGACCCGAGAGAAGGTATAGAGGGAGCTATTGGACACTGATGTCTGGTCTCATGCTTCTGGACACTTTTTCCTTTAGCCTTTGCCACAGCCACAAGCTTCACAGAGAAGCAACCTGAGAACTCTGAGCCTTGGCAGCTTGGTGTGTCCCCTGCATTCTATTGTCAGTGTGACTTGTGAGTACACACCTGGAACTTGTGAGTACACAGTCCAGAATACCTAAGATTAGGTTTTTCATGAAGAACAGAGGTTTATAAAGAACAGAGTGCAGACATGAAGGAATTAATGGTCCAAGGGCAAATTTAATGAATGACAGAATAAGTAAATTGAAGTTACCTTATTTCTTCTCTCAAGTAAATTCCATTCTGCCTTCAAGAGTCCTGGTGGCTTATCTTCCCTTGCCCATGGTGGTAACCAACTTAAACCTGCCCATATCTCTCTGCAGCCCCCCTTCTTATTTCCTGGGATGGCTGTCTGTGGGCCAGCTCCCTCCACACCACTTTGGACATCAGGCTCGGCTCTCAGAGATCCCAGGCTGAGGTGGTGCCTGCTGTGGTTTGAATGTGGTTTGCCTCTTCCAAAACTTGTGTTGGAATATGCACCCTGGCAGTGTTGGGAGGCAGGGCCTAGTGAAAGGTTTAGGTCGTGGGGGTGGAGCCTCATGAATGCATTTCTTGTGGGAGTGTGTCCCCTATGGAGGGAATTTGATCACCTTTTCCCTTTTCTGCATGCCTACCTGCCTTGCCACCTTCCACCTGAGTTGAAGCAGCACAAAGTCCTCAGCAGAAACTGAGAAGATGCTGGCACTGATTAATGACCCACCATATTCCTGGACTTCCCAATCTCCTAAACCATGAGACAAATAAATCTCTGTTCTATACAAATTACCTGGTCTTGGGCCTTCTGTTATAGCAACAGGATTGAACCAAGAGAAGAGTCGGTTGCATATGAGTTGGGGGTGGGGAAGAGAAGGCAGGCAGGGAAGGCTCAGAGTCTCTTGTTTGGGTGTCTGAACAGATGGGGGCGTCTCTCACTGATAACGGAATATAGGAGGAGCTGTGTGTGGTAGGGCAGGACATAGGAACACAAGTCACAGCTATTTCCATGACAGTGCCTGGCACATAAGTGTGGCTCAAAATACATTGAGATCGCACATGCGAGGTGCACCAAACACATCTGTATCTGCTCCTGGGTGTTCAACAGCGGGTGGAGATGGTGCTGAGACTAGAAAGAGATCATGCCTTATCATCAGTGGTACTTTAGTTAAAAACATAAGGCTTATGCAGACATGAAATAATTTGAAGGATTAGGAAGCACTATATGAGCAAGTAGAAAAAAATACAAATCCACACTGGGAAATAATTACCCAGAGAAAAAGAGATTAATAATAATCAAAGCCAAAGCTAATCTTATTGCCTTGGTTGTGGTCACATTTTTTATTCTCGAAGGGTATGAGTAGTGCTCAGTTATGGAATGCCACCAATTTTATCTTAAGATTTATTGTCATCAAAGTTCTCCACTTTTCTTGTTGAACTTGGTAACTCTTTTATACATGTGATGGCTCTTCTAACAAGTCCCATCTAAGAGGTGTGCTAATTTCAAGAGCTGGGAGTGTTTTGACTTTACAGTTGGAGAAACAGCAGCCATCCTTGTGTGACTCTAAAGCCAGAGGAACCCCCACCTGAACCATTCATTCTCAGCTGCTTTCCTAAAAGGTGATGAAAAATGTCAGATGAGATAAAATCAAACTTCCTACTAAACTCCCACCAGACCACATTTACTGGTATCATTTCCATTCTATTTGTGACACTCATTAGTCAATCATAAAAGGGAACAAAAATAGTTTGTTAAATTATGCTTTGCAAATCTCATTAATTACGAACTATGACTCTCACACTTTCTGGACCTGATTACTCATTTTGTAACTTTCTCAGGCATTTAAATATTTTAATATAAAAGACAAATTTGACTTTTCAATTGAATTGTAGGAGATGGGGCATCTGCAATACCTGTTTATATTGAAGAGCACCCCAAAGCTCCAAGGCACTGGGCATATCCTCGGCTCTCCATCTTTCTGTCCCCATGCTGGGTGAGGTAGGTAAAGCTCAGTGGTAGAAAGCTTGTCTGGCATGCACAAGGCCCTGGGTTGGATCCCCAGCACCACAACAATAACAATGATAATAATAATAATAGTATGCTTATGGGAGTACCTATATGGTGCCCATCCTTTGCAGAGATACTTGATATATGTGGTGACAAATGGTCAGCCATTCCCTCTTCTTGGTTTCTATGTTCCCTGCAGTCAACAGTATTTAGTTTTGTCCTTCAATTTCTAGCCATTAGAGGGCAAGACTGCTTTGGCTAACAGATTCTGAGGCTTGTTTTGAGAACCTGAGTGAAACGAGTATTTTTCCAATTACACACTATCTAATTCAATTTACATTTATTAGAAAAACTGCCAGCTATTTCATGTTAATATTGACATTTTCATAAGCACTTGCAATTAGAATTCAAGCTGAGATTCCAATAAATCTCTTAGATGTTTTACGCTTATTTTTTTGGTCTCAGACTTTGCAAAATATTTTTAAGAACACGTTTGGAGGTCATTCGGCCTTTGGGGAGTTTATACTGTGTATGTAAAACAGTTGAGCAAAAGAAAAATTATTACAAATGGCAGAGCAAATTGGGGACAAATCTAGTGGTGTGCCAACTTCTGTAAAACAAGTGTAGGTATGGAATTCAAAATTCTGACATCAATAAATGGATTCATTAGTTTTTTAGTTTATGTGAACTTCACCCCCTTGCTTCATCAAACCGCAAACTCCCTCACTGCATTTAAAGAACATTTCCATATTTCAAGTACAGGTCTGTTCACTCGCATCATTTTAGTTAGCATTTATGTCTTCATATGAATTGTCCTGCATTTAAAGAATGTCTTATGTCCCCTTGAAGACAAGGCAATGGACTCCAAGTGCCTTATCAGCCTAAATAAAAGGATGTCCACGGGCTAAAATACTTTATTCATCAAAGTGCTCACTCCCTGTTTTGATGTCTAAAGTGTAGCTTCCAAAAGTGAGACCTTAAATGCACAGTGATATACTCTTTGCAGAATAATAAATACTCCCCACTTTGATTTTAGAACAATGCTTGACTGATGGACGGCATACAGATGCAGCAGGTACTGCAGTACGTCATCCAACTTCCTTAATGACATTTATTTGCAGGTGCCAATTAAAAGCCTAGCAAATAGAACATTTCTAAGAAGGCAAATACAGCATTTTCCAAATGGGCAGAGGATAAGAAAGTAAGTTTTTAAGACATTGCAGGTGTTTCATTGAAAACAGTTCTAGCTAATGCAGCCAAGAATGAATGGGTGGTTAAGTTCCCAGTCTTAGGTACACCTTGGCATCACTTCTGATTTTTTAAAATATTTTTTAGTATCAAAGCCAGGCTGCACCCCAGACCAATTAAACCAGAATCTGCCCAAGTGGGATCAGGCATCTTGGTGTGTAAAGCTCCCTCAGGTGACTCCAGAGCAGCCAAGGCTGCTGCCACCACCTTAGTAAATGGAGCCACCTGGCCCAGCAGGGGTGCAGCACTGATCTCCAGTGGCCAGGCACAGCTGCAGCGGTTCGGCTGACTCATAGTGAGGGGCGGGGCCCAGAGCAGATGAGCTCAGCTGACAGGTGGCCAGGGGGATGCACCTGGTGTACTCTGGCAGCCCTTGTGGTTGATGGTCCTGATGGGACCTTCTATGGAGAAAGCAGGTCAGAGGAGCTGGAGCAGAGCCGCTTTCTCCCTGCAGGGACATCTGGAGAAACACTTTTCCACCCCGAGATCCTCACTCCCCCAAACCCTGCTCCAGCCAAGTGGGCAGGTCACCCGGAGCAGCCTGTAGTTCTCAGGCTTTTGCACATTTTCTAGAGCGTCACTTCAGCTGGGGAAGTTCCCTCCTTACCCCTGCCATGTCTGCCTCTGTCCCTACAGATTCCCCATAGACATCCCCACATCGGAACCTCATTTGTCAGGTTGCTGGGTGTCTGCATCACTCTTTGCTAACTAAACACGACCCTGCTAATGGCAACTCCTGTGTTGCTGCTCAGAACTGTCGCCTCTCTCCCTGTTGGAGTTACGATTTCCCAGTTTGGGGCTTCTGTGGCTAACCAGGCAGAGCAACTGCAAGGACAGTGCTTTGTCGAGCACTTCTGTGTAGATGCTCTCTCAAGCCACTCTGCCCCACCTGAAGCTGCTCCCTGGACATGATTGGTGGTCTGTAAATACTTGCTCTGTGGTCACTCTCACATTTAGAGTAGCCTCTGATTAACTGGTCTGTCCACATGTACTTGGGGCCTTCTTCTACTTTATATGTTGTTGCCAAAGTGATTTTTCTCCCCCAAAATGTGAAAGTTTCAGGATCTCATATAAAGATGGCTCCTTTGCTTTAGTGCCTTCCCAGGGTTCTTGGACAGGGCCTGATGAGGTTCTATGGGGCCCGACCCCCACCTGCCCATGTCATGGAACTAAGCTCTTTGCTTCTCTCATCAGTTAGTCCCTCCTGCTCTAGCCTCCCTGGTTTTCTCCCTCATTCATTGTGCTCCCTTCTGCTACAGGACCTTTGCATGGGCTCGTCCCCATGTTTGGATGCTCTTCTTTCTTTTCTTTCTCTTCAGTTCAGTTTCTAGACATGCCAAGTGCCCCCATTCCATGCCTGGAAGGTGTTCGTCTGCATTTCAGGATGTGATGCAGTTGCTGCTCTGCACATCTGTATGGTTTAGGGATTCATGCCTGTCTCCCTTCTAGGTCCGTGAGCTCATGAGGTCAGACCCTGTGTCTACATTTGCTCAATGTTTTATCTGCAGTTCCTACTCTAGTGCCTACCACGTGGACAGTACTAAGTCAGAACTGAACGCTGAATGCTGGCCAGCTGGCTGGATGAATGGATGAACGGATGAATAGTCACTGAAGAATGTATGACACAATGCATGACTTGTCACTTGGTTTTGCAGGCACAGGAAAGTCCTGGTTTGGGGCCACTGCACGGCAGCCTGGCACAGTGGAGAGCCAGTGCAGACTGCCCACCTGTGGGTGGGAGAGGACACATTCCTGGAAGCCTGTCATGTTCACAGCCTTTCCTCGGTCCCCTCAGTCCTGTGATGATGTCACAATAGGTGAAATAACTGATCCTCAGGATGTCCATGCCCTACTGCCTGGAAATCATGCATATGTTACTTTACATGGCAAAAGGGACTCTGTAGATGTGACTGAAGTTACGGTCCTTGAGTTAGGGAGGTTATCCTGGTTATCGGGGTGGGTCCAATATAATATTAAGCTTCTAAAAGTGGAGGGCACTTCCATTCGGGGTTAGAGAAGTGAAATGGAAGAAGACAGAGAGACGTGAAGCTTCGAGAGGGACTCCACCTGCCAATGGTGGCTGTGAAGACAGAGGAAGGGGGCCACGGACTAAGATAGGTCAGTGGCCTCTACGAAACAGGAATGGACTTCAGCTCAGGTGGGCAGCGAGAAAATGGGATCTGAGTCCCACAGCCACAGAAAATGGGTGGGGTCAACCCCTGAGCAAGTAAGGAGGGGACCCTCCCTGAGAGCCTCCAGAAAGGATCTGGCTGCTAACACCACGACTTTAGCCCGGTGAGAGCCAGGTTGGATTCTGACCTGCAGACTGTGAGAGAATAACTCCCTGGTGGCCCATCTCCTGGGTGTGTGTTCAGCTGTCAGAGCAGCAAGGGGACTACTGTAGCCCTTTACATCTAGTCGGCTGTATCCTGTCCCACCCCCTGCCCCTAACCACAGCAGGCAGGAGACGACTCTGTGGCACAGTGGCCAAGCATGTCCTGGGAGGAGCTGGGCAGCACAGTTGACTGGACAAATTGGAGTCACTCTGAAGAGCTTAAATAAGAGCTACAGAGAGACACAAGGTAGCCGTTGGTCACTGAGTGACTCAAGGAGGCCAAGAAGCCAGGCCACCTATTTACCCATGCTATCTGGTTGCCAGGACAGATTCTGAGCCTGCGCACTTCTTGTTTCCCACCAGAAACTCTGGTGTTGCAACTCTGGGGTGGCTGAGGCTCTCCCTCCGGGACCTGGCTCTTTGGGGCATTTCTTGATCTCGGCTGGCAGGTGTATACTTTGGTCCTCACAATGGCTCTCACAACTCCTCTCCCTGAGTGACTAAAGAATCCCAATTTTCCTTATTTGTAGTTTGATCATCCCATCCATCTGGCCTCGGGGCCGGCCTTGCTGGTCTACAGGAGGGGCGGCACGTGGGTGCTCAGACTACCCAGGGAGGCTGCAAGGGGAAGCAGGCTAGCCAGTGACACCCCCCGCCCCGCCCCCCACACAGCTGATGCTCTTTGGTGGCAGCTCAGGAGGTGGCTGGTGCATTTTCCTCTCTGCTTACAAAGCTTTCTCTCATGTCTCTCCTTTACTCCAGAGTCCCCTCGGAGTTCTTGCCTCCCTCTTCCCTCTCCCCTCCTCTGCCCATCTTCCTCTGCTTACCCCAGCCCCCAGGGATACTGCTCATCATGCTAACCCCCCAGAAATGGCCTTTGGTTCTAAAAATACCTTTGACAAACAGATTTCAGAGACTGTCTCTGAAGCAGGGCTCCTTTGTCCCGGGTGCCGCTGGATGCTCCTATCCTCATGGCACAGTGTCAGACTCCAGGGGACCCCTCCACCCCTCACATGGGGAGGATGAGCCGATCATATGACTCCACAACCCTGTGCCTACGCAAGCTCCAAGTAAATAAACACGGGACCAATGTCTGCCAGCAGGCCGGGATCAAAACACATCTCCAGCTGTTGGGAACACAGAGAGCAGCCCTTTCCTTAGAAGCCTGTTCCCGGGGTCTTGAGAGGCCACTTGAAACCCATAGACCTGACAATGGCTCAGGGTATGGCCCCAGGTGTCCTAAGCCCTGTGAAAACAGCAGCAGCCCCTGTGGGCTCCCTTAGCAGGGACACTCCAAACCTGTAGGAAAAAATGTCCCTTTCAATAGAATGCTACTATAGAAAAAAATGTCGCTTCGAATAGAATGATGCCTACCACCTCCGGAGTTGCCACCAAAGAGCAAAGGGAACATTTTTGGATCATAGGGAGTCACTGACACAGCCAGGGGATGAATGCATCAAAACTAAAATTTATCTTCCACAGCCCTTCTGTGTACAGGTGAATCCACCAACAATCCTGTGACACAGGAGGAAAGGAGTAGGGGCTAAATCCCTGGCCTCGTCATGTAGCTAGGGCCGCTCAGACAGGGCATGAGAACACCAAGTCTTAGGCCCCTACTGGGTCAAAACCAAATTCAAACCAGTTGGAGATGAAGCACTTCACTTGTTACCTCTGAAGACCCTGGAAACATATTTGCTGAAACACTTAAAAAGCACAGAAAATCCAAATCCTTTTTTTTTTTTTTCCTTTAAGAAAAGTGACACTGTAGGAATGGAGGCAAAGCCTGAGGTTTCATTCACAGAACAGCTTCCGCTGGTCAGGACGGAGTGGAAATTTCCACACATCAGTGTTTCACATGTATATTTCCAGAGCTAAAGGATGGCCAGAGTCCACAACTTTCAAGCAGATTAAAATGCATAGCTTTCTGAAAACCTCTGCTGACTCTGGCCAATTTTCAGGCTTCTCCAGAATCCAATGGGGCCAACATGATTCACTGAAATTCTTTATGAATTAAGAAGCTGTAAATTACGCATCTTCTCTTTGAAACATGCATTACTTTCCATGCTTTACAGCCAAGTCGAATGAATAGCATCACAGAGGCGGTTTTCTCTCTGGGAAAATGTTCTCCCGTATTTCCCTCCTCTTCATGTGGAGGATCGCCTAGTGAGGTGGCAGCGATGGCTGGCTGGGGAGCAGCCCAACTTGACATAGTTTGGAGTTTGAAAGTGCAAAGCAGTATCTTTGTAAAATACCTCACCATGAAAAGTTTTAAGGCCAGGTTTTAGGCGAATAGCAAGCGCGAACCCCACATGGTTCAACTGGCAGAGCAAAAAAGACAACAGGAGAAATTCAGACTCATGGAAGCTCAGAGACTGCAACAGGAAGTGGTTCAGCAGGGCTGGGAGGCTCGGGCTCCCCTACAAACCCAATGTTGCGTTTCCTTTGAAGTCCTTCATTCCCTCATTAAAGGTGTTCTGGGTGCCAGGCGTTCCCCTGCCTGGGAGTACAGCAGCCTGCACTCCAGCTAGGATGTGTCCAAAGCTGCCTGGCTTAGATGGCTCTCAAACCAAAAAGGGAGGTAGCCCCCTGGCACCCAAGGGCTGAGACTTTGGTTCTAGACAGACAGACAGACAAAGGAGCCCATGACCACAGCCTTTCCTTGGTATGGTGCTACCGGTCAACTGTGTCTACGTTCATATTAATTTACTTAAAAATGATTTTCTGATAAATGCAACAAGGAATGGTTTGGAAGGAAAATAGAAAGCTTGGGAAAACCTAGCTGTCTTCAGAAAATACAGAGAACACCTATAAGATGCTTGAATGTTTGAAAACAAATTGTTTTAACAGCAGTGTCTTTGTAAAGTGGTGCAGATGATGTAACATACAAATGAGTTTGCTCATAAAGTGTGGGGCTGGGCCCAGTCCTCTTTTCCCTTGACCATGCAGGAAGTGAAATGTAGGGTCTGAGTGGGCAGTCAGGACTGGCTTCTACCACTGTGGGCCCCATGACCTGTGTCCACCGAGGCTTGTTCCTGCACCTGTGAAATGCCAACATCATCTTCATCTCCAGGGGCCCCTGTAGACCTAGACCCCTTTACTTTCCACCAGGAAAACCATTCATTCCCTCCCCCAGCAAGCTCAAGGCCAGCTCAGCTGTATGCTAAGCAGCTCTGCAAGGCTCAGAGCCAAGAACACGCAGCCGGGTTTTGGCAACTGGATAAACCAAGAGGCTTCAGAGGATGGAGACCTGGACTAGCGTGGTAAACTGGTGGACCCACTCAGGCCAGTCTGGTACCTTAAGTGCATGTGGCACGCAGGAAGGGTCCTTGCTTGGTGCATAGCCCCTGAGAGGGTGACCTGCACAGCCAGGGTTGGCACTGATTAGCTCTCGCCCCAGGCAAGGCCTCAATTAGGGGACAGTGACTCTCCACAGCTGCCTATGCCCCAGAGAGACACAAAAACCCTCTCCTTTGAATCACACAACAGAGCAGCTGGGCTATGACAAGGAAAGGCTATGACAGGGGCAATTTTATATCAAGGGTTTAATGGGATCAAGAAAAGGGAATAAAAAGTTTTAGCTATTAAGAAAAGAAGGAAAGAGGAGGGAGGAAAGGAAAAGGAGGAGGAGAAAGAGGAGGGAGGAAGGACGAGGATGACAACAAAGAAGAGGAAGAGGAATAAGGAGGAAGAGGAAGAGGAGGGGAAGATGATGAGGAGGATGAAGAGGAGCAATAGACCCTCTTTCACATAAGCTCTCCTTGAACAAGAAGGCAGCCTTCTAACAGTGTACTCTGGGCAGATGGTGAAGGAATTGAGTCTCTCTCCTCTCAATCCCAGTACCCCAACTTTCTGCTTGACCATTTTGGGGAGTTTAGTGCTTCCCTGAAGAGGCCTTGCCAACAAATTGTCTGATGAGGTCATCTGAGATGACCCTCCCAGAACACAGCGCTCACACTTGGAAAAGGGCGAATCTCTGCGGGGAATTCACTGGTATGGCTCAGGTCACATCCCCAAGGCGGTGACCAGCTCAACACAAACAGAAGACTATCTACTACCAATTCCAACACCTTATGAGCTCTTTAAATACATTTCTCTCTGTTTGTAATTTCTCTAGTGATTATGCCTTATTATATGAATGCATGAAAATCATATTGCACAGAATGATTTACAGGATGCCAAAAAGCTAGACAGAGGTCAAGAACCTAGGGCATTCCCCTTGACTCTTGCATTGCTATTGGAAGAACAGAATTCACGACTAGTTTCCATCTCTGGCTTCTCAGTGTTTTCTGCTATCATTCGGTTTTAGCCTTCTTAGTATCAGGATTAAATCAGAACTTTGAAATATTATTTTGGTTAAATGGAATGTACTCTATGTTTTTAAAAGAAGATATAAGTATACTAATCAAGATCCAACACAAACAATAAAGATAATTTGAGAAGGCATTATTCTGCTAATAAGTGGTTCTATGCTTTGAATATAAACTTGTTATTAGAGAAATATATACAGCCATCTTCCTAACATGTGGTTTAAAGACAAAGATTAAGGCTTTCAACATCAAAAACTAAAAAAATAAAACAAGACAAAAACCTAAAGCAAAAATAGATAAAAGCCAGTTTAAAAATATATCATCAAAATATTTCATTGAAGTCTTATAGTTGAACAAATACAAATACAGATTTATATCCTTTATACAAAAAGCCTGGGGCCAGAAGTGGTTTGGATTTCAGACTTTTTTGGATTTGGGAATATTTGCATATACATAATGAGATCTTGGAGATGGGACCTAAGTCTAAACATGAAAGTTACTTGTGTTTTATATATACCTTATATAAATAGGGCAAAGGTCATATTATACAGTATTTTTAGTGAGTCTGCATTTTGACTGAGCCCTGTCCCATAAAGTCAGGTATGGTCTACTGGGGCTCAAAGAGCTTCAGATTTCGGAGCATTCCAGATTTTCAGATTAGGGCATTTGATCTATACTGCACAGGGAGTGAAAGGCTCAGTTCTACTGCCTGGGTTACAGCTCTGGATGAGATGCTTTGCTTCTCTGATTGCAATGCTCTCAGCTCTAGTCACAGTTCTCAAGATGACAGTGACACTGAGGTGATACACAAAAATGCTCCCACACCCTAAACACATACTTTTACTATGTTTTGAAGAATTCGATGAGGACACAGGAGTTTGGGCCGTGTGCTGGCATAGCGAGCAACTCCACTGATCTATAGCTGAATGGCTGATGCTGGGGAGCTGGCAGCAGACGGGGCAGGTACCATGTATCTTGCTGCAGTGGGGGCCATGTTTGGACTGACCCCTCAATGTTTCTTTCTTGCTCTACCTGTGCCTGTAAGCCCAGGATATCTGGAGGAACCCTTCAGCTCATGTCAGACAGAGACCAGCATTTCCATCTCCTAAACATGGGGCTCTCAGCTACTCAGAGAACTTTTGCCAACACAGTCACAAGAAGATGAGAAACCTACCTTTTATTCCAGTGCTGGAAGAAAGATACACAGCCCTGCCCTCCATTTTTGGTAACAATTACTGGGGTCAAGACTAACATCTTTTATGGAGCTGAGGATCCCCAAAGAGGCCCAGAAATACAGTTATTGCTGTGTTGGCATGTCCTATTGTGCTGTGGTGGAAAGAACCTTGAACTTGAAGTCAGAGATGACAATTGTCATGACAGTGCCCCTTATTGGAGGAGTGACTCTGGAAAGCCCTAGGTTCTTTTAGGAATCTGAGGATCCTCCTTAAAAACTTCCCTTATGGGTTGCAATGGCAACTGAATAGGAAGAGGGATGAGAAAAAAAACCCCTGCAACCCTCTAAGAGAGACCCTCAAACATATTTGTTCTTCACCATGACAGTGCTGGTCAGAAGTCACAAGGAATGATCTATTACCTAGTACCAAAAACAAGCTGAGAAAATTAGGAAACCACTGGCCACTTCAGGGAAGCAGAGAAACCACCTCCAACACACAACAGGACTTACCAGGTAGCGCTCCTCCTGCCTCATGCTGGGGGTGCGGATCATGTGGTTCTGTTCCCCTCTCCAGTCTCCAAAGCGACGAAAAAAATAGTTAGATAAAAACCGGCTGACGGGGTCTCTAATGATGTTGATGTAGACGGGCTGGTCTCCTCCAAACCTAAGACACACATGCACAAACAGGGAGCTCGTTACAACCCATCGCTTCTGCAGGAAGAAAAGTGGACAGGGTTTTCACTCTAGTCAACCTGCTACCTAGTGACTGCCCCATCTGCCCAGGTGCACACCAGCACATCACTGAGCATGTGTGCTGACAGGCGTGTTGTTTCATGCAGGAAGCAGAGATAGTGACATCTTATCCAGGCCCTTCAAGAAGCTGGGAGGACATGCTGATAGTCTAACTGTACACAAGCCATGCTGCTAGTCAGCATCAAGGCACAGACATCATCTGATCTTCTCTCTAGGCTCAGACGCTGAGGATGGGGGCTCTGGATGCCCACTGGTTGGCACAGGACCCACTGGCACGTAGCGGGCCCTTAGTGAATAATTCAATGGACTGGTTAATGCTGGGTGCTGTGGTGGGTGCAATGGTACTTCTGCACTGTCATCCAAACACTCCCTGGCAAGGAGCTCTGCGGTGAGGGAATTAACAGCAGCCAGAATTCACTGGGTGATCTTTCCACCTTGTTCCTAACACTTTATATGTCCACTCACTGAAGCCCCCCGACACCTCCACAGAGTAGAAACCATAATATCCCCCATATTATGGGGGAACTGTGGCTGAACTGAGAGATGAAGTCAGGTGATCAGGCTCCAGAATCTGTGCTATTAAACCATGGAAAGACAATTCCAGAGCTGGGAAAGTTAATAATGTAATAGATATGAAGAATGAATCAAAAATCAATGTAATTATCCTGCAGTGATGGAAAGTGGTTTTGATTTAAAAAAAAAAAGATAAATATCTAGGCATTCCATGTTCATTCCAACTACAAAACTTGAACAACTATAGTAGGAGTCAGTCTGAGAGCAAGGCTTTGCAAGCCATGGTGACTGGGCTGCTGGATTTTCTTGAAGGACTCCCCTTTTTCTGTGAACTGTTTGGAAGCAGGGGTCCTGTGAAGTCTTGGCTCTGGGCAAAGCTCATGCTCTGGTAGCCCTCCTGAGGGTCCCTGTGATCCTGTGACCTTCTGATAAGAATGACTTCCTATTCTATCAGGGGTCACAAAAAGCTCAGAAAAAAACAGGCAGGGAGACCCCAGCTCCCACTTCTCTAGCTGATGGATGGTTTTCCTTTCAAAACCCAGCTCAGACTCACAGTCACCTCTCCAGCAATGATCTCCAATGGACTATCCACTCCCCACCTCCTCTGAGCCTGAGTCCTCCTCCTGTACTGTGTTGGCATGCCTATCTCTCTCCTCAGACTGTGACCCTCCTGCAGCCAAGAACTATGTCACTGAGCACAGTGGGTGGCCTCATCAGTGCTCAACAATGGTGATTGATTGAAGAAGTGTGTGCCCAGGCGTGCACGCTTCCAAGTTGTTCCGTTGCTACAGTATTAGGGGCTCTGTCATCAGAAGATATGAGCTTCAAAGATTTTTCTGAGCATCTTATTCATATAATGTTTTGTCCAGTTTATTTGTACTTTTTTTGTTTATTTCATTTGGGATCAAGGATTAACCTAAGGGTACCTAACCTCTGAGTCACATCTCCAGCCCTTGTTTATTTTTTAAAATTTTGAGACAGGGTCTCACTAAGTTGCTTAGAGCCTCGCTAAACTGTGGAGGCTGGCTTTGAACCTACAATTCTCCTGCCTCAGCCTCCCAAGCCTCTGGGGTTATAGGTGTGAGCCACCGCACCTGGCCTTATTTGAACTTTTGAAGACAATCTTTAGAGAAAAAAAATCCAAAGGAATGCAAAGGAATAACGCCAATAGTGAACTTTCAGACACCAGGATGTGTGCATGATATCCTGGATTCCCCAGATTCTACGAACTAGGAAAATAGACTGCTCAGGAGTAAGGCCTAGCCTTGCTAATGGAATCTTGTCAGTTCCCAGATGATGTTCAGGCCACTGGAAGAACATCTAACTGTAGTCCTAGGGGTTAGCTGTGCCAACCTCCAGCTAACCACCACACATATCCTGAATTTATCATCCTCTTTTAATTAAACTGGGTTTCATATCTATGATAAACAGTAACTAAAGTAATAATGTTAGGCACTACAAAATAAAACTTGCATACCAAATATGAATCCAATATGATCCTCCAAAAATTAAATCATGCTTTCTTTCACAAACCTCAATGGTACTTCTATCTTTGTGAGAACAATTACCAGTGTTAATTAGTAACTTCCCAATCATGTCAATCAACATACAGCTTCCCATTAGGAGATGGTTCTCAACCTGACCACTGCCATGAGGCCATGGATGTGAGTACTGACCAGCTTACTGAGCACAGATGGTTTGCTCCTGTTTATACACAGCATCCAGATGAAAGAATTCCAGAACAGTTTTCCCAAACACAAGTATTAGATGGCTTATAAAGTCACTGTCAACTGTACTACAATAGCCTCTGTCTAGAAATTTCTAACTATCAAGAGATATGTCTAATATCTCTCTCTCCCTTTCCAGAAAGCAATAATAATAATGGTTTCAAGCTGTCAATCCCAGTCTTTTTGGTGTGTACAAGTTCCTCCCAAACTGGCAAAACCCAGGTGGTGTGTCAACAATATGAGGCCAGAAGACCACCATGACATCACCAGAGTATACCTCGTGTCCTAGTGCCTGAGGAGGAAACACATTTCCCTCCCTCATTCCACCCTCTTTCAGGATACGGTTCTCCTCTTCAGTATTCTCTTAACTGTGTTGAAAATTTGTAGTCACACTTATAAAGTCCTCTGGGTCTTGTGAACTTATGGCTCACCTGAGTCTCCAAGAGAATGAGAGAGAAGAGAATGCTTTGACCCCACCATCCCAGTAGCACAGCATCCTGCCTTATGTTTAAAACCCCTGGGAGAAGGTTCCACGGACTCCCTGTGAAGTCCATCCTACTGGTCAACCTGACGATGACAGAGTCCTTGTCCTACCCAGCCGACACTCCTGACCTTCCTTTCAGGCACACTTATTTCTGTCCAAGTCATCACACACAAAGGATTAGCTTCTTTGGGGCGTGAGTTTTTATTCCTTTAGTTTTTTTTTTGTTTATATATTTTTAAAATTCCTTTGGTTTTTATAATAAAACTTATTTCCCTTCATTTTGTAATCCATGGTTCTAACTTGCTATTTATTGTGCTTTAAAACACCACAGAGACAACCGCTGATCACAGGCTCCAAGATGCTCTGTACCAGAGAACGGAAGAAGAATCAGGCAGTGTTTCATTTTTTACTTAGCAACAGTGTTGTCCCTTGGTCCCCGCAATTATTACTGTATATTCGAAGCTCTCTCAAGTCATCCTAAAATAGCAGCTATCACCAATTTCTTTGACTTTTGTTCACAGGTCATATTCACCAGCTCTAATCGTCCTCTGGGTCCCCTTCTGACCCTCTGCAAATGGATTCTGTTATTTTTATTTTTATTGAGTTTCTAATCTATTTTTAATGAGAAGATGAAGATCCAAAGCAGGATATAATCTGCTAACAATAATAACCGCACGGTTCTCATAGCATGGCAGCATTTCAAATGGTTTCCTTCTATTTTCTTCAACATCTTAATCTACTTGGCAGCAATACTAGTCATCTCTTCCACAAAGCAGGGGTAAGAACCTTGTATGCTTTCATCAAAATACTAAAGGTGTTCTTCCTATAATAACAAGTAATGCACACATTAAACCAAGACTTCAAACCAGGATTATCCTGGAAAACTTGGACTATTTTGTCCTCCTCCAACAGTTTAATTTTCTACACCTGGTGACAGGTGCTGAAAACATATCTTCTTTTTTTTTTTTCAAATTGTGGTAAAATATACATAATACAAAATTTACCCTCTTTACCAAGTTCAAGTGTACAATTCGTTGGTGTTAAGTACATTCACACTGTCGAACACCATCACCTCCATATCTCTTCAGAACTTTTCCATCATTCCAAGTTGAAACACTGCATCCATTAAATGATAAATCCTTCCCTCTCCTTCCCCCAGTCCCTGGGGATCGTGATTCTACCCAGAGTACATCTTTTTTAGCCTCTGGCCTGGAAGTAGGCATTACCCTTGCACTACTATCTGTGGTTCAAGATGGAAAGTCCAGTAGGCTGGAGGCCCACAGCTCTGATCCTTGCCAATGAGGGAGGAAGACACACTGAAGTGGGAGAGAGGCCATCATGGAGAAGAACAAGACTTGGGAAAGACTGAGGGGCTGCCCAAGGGAGAAAGGCAGACATGGTTCATTAATGGCCCTTTGCTGGAAGCCAGTTGTTACAGTGTGGATGTGAGATGTTCCCCAAAAGCTCATGTGTAAGACAATGAAAGAAGGTTTCGAGGAGAAATGATTGGGTTATGACAGCCTCAACCCAAACAGTGAATTAATCTCCTGATGGGATTAACTGGGTGGGAACTGAAGGCAGGTGGAGGTGGGTCACTGGGGACATGGCTTTGTGGTATATATTTTGTATCTGGCAAGAGGAGTGTCTCTCTGCTCTCTGATCATGTGAGCTGCATCCCTCCACCATACTCTTCCACCATGATGTTCTACCTCACCTTGAGCCCCAAGGCATGGAGCTGGCTGTCTATGAACTGAGATCTCTGATACGGTGAGCCCTCGGATCAACTTTCCTTCCCCTACAATTGTTCTGGTCAGGTCTTTTAGTCACAGCAATGAAAAAACTGACAAAAAACACCAGTCACAGTAACCTGAGCCTTTGGCAGTTACTGGACGCCAGCTGGGGGCCAGGCATGGGTGGGAGGTTAGCCCCCATCCCCTAACTCTGAGCAGTGGGTACTTCAGGATGGGACCTCCCATCCCCAGGCACACTCAGAGGAAACAGAGCCACACTCTGCTCTCTGGAGCATCCTAAGGGGAAGATGTGGAGTCATTTTCTGTGAAAAGCTGAGGCAAAGGTGGGGAAGGATTGGAGGGGGGTGGCTGGGCCACTGGAGTTAAGGGTCCTACTCAAGGAGGAAGATGATAGGACAAGGCAAGAAATAATCGGCTGACAATATACAGCAAAAATTAAAGAAGAAATAAGCTGAGCTGAGGGGAAGTCAAGATGACTCTTGTCCTGGATGGGCCTCCAAAGCTGCTGGGCTCGTGTGGCCACAGAGGTCTCTCTGCTCACGGTAGCATGAAAAGCCGAGCTGAGAGCCCAGCTGTGCTTCAACAGGGTAAACTGAGAACACGCTCATCTTCATACTGAACCCCCGGGCTCTGTTAACATAGGTGAGGACAGCAGAAAATATCCATCAAGAGCCATTTTGACTCGGGTTTTTGTTTTTCCACACTTTGAGGATTCTGTCACTATTATAAAAGATTCGAAGGGCCCTGAATCAAAAGAGGCCATGTTGCTCATGAGAATGAAAAACATAGTCAACATTTATGCATAAGATGTGGAAACCCAACTGAATTATGGAAATATCAATTCTCGTTTGCTTTGTTCATTGGTGGCAGGCTCTGTGACTGCACATACGTAATGAAGACCTCACGCGAAGGGAGGAGAGAAAGTGGGCAAAGGCCTCCTCTTGCTCCTTACCCCCCACCTGCTTCCCTGGTGACTGACTGATTGTAACATGTTTTGTTTTGATCAGTTTGCACCAGCATCCGGGCTAAAACAGGAAGGGAAGCAAAGGACAGGGACGAGGTCACAGGTGAGAAAGGAAGAATGAGATGGAAAAAGGTTAAGGGACGGGTAGTTTAAGGTGTTTCCCATCCTGGTAGCTCTCACAGCCCACGTGGATTCTTTTCATAGCACCAGCCTCTGGGGTGAGACTTTCATGAGGTTTTCCCTGTAAGAACCGAATAGAGGGATTGAGAGGGATTCTGGATTGGAAAAAAGAATTACTGGAAAGCCCATCCCTCCAATAAAGTTTAGAAAACAAGCAACAAATTGGGAGAGACAAGCTGTATTGTGCGTGCCACGAATATTTCCAGAGGGCGGAGTTAAGTCGCACAGGTGGGGATACAGCTGCTGAGGGAAAGTTGAAGTTTTCCAAAATTTGTACCCAAAGTTACTTCAACAACCAGAAAAAAGACACATGAAACCACACACCCAAGTGTTAAAAACCCTACTGAACCATCCCAACATCTTCCAGCATCTTCTAGGCAAAAGTGGTTTGGACTCAATTCTCCTGGTTGCCCAGAGGAAAAACATTTGCCTGACCCAAATTTCCAGAGAGATGAAAAACCGTGTGAAAGAATAGCCGAGTGGAAACCCCACCTGGAATCTCTGAGGAGCTGGCTTTGCTGTGTCCTTAGGCAGAAATCCTTCCCGGAGGCAACTACAAAAACACCTGATTGATCTAATACAATTGCTTCCCATGGATTAATAAAACTGCACATGGATGAACAGTTTCCTCTAACAGGGAGGAAAAAGAAGGAAGAGGGCAAGAAACCCAGATGAGTAAATGAAATAAATCAGCTACTGAGTCTCCAAGAGCTCACAGGATGGCATTTTACATCACCCTGGGTGTCTGTGTTTCAAATAAGAATGTCATACCTAATGGAGAAAAAGAATTAGGGGGCAATCCATTTTGGAATAGTGCCATCTCCCTCAAAAGTTCAGAATAGGAACATGTCGAAGCCAGTCTGGCTCTCATTCTTACAGCCTGCTCCACAGCGGGCATCCTGCTGCATGTCAGCCATGCACAGAAGACTGGAATTATCTACACAGAACTTGAGGCTGCAGTCTCGCTTCTCACAGCGTCCTCATTTCTGACACGAGCAGTCTGCCGCATTCATAAGCAGGCTTCTGAGGAGCGGCTTCATTATCTCTAGGCCTCGGAATTCATAAAGCAGAAGTCATTTTTTAAAGTATGTTCAAGGCCTCCTAACAAATTCCAACTTGGTTTTTTTTTTTTTTCTTTCTATCAACTATATGTTTTTGGGCTCTTTGTATGGCTGCAGTTTGCCATTTACACCTAAGAAATGTTCCTTCAAAAAAGATATTCCCTTGAAAGCAGCTGATTTTTTCCCAGGTTCCGGGAGTGTAATCATCTTGTCCTGTATTCAAGTTCTCCACATTATTCCACTCATTTTTAGGGAAGTCTTGAGCTAAGGCCCTGGCACAGGGCTTTGGGGTGCAGAGAAAAGATGGGGAGATGGACCCGACAGAGGCAGCCCTGGCCCTGTCTTGCTTCAGACCCTGGCTGCCATTCTACTCCAGTTGTGTGCCCCCCGCCCCCAGCGGCACTTCAGCTCTCTTCAGCTCCTCCCTGTGTCCAGCTTTCCCTGGTTCTGATCCCTGTGCTGAGGACGCCATTCCTGTTCACTGGTACGGAGCTGACCCGTCTGCACTCCCCATCCGGGGTGCCTTTCAGGAACATAGCCTGCTGCCTCCCACCTGCCCTAGGGGAGCCACTGTGAGCCCTCCCCCTCTGTGCACCACACTTTCCCATATTTCTTCCTCCATGGAAGAACATAAGGATTCCCAAAGGCCAAGGAAACCTTTAGTGCTCCTGGCTGAAGCCCCACTTCTACTGTGGCGTGGAGGAGATGGAGGCCCGCCATCCATGTGCTTTGAATTGAACAAAATGGAGAGGAGGAGGACACAGAGCCTGCCCTGCCCTCGGCTCCTGCTGTGGATGTGCTGTGGGCCTGCCTATCTGCAGCAGAACTGGGGCTCCGAGGAAGACTTCCACAGCAAGACCTTTTTAAGTGCCACTTTGAATTTATATAGTGTCTTCCTCTTCGAGGGCTTTCCTTCAAATGCTCAGGGCATTCTTACAAGGCAGGGTGGGCAGGAGTTGTCCCCTTTTTAAAGATGAAAAAATGGATCCCCTCACTTCCCCACCAAGAGATTGAATGACATGCCCAAGTCATGGACAGTGGGCAGGCAGACTGACACCCAGAGATCCTGGCAGCCCGGCCTACACTGTTTTCTGCAGATGTGGTCCTATAAAAGGCATTTATTGAAGCTTTATTTATTTCTTTCAGAATTAAAGCAATCAAGATTGTCCTCTTATAGGTATATGTGATGGTGGAGGCCATGATAAAATACAGCCACCAGGCTGTGCTCTGCTGATCCAATTAAGATATAGGCTTTGGCTTCTCATTACAGTTCTACAGTGTACTGAGATAATTATTAAAATACATTTTATTGCAATTTGTTTGGTTGTAAAGATTTGACCTCAAAGCAAAAGAGTAAATGCATGAAGTTCGAAGGTGTCAGAGGTGATACAGGAGGAGGCTCACTAGAATAGCAAGAAGTAGAAAAGCATGCTCTTTTCCTTACAAGTCATAAAACACAGGCCTGAAAAGGCTAATGAGTCCTTGTTATCTCCTTGTGCCTAATAACATGTTCTTGGCCTTCTGGAAGGAAGAGGCAGGGAGCATATAATGTTCAACCCAGTAACAAGTCACTTTATACGTGTTGTTGAAAAACACACTCTAGGCTGCCCAACTCCTGGCCGTAGGGTCACTGTGGATAATTTGCAGGTGCCCTATACACCATCGCAGGGAACTCAGATTATCAGGCAGGCCCAGGAAACCTTAGTTCTGGGAAGGCTCACTTTTAAAGATAAGGCAGCAAGCTTCTCTGCTCTGCTATGTTCTGCTTAATAACGAGCTTCATTGAATCTCATTCTCTTTACACTTAATTGGCACAGGGCCTGCTGCACAGTAGGAAGTTCTTTGAAGGCTAAAACCTATTCCCAGCCCTGTGGGTTGTGAGGCATCTGGAATGCTCAGGTCAAAGTTCCAGTTCCCCCACAGCCAGCCTCCTGAGGTGTTGGACTCACAGGGGCCCTTAGGTGAAAACCAACTAGCAGGTACCATTTAAAGGGCCAGAGCAGAGTGCAGCAGGGCTCTCTGTGTCCCTGTGGGTACTATAACCCACATGAAAATGACAGATGTGCCACCAGAGGCCACCCAGGGAGGCCCAGGGGTCCTGGGCCGGTCCACAGATCTGTCCCCAAACCAGAGATCCGATAGCCAACCGACTCCAAATGTGAGCACAGGCCAGAGTCAGCACGAATCTAAGGGCCACTTGTTCAGGAACAAGGGGCAGTGGCAGTAAACCAGTAAACGTCTAGGGAGGAGAATGCACAGAGCATGAAGTTAGCAATTAAACCCAGATAAGGTCAAAAAGCCTGAATTTGATGATCTGTACTATTTGCAGAAGGACAAAGTCACTGAAGAAAAAGAGAATTCTAAAATATCCCACCAATGTCAAACATGCAAGACCAGGATAATCAAATGGAGAATGAAAAAGCTAGACTGAAAGGCTGCTATGAGCACTCTGGAGACGACGCCCACAGCCCTGTCAGGCTCAAATTGTACAAAAATGTGCAATAAAATACTTATGTTGAAATACCCATTTCTTGCCTTCTTGTTGGTTTTAATACAAAACCTGACCCTTTTTTTTTTTTTAAGAACTGTCAGGTCAAATGTCTTCTCATTAAAAAAAAAATCAAAGTTTTTTTTTTTTTTTTAAAAATATTTTAGATGGTATTTTAGGAACAAAATAAATTTCTGTCCAAATATTTCAAATTGTGACTCCTTTGCAGCAAAAATAAATGGATTAAAAATGACTTTTCAAGGCAATTGTACTACCTTGCAAATACAGGTAGATGTCTTAAGTAACTGTTCATTAGAAGGAGCCTAAGGATTCAAAAAGAAATGAGAGAACCATTAACGTGGAAAGTGCCTTACCTTGAGAAGTTGAGGAAATGAACGTGTCGGGTGAATAAATAGGGCTGTTCGGCAGTACTTATATTTTTAATCAGTTCCATCTATTAAAAAAAGTACAAAATTAGCATATGTAGGATCCGATTTACTGAGCCATATTAAGCTAAAGGTTATCTATCCAACTCCTTTTATCCCCACTTATTGCTTTTGGACCAGGGCCAAGCAGCTGGGCTTTATGCAACATTTATGAACTTTTGCAAAAAGCTCCTTAGTGAAGAAAATAGTGCTCTCCAAATTTGTGATCCTGTCCTTAATTTAGTTGGTTGCTACCATGAAAGCAATGTGACAGATTAAGTAATTTCAAAGGGAGAAATGAACACGTTGCTACGCAGAAACGCAAGTCAAAGAATGCCTTTAATCCCTACCTGTAAAGTCACACCAAGAAAAGAGGTTAATCATTATTTTATATTTCTAATGATATTATGGAGAGTTATTGAAATACTGGAAACTCATACTGCAGAATTTGAAAGTGGGAATGAAAAGAGGCACTGCTCATTATTTTTCTCTTTGATTACAAAAATTTATAAGGAAAATATAGTGGGGAACACACGAACCCCCAAAGTCTTGGTTGTTGGTGGGTGGTCATCTGAATTATTTATTTGCAGTTATCAGCAAGGCAAAAAGTAGTTTATATTCATATAAACTAACTTTTATGGTCTTCTGGAACATGTCATGATACAGAAAATGTTTAGTAAAATCTGTTGGAAATTCCAAACATTCTTAGGACTCTGTGACTTCCTGAATTCCACTTTCCCCAGTATTTCTAATTGGCCCCATCAAAATGGACATGGGAAATTTCTAAAAAGCACAAAAAGATTGCTACTTCGGATGAACTTCAGACGTGCAGTATTTCATATTTTATGAACTAGTTCAAGCTGAAAACTGGAAACAAAAGCGGTCATTCACACGTTAGGCGCAGTAGCAAAGAAAATAGAATAAGAGTCTGGACCTCCAGGTTGTCTCAAACGTGACAAAAACCCTGGATTACTTTGTCCCTGCCTGTCTAACACAGGGGTGACACATGCGTACACACTGGATAAATATTTGTTGAATGAATTAACTCCAACTAGTACATGTTTTATAGATTGTTACTCCAGGAACTCAGTGCTAAACCCTCTAATTAGTTATTCATGCTCACAATGATTATTTGAAGAAATGAAATTGAACTGTAAAAAGAAAATGACTCCCAGTTTCTAAGCCCCGGGTTTCCGTAAGTCAGGGGCAGGCATGGTGAATGATGATTTGCCCTTTCCTGGGCTTGAGTGTAAAAGGAAATTGAATCCTGCTTCTTTATCTCTTGCATATCCTCTACACAACCCCTGCATGTGCTTGTCTCTGGTAGTAAAATTTCCTGCGTGGGCACATTGTTAATTTTGAGTTTTGATGGACGGACCACTAGAATTACCGATTTGAAAGCATAATCACAGGTAGTTTATCTTCTGAGGATGCCTGCTTAAAAAAAAAATAACTTTCCTGTATGTTTAATATGAAGATGATTCATGCTTTCATCTCTAGCTCATTTTTATTCATATATTTCTCTGCACAGGTCAAAGTCATATAAGAAAGACCCCCTAGTATTGCATAAGAAAAATGGAAGAAAAGGTCAGAAGAAACACCATTTTTTTCCCACATATTCAACATTATATTACATTCTCCAAACACATGTCAGTGTGTTAAACTTAATGGAAGAATGGCAATGGTTAGACTTTTGAGAACAGTGTCATAATAGTCATAAAGCTGTCTATTTCAGAAGGACAAATGGATTAGCAGTGACAATGCAGAACTCTTTCAAGGCATATCTTTAAGCACATGATAAAGGTACTAATGCTCAAGTTTATTGCTTTAGAACAGTGAGAACAGAGGACATTTCTCTCACACAGTTGGTTGCTGCATACCAAACAGTAAAATCACTTACGATGTATCATAAGCACAGGTTTCAGGCATCATGTTCAAGGTGTATTTTGACCTTCACAAATGCTAAGGTTTGATCCACTTCTAGTAACAAGCATGGCTCTCTCTCTAACCTTTATCCCAACCTCCCACTGCCCACCTCCTAAGGGCCTCACCTGGTCTTTCTACGATGTCAACAGTCTACCTTTTCTCTCACTTGATCTTATTTAAATGTACAACATCGTGGCAGCAAGGGTACAATCGCCACAGAGACCACCTCATGTAGGACCCATTCCCAGCTCATGTAGGACCCCTCCTGGACTTTATTTTATTTCCACCACATATATTCATCCATCCTACACTGAGCATTTATGAAGTACTAAAGAGAAAGACATGAATAAGGTGAGTGGGAAGACATAAAGAAGAGAGTCCACCATGCCAGAACCACACTCTTGGTTCTCTCCCATCTTCATTATTTATCCAGCCAATCCATCCAGACACTCTGGTTCTGGTTAATGGTGCCCTCCGTGTCCCGCCTTTGATCTGGGCCTTTGCCTTGCTCAGTCATGTTAATTCTGTGCAATCTCCCTTGACTGGCTCTCCAGGTGAGGCATGCTGTGGCCAGTCCAGCTAGCTACCTCCTGTTCCTTCCTCACACCACAGCCTGACCAAGTGCAAACCTGGACTCAAGCTTCCTCTTCTAGAATGTTCTTCCACTTTCCTCTGCACATTCAAATTCTAACCTCTCTTTACATTTGGCTAACATACCTCCCTCCTTCAAGTAGCTCTCCTGGATCTCCCCTTTGATCTCCAACTCTGTCATGCAACGTACTGCTTGGGGTTGCAGCTATGGAGATAAAAGATTTGGTCTGGCTCTCAGGCATAGTCTTCTGGATGAAGTAGAGCAGTGGACAGGCACTATCATGTGACAACAGCATGGGGTAGAGGACACACAGTGAGAGGGGATGGTTGCCCTTGAGGTGTGCAGAGTGGATGCATAGGACTTAGCCAGTAAAGAAAGGGATTCCAGGCCCTGTGGACAGAATTAGCAGCAGATATAAGAACAAAACCTAAAATGGCATGGATATTAAGAAGTTTCATGTCAGGTATGGGCTCAGCAAGGTAGCAGGTAAAACAGGAGAATTAGAATTAGGTAGGAGCTGGATAATTGAGGATGCTGCTTGTCATGCAAGGGATTTGACATTTATGCTATAAGCAATAGATAATCAAAAGACTTATTTTGTATTTTTTTCCAGATCTGAGTGTAGGATAGAAAATGTGAAGAAGGATAAAGGTTAGAGAGAGAGGCTGAGGATAGCTCAGTGGTAGAGTGCTTGTCTAGCATGCATGAGGCCCTGGCTTCCATCCCTAGCACCAAAAGGTTAGAGACCAGAAGCTCAGTGGGAAAGACTGCCCCAGCATCTCCAGGAACTTGTTAGAGATGCAGATCTTCAGGTTCTACCCTCACCTACTGAAACAGAACACACCCCCACCACCACCTCAAAAATCTGTGTTCTAACAAGTGCTTTGGGGGACGCTAAGGTGTGGAGATATGAGAAGCACCGAACTCACTGAGTGTAAAGAAAGATGGAAAGACTTAGGGAGGGCTACAGAGGTAGATGATTGAGCCTCACGACTACCTGGTGGTAGAAGGCAAAGAAATTTCCTTCCCACATCCCCCCTAGGATAATGAGCACAGGGATATCCAGCTGTGGAGATGGGGAGTGCTGGAGCCTGAACAAATTCAGCTACAGAAGTTAGGAGAAATGGATTGGCTTTTGGATATATCCTGCTAGAAATGAAGTAGTCTTCTTTGTCCTCCCCCTCATTGGATCTGAGATGTTTCAGGACATGCACTTTCTGTTGGCCTGTATCTGGGTTTGTGAGCTAGCTCTAAGCTACATGCTAAGCTCCCTGAAGTCCAGGATCGGGTTTACTTATCCCAAGAAAACCTGCACAGAATATGTACCCCATGAATATCTATAGAATAAAGACACTTCCTTTAGAAATACTTCTTGTACTCAGAAAGTAGAAGATAGAATAAATTTAGTCTTTTCTGGGACAGATGTGTGTGTTTATTACTCTGGTGTCAAAGGGAGCTCATGTTATCCTTACAATACCCAAGACAGAAGAGCACCAAGAAAATCTAGACGTTCTCAGTGTTTTATGAGGGTTGTTCACTATACCAAGCTATTCCTTATACACACACGATCATTTAATCCTTACAAAGACTTGATGTATTAATTTATTACAATGCATACTTCAGAAACTGAGGCATGGGAAAGCTACACAGATTGCTCAAAGTCTTAACCACACAAAGAGGTGAAGCCAGGATTCACATTCAACTCTGTTAAATCCCAAACCCCTGCTCTTATTACTGTACTCCAATCTACCCACCACCTCGAAGCTTTGAAAGGAAGAAAGGATGGGTTAGCACAATGCTGCTAAAGAATAAAGGGGGTTTACGGGATATACATTTTCTAAATTTCATGAGTCGTGCTGAAAAACTGAAAGTTATAACTGGTAGGAACACTTTAAGAAATAAAAGTGTGTGGGAGAGAATATTTTGTAAAAGTTCTCAGGTGGGAAAACAGAGTATATCATAGTAAGAACAGGAATGAGTTAAATACTTAGAAAAGTTAACCAGGCAATAGAATGAACCTAAAGGAAGAAGTTAAATCACAGTGTATCTGAGGTTGGGATGTAATTGAAATTAAAAAGGAAAAAGTTACAAAACAATCCATCACTTATAAACTGGGTTTATAATACAGAGGCTATGCCAGGAAGCAGTTTCTCACCTTCAACATCCCTGGCCACGATGGGAGAGCAGAGAATATGTACCCACAGTTCCAGAAATGTAGTACAAGACTTTTGCTCTTGACCTTTTAGGACGTGATTGTCAGCAGGGAGGTTATCCAACCCCCATGCTGTGCTGAATTCTGTGTCACTCATGAGCAAATAACTGATGTTCCTTGTGATTTTGTAAAGCATCTTAAATGAAACAAAAGGATGTTCTGCTTTTTTTTTTTTTAACACACCAAAGCAAAAGACAGAGAATTACTGGTCCTTTCATCTCAGAGGCTGGAAATATGGCTGGTGGATCAGGTCACCTGTCCTTCCTGGGGTACTGGGAAGGCCCTATCTCACTCAGGGGTGCGCAACACATGCCTAAAATGAAGAAGGCATCCACCAGGGGGAGCAACGACAAGAGCAAGGCAAAGAGCCTGGATCAGTCTCAGAGATAAAATCAGAAGAGGAGAAACATTTTATTTTTTTCAGGTCTTGTTTCTGTTTCTTTCCCCCTCTTTTCTTCCCACAAAGTTTCCATTAGAGGACTCATATCTGTCTATAGGACTCCAAGACAACAAGACTGCGTTCACAGAGCTGGGGGAACGAGTCCCCACGACACAGTCACCTCTCAGGCCTGTGGATCTTGTCTTTCCTCCTGTGAAGTCAGGAGCTTTGAGAGTCATTCTAAGAAAGACTTTCGTGCTCCTGGGATAGATGTTCTGGTTCCTGAGGAGACAGCACTTAATTCGACTTTGGGGAGCCGTGGTGTCTTCAGAGATCTGAGAGACTCTCAGGTGACCCAGAAATCTTCTGTGCTTAATGGAGGACTCACTTTAATAGAGGAAAACTTTCTAAGAACTGGAGGCTTTCATGTCATAATTCTTCACTAAAGTTGTGCGTGGTCATGAGGATCCGCAGGAGTTTTTCTCCACCAGAGACACAGTTACCTGGGCTCTCCCCCTTACAAGACTGTACTCTGCAGTGGGACGCTCACACAGACTGTGAATATGTATAGAAATATCCATAGAAATATGCACAAGCTCCTCAGCAGATGTGGATGTCCATTGTGGATAAGAACTACTTTGTAGTGAAGTCCAACTTTATTGAAAAGTGTTCTGACTTTTAAACATAGCATTTAAAGTTCTCCAGGATGTGATCCTGATTTTAAGTTCTGTTCTTCCCCTTTCCTCTTGATTTGTTATATTTTAATCAGTTTCCTGTATAAACTTACCTTCCCTAAAAAAAAATGGGGTGATAATACTTTCTTAATAATGTGGCTTCAAGGATTAGCAGTCAGGTACATTAACATCCAGTATGGTGTTGGCTACTCAATATCCAGCATCAGTGGCTGGTCCTTAATAATCATTCACCAAGTAGAATGGATACACAATGGAGATATATTTATTTATTCAAAAATAAATAAGCAGCCAGTGCTTGCCTGTAATCCTAGTGGCTCGGGAGGCTGAGGCCAGAGGATCACGAGTTCAAAGCCAGCCTCAGCAAAAAGTATGGGTGCTAAGAAATTCAATGAGACCTTGTCTCTAAATGAGATACAAAATAGGGCTGGGGATGTGGCTCAGTGGTCGAGTGTCCCTGAGTTCCATCCCCAGCAACGCTCCCCCCCCCAAAAAAAAAGAAGATTAATGAGTGTGGGGGCATTGTGGTGTACATCTAAAACTGCAAAAACTTAGGAGGCTGAGGCAGGAGGCTCACAAGTTCAAAGCCAGCCTTGGCAACTTAAGGTCTTGAGGTACTTAGTGAGATCCTGTCTCAAAATAAATAATAAAAAGGAAGGACTGAGGATGTGGCTCAGTGGTTAAGGGCCCCTGGGTTCAATCTTCAGTACAAACAAAACAAAAAACAAACAAATGAACAAGTGAAGCTTCTCCATTAAACAGAGGCCCAGGACTTGGGGAAGCCTGGAGGAATTCTTCTGGCATCTAGACCTTTTCCAAATTGAATATGGCTTCTTTAAATAAGTTTTGTTTTCTTTTCTTTTTAAGATTCACTGCTTTATAGTCACAGTGTAAACTTGTAAATTTTAGTGAGTGAGACAGTGGGAGAGATCTTTAAAAACGTAAAGGAATTCTGTGCCGTTCTGTTTTGGGCCAAGCAGCTAACACAACCTAGAGTGCGTGGGCATAGGATCGCTCCCTCTCCCATTTTTGAATGCTTTTCAAGGTTTAGATCATTGGAACAGCTGTTGAATCGAGTCAGAGCAGATGTGAAGTTTATAGTGAAATTGCAGCCTTTATCGGTGTGACTGATGGAAGGATGTAGGCAAGTCCAGCCTTTCCTAAACTATGGATGCTAACTCTGTGAGCCCTTAAGGAGAGTCACAGTATTCATCGAGTCCCTGACCCAAGAAGACTGGGAAATGCTAGGTGAAACCAAGTGATACACTTCTTTATTTTTCTGTTCCTGTTTTTAATTCTCAGACTCTTTAGAATGTGACTAAGTACTGGGAATCTCTTAGAGGGAGACAAGGTATACATCATTTCCCAAATTTATTGAACCATGACATTTTCTTTCTTCATTGTTTTAGGGGAGTAAGATCTGCAGGAACACACTGAAGGAAATGCTGACGGAGGATTTTGACAGGGTTTCTTAACCCTGAATGAATCATACAACTCTTGTGACACTTCATTGAGAGAGAGAGAGAGAGAGAGAGAGAGAGAGAGAGAGAGAGAGAGAGAGAGAGAGAGTGTTTTCTAGACTCTGCCCCAGAATCTCTAGGAGAAGGGCCATTTTTTTTTTGCAACTCTGGGTTTTAAAGGCTCTTTTGGAGAGTCTACTGTGCAGACTGACTACTGCATCATGAGACTGGCTTTTGGATTCAGGAGAGCTCAGGTTCAAGTTTTGATGCCACAATAGTCTCTATTAATTAAGTCCTCTGAGTTTTCTCATCCATGAAATAGAGAATCATACATACTCACTGGTATATTTTTTTGGTCCAAAACAGTAAAAGGGAGTAATAACGTTTTCAGTTTGTAATCCCCAGGAACTTCAACAGAAATACAAACAGTATAATGATTTGCTTTCTCAGTCTTTTATGTATGCCAACGACTTTAACCCATCTCCAACAACAATGAAATAATGGTGGATTCTTATTTCTGTGATACCACTATGGCCCCTTGACCTTCCTTTTCCTTCGAGCAAGTTTCTGAAACAGAGTCAGACCCTTAGCAGAGATGGCTAGGAGTATTTTTGGCAATCACTTCCCAGGTCCTTTGGGGAAAAGTTCCCTATCTTTCAAACTGATCTCCAGCTGGTAAGAGACCATCTAAGCCAGCCCAAGAAACTGAAATCTGGGTTTAGGCCACAAGTAAAATGACATCATCGTGGGTCTGCGTGAGGCTCTGTGCGAAGGTCCAACATTTGGCCAGCAGCAGTTCCAGGCTCTTCTGTTGAGGAGGAGTTATCCAAAATACAAACTTCAAAGGTGTTGCTATTTCTAGAAGAGCAGATGTAATGGGATTTTTATAGGCATCCTAACATTTGGTATCTTCATGCTCCCTTTCCTTCTTAATAATCCCTTCCCTGTCTTATTCCATTAAATAGATTTTTAACAGTTAGTAGTGTGTGTGTGTGTGTGTGTGTGTGTGTGTGTGATGCAGCTATCCTCCAGAGGGAAAAGTATGTGTGGATTTAACTCTGGCCCAGAGAAGTTCCTTTGTGTCTAAAAGAAATGGTACAGATAATTCCAGTCTTATAAATGGACTCCACCGAAACATTCATTTTTCAGTGAGTAGTTTGCAACTTGGAACACGTTTTCTCACAAAAGCAGGGTTCTACAGGGTGGGTACAGTCATGGGCCAGCCCATAAGAACCTGCGCGATTCCTGCTGCACCTGAAGCAGAATATTATTATTATTATTATTATTTTAGAGAACAGTGTTTCCATGGGAACAAATTTTCAAGAGTTTCTACTGTTTAAGGGTGAGAACCACAGACTGTAAAATTTTTAACAGTCTCCTAAATCACTTCCCCCTTATTCCTTTCAAAAATTACCAAGAAGAGGAGCTATTCATTGCACAAATTATTTCTTGAATATATTAAGTTAAAATAATATTTCTTTCTCTGCTTGTTTCATGCACTTTGAAACTTTAGTAAAAGGGACACACAGCCAAGAACAGGTTTCTCTGAACATTACTGAAGTGCTTCAGGCTTGGGCTTCTTGTCATACTGTCATTATGATTGTTTTTACATCAAAATTGTATATTTGTTTTTTTTTCCCTATGGTATCTTTACCTTTGGATTTTTAAAAACTTGCCTTATAATTTAATAGGAATCTGCAAAAACTAAGTAATGAAATATATTCTAGGCCACCCTGACCACAGGGAATCAAAAATGTTTCAACTATACACTACACAGATTATGGTAGAAGTTTTATAAATATATCACAGAAACACAGTGCTGGAAAGAACCTAAAAAGATTTGTCTAGTCTGTTCCCTGGCTTCCAGACAAGCCGACCATTCCAAACAGATGAGAGCTAACCTATATTTTAGAGACGGATGACTCTGTCTTTAACCCTTTCAAGATCTCACAATTTAGACACTGGGAATAAACTGTTGTTAATTTTTCACCTTAATTAGTACATTTATGATTACAATTGTATTTTACTTTCTCAGGCTTAAAGTAAAGTCTTTTTTATTTGTGTAAAATCCTACAGCATCATCACATATTATATGTTATATTCTCTCCTCTAGGACATTCTGAACATCCCCATGGCTAATTCTTCAGTTATCTTTGTCTTATATTCTCTGGGTTACCTGAACCCTCTTCAACAGTGGAAACCAAACTCTAGCCATCCAGTTTTTGAGGCATCTCAGTACCACATTTGTTTTTCACATATATGAATATTTAAGCAGACTCAGATAGGCAGGCGCTAAGACTTGGATCCAAAGGAAAACTAAATTCAATAAACATAAAAAAATGACAATAATATAGGCTATTTACTTATAATTACTTTCTTTCAGGTAGTTAAAAGGCATTAACCAGCCTAATCATATTAGCTCTTCAATCAAATAAAGAAATCAAAGAGAATCTATCCCTAATAAACAAAGTTGTACATAAAAAAGTGCTTTTTTTTTTCTGATAGGGAATCGACTATGGAACTCACAAAGAGGTAAGCTCAAAATACTTTTTTGCTCACTAGAGAAGCCTATTACCTATTGGTACTGATAATGACTTTTTAACTTAATACTTAGAGACTCTTTCATGGAAGTTTTCAAAGAAATGGGCATGACAATGTTTATACTGTGGATGATGATGAACATACTAGCTTTAGAGCAATCATATTGGCTCCATGACTATCTTACAACAGTCCTACTTCCCCCAAATAAAAGAGAAAGCTGGCATTAGTAAGTTGGAAGGATCTCCCCCTGGGAGGCTCTGGATGCCTCCAAGGTGAGGTCTGTGTTTGAAGAATCACACCTGGGTAGACACTTTCATAACCAACCTGACAGCAGATCACATGCCTTGCGTACACCCCAACTCATGTGCCTCTTGCGGGTGGCAGTCGTAGGTAGATGCTCACCCCAAGTTTCTAAGGAAACAGCGGCAACTTTTTGAGACCAGGTTGACACACTTGGCCCTGTCAAATGACCATGAGAACATGGTTCCTGGCTTTTCTACTTAGCAGAGCACCTCCGTGGAGACAGTCTTCCCCACTTCTGTACAGGTTTCCAAAGTAGAATCAGCCTTCACAGCTTCCTGGTGGAGGAAAGCACTCCTTCCCCGACACTTGTCCACTTGCTACCATTGGATAATCCAAATGCTGCTTTTGAAAACTAAGATTCTCTGAATTTTCTACAGCAGCAAACTCATGTTACCCATCAACCAACTGGATTCCAAGCCCAGGAAAAGTTTTTTTTCTTTCCTATAATTGTAAAGATTTAGGATACTGGTAAGAAAATGCAGAGGAAGAGATGTTAAAAGAAAAAAAAAATTCTCATTTTGTCTGTGAAGGTGGCACATGACTTACAGCTCCATGAGGTAAGCTTACGGTTTATGTAATTTTAGCTAAATAGACAATTACCAGTGTACACTGTCTTTCCTCAGTCCTAAAACAAGAATCATTTCAGGGAGACTTCCGGTTTTTAGATTTCCTACACTAGTCTTAAATTTCCTTCTACACGCTGGCAAAAGAACAGCATGAAATTGAAACTCTGGTATTAATTTGCAGGAGCTTGAAGGACATCCTGTAAGAGACCCACTAATTACACAAATGAATTGAAGCAAAATACAGTCCAGCAAGGGGAAAAGTCAACTTACTTGTTCATTTTTTGTAAGCCTGGTTTTGTTGTGGATGTCTGAAGTGACCAAATTGAATCCGTGCTTCTCTGACAAGATTCTCAGAAGCAAGACCACAGTGCGGCTGCCACATTTGCCCACCCTGTTGTACACCACCTGGCTGGGGAAGGGCAGTACCTGCGAGAAGAACAAGAGAGAAAGCATGAGGCGTTTGCATCAAACCACCCGTGATTCTTCCCTCCGCTTCAGAGCAAGGAACGCTGGATCAATCTCAATGAGAAGGACCCGTATCAAGTGGGTGAGAGAAGAGACCAGATGAAATGTGCTAACTGTGCTTTTGTATCTGGCTTTTCCTTTGGAGAATGTTTCCTAAGTTCATCCATGTTCTAGTATGAATCGATACTTTGTTCTTGTATGTGGCTGAATATTACACTGTATGAATGTACTGGGTTTTGTTTATGCAGTCACCAGTTGATGGACATGTGAATTAGTTTCACTTTTGGGTATAATGAGTAATACTGCTGTGAACATTTGTGTACAAGTTTTTGTGTGGACATATGTTTTCAGTTCTCTTGTGTATATACCTAGGACTGGAGCTGCTGGATCCATGGTAACCCAATGATTAATTTCTTGAGGAACTGCCAAAGTGTTTTCTATACAGCTGCACTATTTTATATTCCCATCAGCATAAGAAAAGAATTCCAATTTCCCCACATCCTTGCCAACACTTGTCATTTGCCTGTTTTTTTTTTTTATGTTTTATTATAGACATACCCATACCCATTAGGGTGGGTATGATGTGGTACCTCACTGTGGTTTTGATTTGCATTTCTCCAGTGACTAATGATGTTCGGCATCTTTTCATGTGCTTTTTGGTCATTGTGTTTTTTCTTTGGAGAAATGAGTATTTAAATTTTTTACCCATTGTAAAATCAGATTGTCTTTTTATTGCTACATTTTAATAATTTGACCTTTATATGTATATTGGTCTTGCAAATAAACAATTTCTGAATATTTTCTCCCATCCTTTCTTGATGTGACAAATCCTTAGAAGCCCGAAATGTTTTTAATTTGATGGGGTTCAATTTGTCTAATTTTTCTCTGGTTGCTTATTCATTGTGTTATTTGTAAGAAACCATTGCCTAATCCAAGATCCAAACATATATACCTAGTTTTCTCTTAAGAGTTTTATAGGTTTTAGTAGTAACATTTGGGTCTTTGACCCAGTTGGAGTTAATTAATATGGTATGAGGTATGCTAACTTCATTCCTCTGCATCTGTTGAAAAGAGTATTTTTTCCTCATTTAACTGCTTGGCACCCTTGTCAAAAACCTACTAACCATAAATGTGCGGCTATTTCTGGACTTTCAGTTCTCGTCTGTTGATGTATATGTTTCTTCTTATGCCAGTACCACATGGTCTTGATGATGATAAATTCATTATAAGATTTGAAATTAGGAAGGATGACTTCCTCCAACTTTGTTCTTGATCATTCAAGCTTATTTTGGCCATTCTGGGTCCCCTGAATTTCTATAGGATTTTAGGAATAGCTTTCAATTTCTGCAAAATAAGCCTTTGAAATTTTGATGGGATTGCATTTGATGTGTAGATGGTCTTGGGGACTACTGCTATCTTACCTGTATTGAGTCCTTGTCCTCTGTCTTTCTATCCCTTTAGTTCTCCTTTAATTTGTTTCAGATGTTCTATAGATTTCAGTGTATAAGACTTCATACAATTTGGACTCCTTTTTAAAAATTTATTCTTTTTGATGCTATAATAAAAGGGATTATTTTCTTAAATTTAGTTTTGACTTGATTGTCCATTTTAACAGGAATATGATTAATTTTTGTATATTGGTCTTTTATCCTGAAGTGTTGCTGTGTGCACTTATTAGTTCTAACAGATTGTGTATGTGTGGATTGTTTACAATTTTCTATATGTAAGATCATGTCATCTGCAAATGGAGATAGTTTTACTTCTTCCTTTCCAATATGGATCCCTTTGCTTTTCTTTCCTAATTGCCCAATGGTGATGATTTTGGTAGACTATAGAAGCCATTATGAAAAGCATCTATGATTAAATATTTATGTCCCTAATAAAAATATTATTTCCATTTTCAATGCTCAGCACTGAGTAACAACAAACAAATGATAGATAGTCAAAGGATGCCTTCTGTCAGCACACATCCATAACAGCAGATTATAAGAAGTCGCAAAGCTAATGAATATAGTATATATTCTCAAAATTTGCCTACTATATGCCATTTTAATTTTTGCCTTGTAATTATAGGTTAACTTGTTCTTCTGAGATACCTTACATGCAGAGTAGCATTGCATAAATTTGGAAAGAGTCACTGAAGTAAAACAGGACATCTGGTATCACTCGTTTGGCAACCAGACATGTGCCATTTTGATATAATTCTTCCACTATGTATTTTCCTGTGAGCAATACCATGTTTCTTTAGACCAGTCAGCATCTTTAGACCAGTCTCCACAGTGCCAAGAATGTGCCTGGTATGGAGAGTCTAGCATTAACACAATGATTCTGTTCAAATGTGAAACAAGAGAATCTTCAAATACAGGTGATGTTACTAAGCAAATGCTAGTAAAAGTCATTGGGATAAGAAGATGGTCATTGCAATAGGTCAAATTTACTAATGGTTGAGTCAGTGAACCCTCCAAAGCTCTCTGGCAACTATGGTGACTCAGAAATCCAGAGAAATCCATCATGTTCACAGTGATGAGTCTAACCAGGGAGGGCCTTACTCATAACTAGGCTTCAAGCCTAATGTAAAGATATTAATAGTGTTTTTGACTTGGACTTTCCATTATACCCAGGGTAGGGTATAGACTATGGTTAAGACGGGGCACCAACACAAAAACAAACTTGAATTCCTCCATAGAAATAAACTGCTCAGTAATGGGGATGAATGCATTTTTTTCCTGCCTCATAGTACATTGAGGACCTGGGACAGCTATAAGAAGATGTTAGTTTCTACACAGGTAAATGCTTTCTTGCAAGATTGTGAGCATATCTTAGGAGATTCAAAAGAAGAAACAGGACTTACCTAGAAACCTTCCGTGAAAACACTATTTCTCCTAAATTGTGTGAAGAATTGAAACAGTAGCAGGCTTAGCATCTCCCTACTTCCTTTTGCTAATAACCAAGAATGTTATCTGCCTTTCTTATTGGTTAGTTTTTAAGAATGTTAATTTCAATTCTTTCATTAGTCTTGAGAGATGCTCCCAAACAATGGTTATAAACATTTGTATTTAACAAATATGAATATTTGCTATTATATAAGAACAAAAATCCCTGCATCATACCCACAGCTATATCTACAACAATAATGGAAAAGAAAGGAGAGCACATTGTCCCTGCTGGCTCCATTTCCACGGATATACAGCTGCATGGCCTGAAATTAAGAGCGGCAGAAGGTGCTGTCACCCAAGTTTTCTGGAGTCAGACTGTGACTTTTAAAGCTACAGCATGTGCCATCACAAACAAACCTCTCTCAAATTTAAATCAGATCCCAAAAGAACCTAGGTTTCCACACAGGTAAAAGCTTTATTACAAGACTGTGAGCATATCTTAGGAGATTCAAATGAAGAAACAGGACTTACCTAGAAACCTTCTTGCACTGAAAATGGGCAAGCAGGTCAGGCTAGATCAACGTGCTAATGTTGGCCATGATGAATAACAAGAGATTGGTTCTGCCCTGCTCTTGGTAGAAATGTAGATTTGCTTCTGAAAATCATTGGTGAAAAAGCTGAAAGATGCTGAAAAAGGGTCTGGCTTTTATGGCACTGCCTTGCACGGCATCACTAATGACAGCTGCAGTCTTTTCTGTGCACCCCTCCACTTCCCCGTGGACTGTGGGTTCATAGAGCAATGGGGTTGAGGTCTAGAAGTCAGGCAGAATAACCCATCCACTCCACTCTGCCCCCAGCACCATTACCCTCTTTCCCCCCACCCGGTGTAATCTGTGTTGCACTTGCCTAAGAACGTTCTTTTCTATCACGTCCTGTCATCGTCTCAAATATGAGGTAGATATTATGATCATATTTACATAAGGAAAGCAAGGCCCAAAGAGATCATCCAGCATTTTCAAGGTCACAAAGCTGAAAAGCGGCATGCCACAACTGAAGCCTAGCCCTCACTTCTCCTGGCTCAGAGGAGAACACTCACTTATACACAATGAAATCAAATGGTGAAAGGGACTTGCAATTTGACTTGGGTGACAGAGACACTATTTCCTTTCTTGTGTCTTGCATATATCCAACCTCGTTAAGTGAGCTATTTTTCAACAGTCAGCTATCACAACCAGTATCATCAGCCATTATTCAGCCTTTCCCCAAGTTCCTCAAAGGTCTAAGTGGAACCGACAGGAGCCCATTAGCCTCTCTCCCCATCCTCAGGACTCAGTCTTGTGAGCTAATGTAAGCCCAGAGTGTCAGTGCAGCTAATGGAAGAAGAAGGTAGGAAGATGTTCTGCCCCAGCGTGCCCTCCTCTGAGATATCCTGGGTAGTCACAGTTCACAGCCACCTGGAGGACTGTGAACCATTTCCACTAGAAAAGGGAAAATGCAGGAAGCAGCAGTTTATAGGGAAACATAGTGAATTCATAAATAAACTGGGATCGTTTATTAAGACAAGCAAATGCCCTCAAATGATCAACTCAGTGACCTTGAAAAATCATCGACCTAGAGTTCCCATTTTCTTCACCGGCATTTGCCAGTTGTCAGGGAGGGAATTACCTGCTTACAGGATCCCATTATTATCTGCACACAAATTCTGAATCCTTATCTTTCCCCAAGTGCCGTGCACAGAAGTACACACCAGCAGCCCTCATCAGCCCCTCCCCAAATGATTCTTCATTCTTGGCAACTATGATTATATGAATGTTATGTCTGTGGTTTCTGTTTTATGGCCAATTTGTAAAAGTGAAGGGGCCTCCAAAATATTTCACTCTATGAATTATATATTTTTATGTTGCCTGCTTGTAAGTTCTGCAAATGCCACAAATCCCCAGTGTCTGACAGGCTTGTGTGGAGCGTGCCAAATAAACAGAAGTCTTTCCAACATCCCAAGCACAGCAGTAACTACCAGCAGATGACAGGCACAAGTTCAATGGCTTCTCCCCTATTTGGAAGTAGGGGAGAAAGACTTTCTAGGTAAGAAGCAAACTTGGTCTCTATCAAGACTTTCATGGTCTATGACCACAGGACTCCTCCAGGGGTTGATATTGTTGGAATAATTAACTTTCATTGTGGCTTTTAAAGTCTCTGCAAAATGGTATTTAATACAGTACATTACAGGCTTTTTTAAAATTTATTTTTAGTTGTAAATGGACACAATACCTTTTATTTTATAAATTTATTTTTATGTGGTGCTGAGGATTGAACCTAGGATCTCGTACATGCTAGGTGAGCTGCAACCCAGCCCAAGACTGCAGTTTTAAAATAGCTGTATATTCAAATTCCTTGTGGAATTATTAAAATGCAGGTTTCTGGGCCCTATACTAAGACTGACTGAATCAGACAGTCTAGGGTGAGGATGAAGAATCTGTCTCCAAAAAGTTGCCCAAGAACCTCTGTTTACCAGGAATCACTGCTGCTGAGAATCCCCAGATCTCCATGTTAAGCAGATGAGTGGTCTCCTGGGGTCTTCTGAGGGATTGCTGTGGGATCCCAGAGGGGCGTGGGGAGTCTCACTGGTGTTCTGATGGCCTGTCCCCAGAGTTGACGATGGTGATTAACCTGATCACATGTTCCCACTACAGTAAACACCTCTGCACCTGGACTGGCTAGAGAACAGGTGTACTGGTTAACTGAATGTGTAGGCTAACTGAAATGCATACTGAACATCACCAAAGCAATTGACCCTCAGCACTACTATTATGCTGAGTATGAACTGGCTTTCCTTGACAAGGAAAATTGCACTTGGAGATTTCCAGCACCTCCATTTCACAGTTAATCATATTAACAGCAGGAAGAATCACAGCCAGGCCTTTGCCAGGCTCCAATTCAGCTCTGAGGCTCACGATCCACAGGACTTGGAGCAGTTCAAAGTCATTCAGCTAATCCTCATTTTAAAGTTTCCCAGGATGCTGTGGTGCGAGGGTCTGGTCACCTCACACCTTTGAGACTCAGATTTCTTATCAGTAAAAGGGGAGGGTTGGGTTATACGCAATAGATGATATTCTCTTTTGAAGCTAATGAATTATTAATTTTAATCTGCATTTTTAACAAGATACAGGCTGGATATGCTTTTAAAATGAAAACTAGGTTTTACGATATTTGCTTGTGAAATGTATTCACAAGAGAAATAAGAAAAATCTAAAAACTCCAGGAATGTGTGGTGATAACAGGGGACACTAGTTTCATGGGTGTGCACGGTTCTATTTTGGAAACTTGGGCATTTCTGTAGCTGTCCTATTCTTGTTGGGGCTTGTCCTGTAATACATCTACCAAAGTATTTTATCTTTATTTTTCTTTTCACAGTTTTGGTTACTGCAAGCTCCCTGTTTTTAAGACCATCACTGAAGCCTCCCAGAATTCAGTACTGAGCCGTCCTAGCCTTTGCCTATCAATCCATCCACGTCCTCTGCTGCATGTATCTTGGTTTTCTAATCACCAACATGTTTCCTGCCCAGCAGGCTCTTTCCTCCATTCTGGAGCAGAAAACTCACAGGATCCATTTAAGAAGCCTCTTTTCCCTTACTGCAATGCCCCTGAAGGGAAAGCTCTTCCTACCTACCACTCTCCAATGGCATCTTGGCATTCCTCTAATTATTCATAACCCATCTTCTCTGAGACACCGTGCCAAATTGGAACCTTATGCCTTCTCCCTTTTCCCTGCTTCTACTCGAAGCAGTCTAAGGCTATCTATAGAAAGATAAATATAGTCACAAATCATTTACAAGTCCATCTGGGCCTATCTGTTATGTGCATGGTAGATAATTAATGGAGAGTTTATCTGTTACTAGGATAAAAATACCATTAAGTGTTGTTTCTGAACCAATGTGGCCATATTTATCATTATACAGTAGGGTTTTTTCTTAATACTCGTTATATATTAAAACCCTTGATTTGGAGTATTACGTAAGAAAAACTAAAAGTGAAGTAGAAGCTCCCTAGATGATGAAAGTCATGAAACTGGCATTCCCTTTGGCTTTAAGTAGTTGAGTGACCTTGAACAAATGACCTTGAACAGCTTTTTTGGCCAAGATCTCCTCAAGTGTAAAATGGGGGTACTGAGCATGATGATTCTAAAGGCTCCTCCTGTCCATATCCCATGATATTAGCAGGGGTCACACACTACTTATAGACATCCACAGGTAGTCTGAAGGGTAGACTGCATTGACATTGTCCTCTGCACTCTGGTACATCTACTGTCTTTATCTCCATAATACACAACACCACCATGCTATTCCTAGGAACATAAGAGCCTGCGCACGGTCTGGAATCCTCAAAGGAAACAGCAATTCCACAAGGAGCGGAAGTCACATTTTGGATGTGATGACTGAACTATAATGGTGGGAGCTTTGAAGCATTCTTCAGGGGAGAAACAAAGACTTCCGGTTTGAGGAAAACGCAAATCTCAGGTGACACTGGGTACATGCTGTCAATGTCAGGAACAAGAAGACAAAAGTTTTCCAACTTTGAACTAACGAATGTGAAGAAAATCTACATATCAGGAAAAGGCCGACTCTCCTTTAATTCCACACCACTCTTGAGACACCTCTCCCTGGTCAGTGCAGAAATCATAGAAAGTCCAAGAGCTGGGTATCTCACTAAGACAGAATATTGGTTTTTAAAATTCAAACCTCAGATCAGACTATAGGAAACTGAGCCCATGGGATACTCAGAGAAATGAAGGCCACAGGCCACATCAAAGACACATGAGCACCCCGGGGGGAGAAAACTGTGACAGGTAAGCCATCCTGAAGGAATATGTCCAGATGCTTGCAAGGGACTCGGTCTTGCTTTTCACATAAGACTGCTCTTGTGCCTGGCAGCCTCTGTCTACTCTTCCAAGAGCCCTTTAAATTTTCTCTGTAGCTTTTATAATCAACACCAAACGGAGGCATCTGTGGGGGTCCGTCATTTCTATTTAGCCTTATCTTCCCATGTATGTGTGTGGATATACATGTTCACATGCCTTGTACGTTTTGATGAGCTCAAAGACATTTGTAAGTAATATTGCCATAGTAAATCTGGATTCTAGCCACCTCTGTATTTTCTTACATGCTATGTATTCAATAATCCAAAAGTCCTTATTAAGCAAAACTCCAGGGACAGGAATTGCAGATTTCCTAGTATGGACAGAGGAAAGCCTCAGGGTCCTCAAATTAGTTCTAGATTTAGGGCTGTTTCATTTTTAGTATAAATCAATTCAATTGATTTTTTACATTAACTTCTGGAACAGAATATAGAATTATGAAAATGCATCTAGACAGATAATCTTTCCACCAGACCTACACACTTAATTCAATTCTACATTCAGATCTGTAACCCTTCTCTTAATCACATACATTTCCAAATAGCAATTGCCTAAAGAGATGTGATAGTTTATATACTCTTCTACTATTTAACAGTCTGCTCTTAAGGCTAACCTCTGTTTCTTCATAATTGTCCTATTCTGTTTTAGTTTCAAACTTAAACTCTGAGTCCAATCTAAAAGCTCATTTACTATAATGAAATGGAAGAGAGTGTTGATTATTGATTGGAGGTTTCATAATTTATAGCAGGTATTATCGGCATGGACCAACCATTTGATTTATAATGGTCTCCTCTGAATGTTAGGGAGAAAAAGAGTCAATTGTTCAAATTATGGGCTTCACAAGGGAAGACTACTCTTGTGGTAAATGGCAATAGTGAGGGGAACAGCTATACTTGGTGGCCAATGCTTCTCTCTCTCATCAAAGCACTGTGCAAAGATTTTAAGACCAAAAGCTTACATACCCTGCTCATTGTGAACCACATTATTATTTTCCAATTGAAATCTCTGAATTGAATTTCAGTTTTCTGAATGTGACTTTGTAGGAATAAGTCTATTCTTGGACTCAAATGATCATTGTTGAAATTCCTTAGCTTGCCTTAAGGTTTTTGTAACATAACCCACAATTAAAAATAGCGTGGCAGATTGGTACAGTCATGGCTCCCAACCAGTCACCCCTAAACCTATGCTCTGTGCAACCTCCTTCCATGTGGGCCTCCAGTCTGATCACATGACTTGCTCTGGCCAATGAGATATCAGAAAGTACAATGCAAACAAATTCATCAGGACTCACCCTTGAGCTGGGAATGAGATTGCCTCCCCTTCAGGGTAAAATTTGAACAGTCATATTTCCACTAAAGAGGAGGAGGTTGTGAGAAAATGGACATGGGATAAGCATCCAACAGGATCTGCTTGCCCCAGCACCCAAAGACCTCGTGGCTCTTGATTCTTCAGGTACCCATTTATGAAAAGTCCCCTTTCTCATCTACAGAAAAGAAAGGAAGAGCCGCAGACCCTAAGGACATTCTAAACACATGACAAGGGTCTATCTGCTGGTTGTGTCCTCTGTGCATCCCCCTGGCCTCCCCTGCCCTAGTGCAGACCTTCTGATAGCTGCAGACAGGGAAAAATGAGATGCATTCCCTTTTACATAAAGCGACATCGCCCACACACTGAAATGAGATGGTGAATTAGCAACAAGGTGAACTTGAGCTGGAAGATTAACTCCACACACAAGAATCCAGAATTCATAAGATATTTTTAGCTAGAGATGGTAATAAGATATTTAAATTGCTCTCTCTGCTACATGTTGGGGACTTTTTACAAGTACACCTTTCTTGTAAGTGATTTCATTTTGAACAAAGCTAATTCACTTAGAAGAAAGGAAGCTAAGGCCAATCCACAAGCACAGGTCGGATCCAGAAGAGTCCTTTTCCCAGTATCTGGAGGTGGGTTTTTATTGGTTTTCATTTATCAGTTGGCACTGGGTAAACAGATCTCTCAGAAATTTCCAGCAAGATGGATAAAGGATTCCACTTTCTACAGCAAATAGTCTTCACATTCAAGCCACCCAACAGCTAAATAAAAGAAATCATTATTTTAAAAGTATTTGTATCAAACTGACATTAAGTTTTGCCCTCCTCAGGACTCTAAAAGGGGGGGGGACAATTTGCAGAGCTATGATCACTTTTATTGTCAGAAAGATGTCCACTGGATGAATATAAAACTTCTAACTGCCCCCATAATTGTCAAGGAGCTGGATCTGACTAAGCAATCAGAGGATCCTTGTTAGGAGGGTTTACATTAAGACAGAGAAAGGTGATAAAATAAAAGAAACTGAAATTTCAAATAAAGGGAAGAGCCACAGGTTTTAAGAGGCTTCTGCAGATCTGAGCTGCCCTGGGCAGTTTGGTTTTCTGTTGCTTGTAGCCAATGTGTTCCATTTTTTTAAAAAAATATTTTTTCCATGTTCTAATTAGTTATATATGACAGCAGAATGCATTTTGACACATTGTACTCCAGAGGAGGACTTTCATTCCTGAAAATCACACCAATCATGCAAACATATATGTAAATAGGGTAATAATTTCTGTCTCATTCCACCATCCTTCCTACTCCCACACCCTCCCCTCTGCCTAATTCAAAGTTCCTCCATTTTTTCCCTAGCAGACCCCACCCCACCCCCGCCACCATCACTAATTATGGATCAGCCTCCTCTTATCAGAGAAAACATCTGGTCTTTGGCTTTTTGGGATTTAGCCAATGTGTTTCTGATAAGCACATTTCCCATTGAGTTTGTTTCCTTGTTTGTTTGTTTGTTTTTGATGATTTTATTTATCTTTTTAAAGGCCACAAGTGTTAGGATTCTCTGTGACTGTCTGTCAAGGACATGCGTGGCAGGAAGGCTCCAGTCCTTCCTTAGGGTCCCATGGAACACTGATACTGCAGCCACAACTAAATTAGGTTGAAATTCTCTTTCTATGATCCAAATACGTCACCAACAGGGCTTTGATAAGGTGTACCTGCTCTCATTCTGCAAATACTTAAAAAGTCTATCATTAAACATTTTGGGAGTAATTTGTAAAATACTTCTGATTGGAGGTCACAGTAGCGGAATAAGAAGAAACCTTTGTTATACACATTCATCTGCCATTGCCACCTGTCACACCAACACCACAGTGTGGGGAATCTGCTCAGTCCTTCTTTTTGCTTAAAATTTTTTTATTGTAGTTTTCCTATCTGCCTAAAATCACAGTTGCCTTTCTGTTTATTACTCTCATGGCTTCAGTTCACCTTTTATTTTTAAATTTTATACTTATATTTTTGTTTTTTAAATTGTTTTAAAAAATTTATTCTAATTTGTTATATATGACAGCAAAATGCATTTCAATTCATATTACACATATAGAACACAGTTTTTCATGTCTCCGGTTGTACACAAGGTAGAGTCACACCATTCGTGTCTTCATACATGTACTTGAGAGTAATGATGTCCACCTCATTCCACTGCCTTTCTTACCCCCATTCTTCTTCCCTCCCCCTCCCTCCCCTTTGTCCCCCTTTTGAATATGTATAAGGTCAATTTTCTAAAAATTGGTAATCTGCTCTTAAGTACAACTTAATTCTGGGCCCTCTTCTGCCCACCTTCCCAATTTTAGAGCCGTGCATGAACTGTAAGCTCCACATACCTTGCATCTGGGAATTATGTTGTCAATAAACAACTTTTAGACCAGCTCTGTGAGTTGTTCTTGAGGCCACATTATGTTCTTCATGTGTCACATACAGCGGCCTCCACAGAGTGTCACTTACACCCATGAGTGAAAATGCAATTTATTTTTTAGGAATTTATGATTCATTCCTTTGAAGCTTTGGAAGAATACTTTGATTTGGACATAAATTTTCTAGAATTGGTGTCTAAATACCCCTCCCCTCTGCTCTTCACTGGCCATTATTTTTTTAACCTACATGCTAGGATTCTTTAGAGAAACTACTATGAACTGCAATAATTACTTTTTTCTTCTCATATTTTGCAGAAAGTTAAAACATCATTGTGAGTTTCAAAACCTTCGTTTGCATTTTTGTCCCTTTCTTTTAAAAAAACCGTTTCTTGTCTGTTGAAAACAATCTGCCTGGTTTTTGCCCAAGAATCGTAAACTGCGGAACTCAGTTGCTGGAAGTGCCTCACACAGTGCTGCCTGCTCTGACCACACCACCCCCACCCTCACCCCCATCCCCATCCCACCCCAGTTCTGCTTTGCACAGCTTTCTGGTCTTCCTTTGAGGGACAACTATTCAGGTCACAAATCCACCTCTTCCTTTTTAAGCGGAGCTCAAAGTAATAGATGCAAATTTTATAAAATCCTGTTTGGTACACAAGGAGCCAAAAAACGAGGGCATATCATGTCAACAAAGTTTGCAGAGTTAATTCCCCCAACATAGAGTAAAAGCTCGAGGGTAGAGGTGAAACTCCCATTTTTACAGGAGGGATTCCACACCAACATGACTATTTGAAAAATAAATGGAGACAAGAAATTCTTTGAAAATATCCCCAAAGTAATAGAATTGAGCAGGCACAGTCATGCCCGCTTCTCTGAGACTTTCAGAAACAGTCGTGATTGATTCTTTCAGTTCAGCCTTATCCAGGAGGATGTGAATCCTGAGCTCACAAAGCCTGGTTGAGAGCAAGCTGAGGTCTTCCTTTCCAGTGTGGCCAAAGGGCTACTGGATTTGGGCCTGTTATCCAGGCCAAGCTCCTCTCTGAAAGGGAGAAGAGAATTACCTTAGCAGGTGCCCCTGAATCCACTCCATATAGGGGACAGCCTAGGGCAGTTGCCACCATATTTACTGCTTTGGGATCAAATTGAAGCAAAGGTTTAGTCAGCTAAAACCAACACCGAGGGCAGCCAAATACAAATGCTGTCACACAGCACGTCAGGACTGGGCAAAGTTGCAGAGTTGGCAAAGCTGTTCTTTAGTGCCCCCCATCAAAGTCCCTGAACTGCTGTCTGTTAACTTCCTGCTTTGTACCAAGGGATTCAGTGATAGGGGAGGTGCTGCCAGTGTCACAGAGAATTCTGTGGGGGAAAGAGCGATGATTGATAGGGACAAGATGATAAGGGGGCCATAAGTGCGAGCATCTGGCCGTGAGGTAGAGGTGGGCAGGGTAGGGGAAAGGTGGACTATCAGGAGTTGTGGCAGGAGTTGGTAAGTGTTCACTGTAAAGGGCCAGATGGGAGGTATCCTAGACCAGAGAGGCCTTGACCTTCCAATGCTGCCTGTTCTTCTCTTTTTTCTTTCTTTTTCTTTTTTTACAATGTAAAAATGTGAAAAAAAAAGCCATTTAAAAATGTAAAAAACATTCTTAGCTCATAGGAGTAAATATCAGGCTAATTTGGCCTGTGGATCATTGCTACTTCAACCATCTTACTAATCCCAAGACAAGACATAAAATCAACCACTGTTTAATAAGTATTTGAATCTGTCAGGTTCTGGGCCAGTTGCTTTATGCACTTCATTCAGCTACAACGATACCATAAGAGGGCTCTATTGCTATTAATGCTATTTGCTGATGAGAAAACTGAGGCTCAAGGACATTACATCACTCTCCAAAGTCAGAGCTATGGAATCAGGTCTATCTGGCTTCAAACTGGCCAAGTGTGGGTTGTGTAGGTTGTGCCCTGGACAAAGGCACCTACAGAGCTGTGAGGGCTGAGAATCCTGACCATGCCCCACTTGCCAGAAAGGGTAAGGGTGGTATTTTTAGGGCACATGAGGCTGTGCCAAATGGGAAGGAAAGGACACCTCCTATTCCTAAATCATTCAAAGACTATTATTCTTAGAACTTTAAGAAGGGATAATTAGGATTGGTCAATGGTGTTTTGGTGAGATTCTTGAAATATAGAACATGCCAACACTTTAAATTGATTTTAATATACTGTATGATCACAAATACCACTTTATACCTACCAGGGTGACTATATTTACAAAGATTGACAAATAAAAATGTTGGCAAAGGTGAAAAGGCATTGGTATATGAAAACATACCAATAAAATATAAAATGGGGAGGCGGGGACTGGGGCTGTGGCTCAGCTATAGTGCACTTGCCTGGTATGTGTGGGCACTGGGTTCAATTCTCAGCGCCATATATAAATAAATAAAATAAAGGTTTATCAACAACTAAAAAAAATATTTTAAAAATGTATAAAATGGTGCAGGCACTCTGGAAAAAAAGTTTGGCAGTTAATTCAAAGAGTTAAATATAGGGCTAGTATATGACCCAGAAATTCTACTGTGTATATACCTAAGATATGTCCCACACTATCTTGTACACAAACGTTCACAGCAGTATTATTCATAATAGTCCAAGAGTGGGAAGAACTCAAATGTCCTCTGCATGATGAGCAGAAAACCAAAATGTGGTATATACACACATAATGGAATCCTATTCTGCCTGACAAAGGAATTATATACTGGCATGGGTGAACCTTGAAGCCATTGTACTGAGTAAATGAAGCTAGAAAAAAAGGATACATGCTGTAGGAGTCCATTTATATGAGATGCCCAAAATCATGTAGGCAAAATCAAAGAGACAGAAAGCACATCAGCGGTTGCCAGAGGTTGGGAACAGTGGGGGGACTTGGAAGTGACTGTCAGTGATACAGGATTTCCTTTTGGGGTGATGAAAATGCTCTGATATTGAATAGTGGTAATGGTTGCCCAGTTATGTCAAATATACTAAAAACTACTGAATTATACACTTTGAAAATGAGAAATTTCTTGGCACATGAAAAAAACCACTCCATTAAAAGAAACAAAAAACACTGAACATTTTATGTCTCTTCCCCCAACGACTTTCAAGTCTCTTCCTGTTCTCCTTTCAGGCCTTTGCTAACTTGAGGTTGTATTTCCCGTGGCAGGTGTCCCCGTCAATCACTCTGGTTCTGATGATGCTGGGTGTGGGAGGAGAGGAAAGGGCCCTGGGGCACTACATGGATGAAGCACAGGAAGGAGGGCTTAGGTGGGGGCCGTGGGGCAGAGGGGTGGAGGGGGATGGGGCTGCAGAAGAGCAGGCACCAGGCTCTGGAGGGTAGAGCTTCATGCCAATCCAGTCCTTCCAGGACCCCCAGGGCTGCCCCAGGTCCTCCAGCTCAGAAGGACTTTCTCTGCAGATGTCCCTGGAGTGCTGAAGGTTCACCAGTATCCCCTCTCCAGAAGGGGATGCTCCAAAAGTGGACCCACCTAGGACAATGTTTAACTCTAAAAAACGACTCCTTGTTCCCAGGAGGATGCCAGGTACCCAGGGCCCTGGGGAGGGCAACCTTCTGTAGATGGGGTCCCAGCACAGACCCACATAGGGGCTGGATGGTTTCTCACAGTGACTCCCCCAACGAGTGCTTCCAACACATGAAGCCACTTAGGGAAAACAAGCTCTGATTTGTGCTGGACCCACGTGCTCCCATCTCCAGCTCTGGGGAATTTTCCTGTTCACCCAGTGGACTTTCAGTCATTAACACGGAGCTGGGCCTGAAGTCATTCTCAACTCCTTCATCTCCATCATCTCATCTTCCTAACTACATCGCAGGCTCCCTCAGGGCAGCAGCGCTGTCTTCATGGATCTTTTCCATGTCAGGCCAAAGGGTAATGCTCAGGCAGGGGAGGGGGGGGGCGGGGTCGTCCTCATTCTGCCTGCCTGGTTGCCACTAGCAATTGGCCATTAACCCATGTTATTTAAATGTTCCTTGTTAGAAATAATTAATAGACTTGTCTTGTGTACTATCAAGTAAATGCCTCTGAGACTTCTGCAAGTCACTGTACCTAATTAACTCTCCAGCCATCTATTTTAGGTGCCAGAAACGCCTAACGAGGAAAGTTTGCAGAGTGAGGAAAGCCATTTCCAGAGTGGCTCCACTCAGCTCCTGTTTGTCCATTTGCCACACCTGATAGGAACCTAACCTGGAGCCCAGTGAAGATTTAAAGAAAAACAACCCAGACACTTTGGCAACCACCAGCTCTTTAAAAAGAGCAGGTGAGAAATCAGCATGCAATATTAAAAAACAACAGACAGAACAACCGCACCAGAGTGGGAAGAGCTGGGTGGAATGGTGAGCAGGGCCTCAAGGCTCTGCATGCTGCATGCTGGGAGACAGCAGCAGAGGTTGAAGCCAGAGATGCCCAAGGCACACCGTTGCCCAGAGAGACACAGTGGTGAGTGCGTGGGGAATGGACTGGCGGGGATAAGGCTGGAACCAGGAATCAGGAAGGTCTTTTCTCAAAACTCACATCAGTTAAGACCAAGAGGTTCACAATACTAATGTGTCCTCTGAAGAACAAATCAAACATAAAACACTAAACACTCAGCAAAACCTACCACCTATTTAAGCATTTGATTTTGCGCTCTCTGAACGTGTGAGAAAAAGCTTCCCAAGGAGATCCCAGAATGACATGAGGAGTCAGGGGTAGGGACAGGAGAGGAGTGGGGGTAGGACAGGCTCCTTCTGTTGACCCTTTTGGGTGGGCTGTGACTTCATAGGCTGAGCACCTGGCACAAGACTGAGCTAAGGTTCTTAAGGCTTGAACTTTGATATGCATCATACCAGATCTATGAAATAGGAGCTAGGCCTCAACCTATGGGTAAGGAAACTTTGAAGAGGTTAATAACCTTGAAGAGACCAAGTTCATGGTATAAAATTTAATAGCAGACGGCTTTTGGCCTGAGGCTGTCCCAAGACTTTGGGTTCCTATTTAATGAAGAGCAACCTAACTTGCTGTGTGTAAAAGAGCTGGGTTTCAGTCAATCACAAGTTACTCTGAACTTCAGCCAATCACAGGCTGCCAACTGATCAGACCCTGTTCAAATAAGGCAAAGTCTAAGCAACCAATTTCTGTACTTCACTTCCTGTCCTGTCTATAAATGCTTGGTCCATGTTACAGAACAAGGCTCTCTGAACCTCGTCAAGCTCTGAGTATTATCTGAACCATGAATCAATTTTTGCTTAAATAAACTGTTAAATTTGTTAAAAATTTTAAACAATATTCTAATACTTATAACTATAAGGCTTGAAACATTTATTTGCCTGACTCAAGTCCTCAAACTCAAACTAAGTCATTTTAATAGATGACAGTGGTCCAAAATCACCTAGGAACATCCTAGAAAGTCTAAACGGATTTATTGACAGCAAAGCCATAACATCTAAAATGTATTTTAAAAATAATGACCACAGATTACATGTTTCATTCAAGCAGATAAAATTTGTAGAAGGAAAACATCAAGAAAAATATTATATTGAAAAGCTCTCTTCAGAAGACAAACTATTTTGAAAACTTACACATTCCACATTTTGTAATGTCTGTCATAGTACTTATCAGACAGCACATCAGTAGTTATACTGTTCATGTAGTTAGATTTTGTCCATGACCCCTAGAGGATGCTTGAAAGTGCATATTGTCTAAAATTGTATGTAGTATGTAGCCGTGCTTTTGCCTACAACACATACCTACGACAAAGTTAATTGATAAATTAGGCACAGTCTGAGATTAACAACAAAAAAAATAATAATAAAATTGGACAATTATACCAATTAAACTATATTAAAGTAATGTTAATGTGGTCTCTCTCCCTCTCTCTCTTAGTCTCTTCTTATGATGTCATTAGACAGTGCCTATGTGATGAGAGGAAGCTAATTAAGTGATATAGGCATTATGGCATAGCATTAGGGTTTCTGAACACAAGCACTGTAATACTAATTCATTCAAGCTGAAAACCAAGACAGTCACTAAGTGACTAACAAGCAAGTAATATATACAGTGTGGGTACACTGGACAAAGGGATGACTTATATCTCAGGTGAGACAACACAAGATTTCATCTCATTGCTCAGAATGGTGTACAATTATGAAATGTTTATCTCTGGAATGTTTAACTCATTTTTTTTTTTTGGACCATATTGACAATGGGTGACTGAAACCAAAAGAAACCAAAACCTCAGATGGGGTAGCAGAAGATTATTGTATTAATCTGATTTTTCTCATTATGAAGAAGAACCTTGTATATACCTTCTTCTCTGCTGGCCAGTGAACTCACCATGTCAATGAAAGCAGGTATGTAGTCACCTATCTGTAGTCCTCCACACAGAAATATGTCCTTGTACACATACATTCTTATATTGAGCACACTATGGAGAGGGAGAAGGGCTCTCTCAGCTGTCAGCTGAGTCTAACATTCTCCTTGGCTGGACAGGAGTGGGCCTGGGGAACAGGTTCTATTATACTGATGAGCCAGCAAGGTGGCAGCCATGTTGGAGGAAGCTCAGCTGCACTCAGGAGGCAGAGGTACCCTGATCAATATCGCTGAGGAGGAGATGGGACCTCTACCCCAGTAATAGGGATGTTTGGAAGAGAAATGCATACCCCAACAGATTGCAAAGAGGCATTTGTATGGAGGGGATATTTGTGCATTGGAGACTGGCTATTAAGGGGGCTCAATTTTATTATTCTGGGAATACTACATTATTCAGAGTACTACAGTGGAGTGATCTCAGGTTTATAACAACATCCATGCAAACATAATGGAGTGAATCAAAATGAATCAAAAGATGGAGAATATAAATGAATATCCTGGTTTCCTCTATCATGTTCATTAAAGATATTATGAATTCTAGTTTATCCTAGAAAGGATGCACAATAACTTACAAAGATATCTTGCATAAGATGAGGAAGTAAAAATTTACAAATTGGACTAAAGGATTTTCAAACTAATTTTAAAAAGAAAAAGAGTAAGGAAAAGAAAATACAACTACATGACTAGGAACTAAAGTGCTGCTGGGAGTTAAAGTTAAAATACACACCATGAAAAGATTATTGATGTGTTTCTGGTATTCTGTTAGGTATGGCAGGAGCTATCTGTCTAAGCCTAATCATAAAATATTGCTAGGAAATATGAACTCAATCACACACATTTCCTCTGATACTTAAATCATCATATGAAAGCAAGTAAGAATAATAAAAAGAAAGAGTATTTCACTTGACAAAGAAAAATCTGAAGACAATGGCCTCATAAAATTTCCATCAAAAGCCCCATGCAGGCCAATTTTTAAAAAAGCACATTGATGACAGAAAAACTCACGTATTGGTTAATTAAGAATCAATGCAGAATGAGGGACTCATTAAGTGTTATATTAAATAAAATGGCTATTTAATAGTTGAAAGTAGCAGAGAAAAGTTGGGGGAAACCTATTAATTTTGATAACATATGTAAGACAGAATAGAAACATTTCTTTTGCATGCACAGACTCAAAGAAAATAAGTCTTTATTGCTTTTTGCATAGAAATGGTATTTAAAACTCACTTAAGGACATCAAATGAAGATTTTGAGTGGAAAACCAAAGTTCAATTGATTGGGAAGTAGTTCCAGGTGCCGTTCAATTCCTAAAGCAATGTTTTTTTCCTCCTTAAATATTATTTTGCAGTAAATACTAAAGCCCTTTGGGGATCCCCAGTTGTCAATATACAGAGTGCACTTTATAGCACAGTAATGTCTACAGTTAGAAGGCAGATGTCACAGAATTTTAAGAAAGATCAAAAAATGCTGCTTAGGTCGTTTCTCAAAACAAATTCCAGGGTCTACCTGCCTTAGAGTTGATAGGGACACATATTGATCCCTAGCTCCCCGGAATCAGACTCTCTCAGGCAAAGCCTAGAAACCTTTATTTATAATCATTCCCCAGAGAGTTCTTAAATTCATGGATGTCCAAGAATCCCTGCTTTAGGGTATGTTGGAACTAAAAGTCACTACAATTATTCAGGGATGTTATGTGTTATGGTCCATCTATTACAATACAGCATAGTACCAACATCCAAACCCCAGTGTTTATATGAGTAAGCGTGTTCAGTCTGTGACTTCAGCTCTGTTGAGTTCAAAGACCATCATAACAAATAGCAGATTTTATTCATTTAAAATTTACTGAGATATTGCTTTGTACACATCCCTGCACACTAGGCAGCAGGGTCAAATGCAGACAGGAAGGTGAATACGATGGCTCCAGGTCTCAAGGGAGTAGACACCTGTTGCTAGAGGTGAGAGGTACAGACACCATAGGAAACTGAGCCAAGGGCTGGGGAAGAGGATCCAGTGGGGGCTGCAGCAAGAGTGGAGCCCAGAGGGTATCCAACAGCACCTCTGAGCCCTAGCAGGACTCCTGCCCTGATCTTATCCTTTCTCTTCTTCTCTTTGCACAATGCAGGATGCTGGTCTGGGTTAGCCTTTCAACTCAGATGGAAGGAGTACAAGCACAGACATGGGGACCTTCATGGGAACTAGGAAGGGAGGCGTGGAGTGAGAGAGGGCTTATGGGACTGACCTAGTCATGCAACTTGATGACCATGACAGGAAGACATTGTGTCTGCTCAAGTCCAGACTTTCTGACAAGGTCAGGTTGTGCTATATAATTAAATAAGAATTGTTTATCTGTGAATCTCAGTGCAAATCACAGGCCAAATACATATTTAACAGTGAACTCAAAATCTGAGGTCTGCAAAATCTAGGAAGTGCTGTGTCCTAATGCAAGTTGTTAGAGGTATGTGCTGTGTCTTTAGGCACAGTATGTCACTGTTGAGACTGTTTCCACTGGTGGAGGAAATGAAGAAACAGTAGAGAGAAGGAAGAGGACCCCAAGGGATGAGACAAGTCCCAGGATCTAAAAACTAGTCAAAACTACTTGGGCCCAGAGTGGCCAGTGAGTGCAGCATTGATGGTGGGGCTTCCAGGATCTAGGACCATGTCTGTACCAAAATTTTCCCATAAAAATTTCCTAGCAAAAACCAGCCAAATAGATCATTTACTATGATAATGTAAGTGCACATCCTTTTAAGCAGCCTAAATGTTTACAGAAATGATGATTTACTGAGGCCATTTGCTTAATGTTTTGCTCTGTCTGGGGTTATGACTCTATAAGCCCTATGACCCTGCTCCTGGCTTATGCTGTCTTCCCCTACAACACCCCCTGCACCAATACCTGGAAATCATTTCTTGTAATAACCTGAAAATTCAAAGAATCCTTTATTTTTGTAGCAAACTTGTCCTAGCTTCCCATTTCAGCCTGGCATTTTTGAATATAACTCTTTTTATTTGTCTCTAAAGAGCAAAAACTAACACTGGTAATATAGTTATCAAGGATTCCTCTGCATTGTTCCATTTTTCATATTTGGGTCATTTTTTCAGAATTTGATAATTATATCACATAATAATGGATGCATTGGGATACAGTTCCATACTATATGTCAGGGACACTTCTCATTTGTGGGTGCCCTGATCTTTTGAATACTGTATCAAATTTAGACAGTCTCAGACAGTATGATACCTACCTTTCCAACCTTCCTTACCTTCCTTGAAGCTATGACCATTTAGAAATATTCAGACAAGTTTCTTCTCATCACTCCATCATCCCCATCCATTACAAGCTGGGGAGGTAGATGTGATAGTAAAGCTTCAGTGGTCACTTTGGACCATGTGGTAATCTTGAACATTTTAAGCCATGAAAAAATAGTGATGGTTCCTTAATGACTGCAAGGCTGTCATATCAGTCAAGAACTGTTTACCTTGGGATTTATTTAAAAAAAAATTAAATGAACTATCTTATACCTACCACTTCTATTTTGTCTTTTCTGTAAATGCAGCAAATTTTAAATCTTCTATGGTCTGAATATCTGGATCCCATCCCCCACAAATTCATACATTGCAAAAGTTAATGTGCAAAGTAATAATATTAAGAGTTGGGACTTTGGGAAGATGATTAGGTCATGAGATTTTAAGGACTTTAGGAAGGAGGCCCCAGAAAACTGCTTGTCCCTTCTACTATGTAAGGACCCAACTAGGAGCCACCCAGGAATCAGGAAACATGCTCTCACTAGACACTGTCAGCACCTTGATCTTGCATTTCCAGCTCCCAGGACTATGAGAAATAAATTTCTGTTGTTTATAATCCACTCTGTCTGTGGTGCTTTGTTGTAGTAGGCTGACGGGACTGAGACAAATCTGATATTTTTTTTTATCATTCATATAAATTTTTATAGTGTTCTATTATATATAAAATAAATGTAAACTTATATTATTTTATTTTACCTACTTTGTCCTATACCACATTTCATTTATCAAAGGTGGAATCAAGTTTTGGAGCAGATACTTGAATTCTCATATAAAAGATACGTCTTTCACAATTTTGAAAAACATCAAAAGAAACTGGACATTATGTACCACCTGAGATGATGCAATGGGAATCATTCAGCACCACAGCACCAACGATGACATGTTCTTACCGAAATACTCAGCTGGAATCTGAGCAAGCCTCTGCATTTGGCTGTCAATAAACAGGAACCACAGAAAGCAGAGTAATAGGCTCTACAATACCAGAGAGGTGCAGTCATCAAACACCAGGTACAGAAAGCTCTAACAGAACGAATGGGCCCATCTCTTACAAAATAGATTGCAAGGGGGAGGGTGTGCAGGGAGGAGAAAGAACATAAAGATTCAAAGAGATCTGAGACATATCAACAAGTGCAATGTATAGGAAAATCTCTGGGCAGTTAGTTAAATGAACCAGGTGAAAGCCAACAGGGAGCAGTGAGGGAAATGAGGAAGTCCATGAAATGTCTGATGACATTGAGCTATAACTGCTAGTTTTCAAAGTTGTAACAGTGATATTGCAGGGATATTTTGAAAGTTTTCATGTATGCGTTTGTAGGGATCTTTTAGAAATAAAATGATATGGTATCTGGGTTTTGATTCCAAGTAATCCAAGGAGGAGGAAGGGAGTGAGAATATAAATGAAATTAAATAGACCATCAGCTATAGTCAGGCTGCTTATAACAAAAATTACCAAAGACTGGGAGGTGTAAGCAACAGAAACTTATTTCTCACAGCTCTAGAGACAGAGAAATCCAAGATCAAGGTGTTGTCCAATGGGGTTCCTAGTGAGGGTCTTCCTGGTTTGCAAATAAGCACTTCCTTGCCCAGTCCTCACAGGGCAGAGAAGGATCCCGTGTCTCCTGTCTCTTCTTACAAGGGCCCTATTCTCAGTCATGAGGCCTCCACTCTCACAACCTAATTACCTTCCAAAGGGCCCTGCCTCCAAACATCATCATACTGGTGATTAGTGCTTCCACATAAGACTCCAGGGGACACAAATAGCAGTCCGCAGCACCAAGTGGAATGAGATGGACATCATTACCCTAAGCACATGTATAGACACAAATGGTGTGAATCTACTTTGTGTATAACCAGAGACTTGAAAATTTGTGCTCTATATGTGTAATATGAATTGAATTGCATTCTGCCATCATATATAACATCATATATAACCAGAGACTTGAAAAATTCTGCTATATGTGTAGTATGAATTGAATTGCCTAAAATGTGTGAGGCATTGGGTTTAATCCTTAGCACCACATAAAAATAAACAAACAAAATAAAGGCATGCAGTTCATCAACAATTCCAAAAACACATTTTTAAAAATAAGAATGCAAACAACAATAAGTGTTGGCAAGGATGTGGGGAAAAGGCACACTCATACATTGCTGGTGGGACTGCAAATTGGTGCAGCCAATGTGGAAAGCAGTATGGAGATTCCTTGGAAAACTTGGAATGGAATTACCATTTGACCCAGCTATTCCACTCCTCGGTTTATACCCAAAGGACTTAAAAATGGTATACTAAAATGAATATTTAAAGATGAGATTCAACAAAGATACTTTAGTAGACTTAGTAGTCATTTTCTTGAGGAAAAACTTTTTTTTTTTTTTGATACAGCAGATTCTTTTCTACAGAATCAATACTGAACAAAATCAGGCACTATTTAATTTGGCATAGGAAAGGCAAAGCATGTGGAATTGGTATTTCATTTTAAGAAACCGGAATACAAGGAAAAGAATGAACTACTCACTATTATGGTTCTTTCCTGAAACTCCTTGTTTTTATGTGTTCCAAATTTTAGGGACATTCATGACTGACAATGAATTATCTTTTGATGAATTAGCATCCAATCTACTCTAGTCAGTTTCTTGGGTGACCCCAATCTTCACAGATTTTTTTGGCCCCTGTAGAGATTATAGGACTATAGAAATTAATTGTTCACATAAATTTGATGTTTCACATAGTGCCAGAACAAGACAGCTCATAAAGGATCTACAATGAAGGCATCTTTTACAATGGGAGGTCAGAACATCAGAACAGATCCCAAGAAGATGTTTCCAAGGCATGGCTCTGGCTAGAGCAGGGTATTTCTGCATTATCCTTGCTTAAACTATTAGTTTCCAGTTGAGCAATTTCTTTCATGATTGGCGAGGTAAAGTGTCCATAAAAGTCACTGGCATTCCAAGTCCTACTGGGGCCACTAATTAAATAGGAAATTTCTGCACAAACTATTTCTGCTAAGGTTCTCTAAAACTTGAGTGTGTAAAGTGAGACCCAGGGACCAGCAGTGCAGAATCTCAGTCCCCACTAAGACTCTACAGTGCTTGAAGTGAATTTCCAGTGCATTCCTATGCATATTAGCATTTGAAAACGGATCCTTCAAGTAACCACCAAAGTGTACCCCACACTGCCTCAAATCTACTCATAAGACTTGGCACTGGATGGCTCACTATGAAATGATCATTGGGTTGGTGTTCTCTAACAGAATTAAACACTTATTCTCCAAAGAGTTTTTAAAAAGCATTCCCCTTTGTGCTTATCAGGGAGTGATTCATCACATGATAAAAAGAAAACACAAACTCTCAGGAGGAACCTAACACACCTGATAACTCTTATCTATTTTTTGCCAAAGAAAGTATGAACAGGCTCTCACTAGCCGGAAAGGATTTCTTCTGATTGCTTGTTTCTCCTTGTGGATAAGTTATGGAAGCCATTACAAGAGAAGGCAACATAGATAAGAACAGCTTCTCCTGGGTCCTGTGTTCTCTTAAATTATGCGCTACGGGGTCAGAGTTATTGGTTACAACACATACGCCTGAAATTCCCCCAAATGCAGAATTTAATGGAACTCAGTTCAGGACAGAGGCAGTCATTCCATCTTGCTTGCCTTTGTCCTCTTCTTCTGTCACTGTTCAACGTTGTGACACATCTGTCATCTGATAGGCAGCCTTGACATGAAAAGAAACTGCCCAGGAAATGCGACTTTCACCGAGATCATTTTCAGTGAATCATATGAACTTAGGACACACACACAAAGTGCCACAGAACAGACCCATGGATGGAGCATTTGGATCTATTTTTAATTTATTGTATCTTGGCTTCCAAAAAGGATTTGAGATATTCTACCACTGTTTTCTCCAATCCCTCAAGGCAAAAAGCAAAGAATCAGTAAAACAAAACAGGAACAAAAACCAACAGAGAAGAAAGGGAAGGAGACAATAGAGGACAAAGAAGATGATTTAGTTTTATGACTGTGTATTGACTCTTTTCTGATGATGTTTTGTAATTTCATATTTTGCTTTGGAGCTTCCACATTTTCCATTGTGACTCTCTAGAGACACTGTTCATCTGGAAAGCCCAACTTTTCCAATGCCAGCTGATTGAGAGAAGAGCGAATCCGCATTCTAGAAGACGAGATTGGACGGAGGAAAGCAACAAGTTCATCAACAAAACCAAAGATTGGAGAAAGAATAAAGTAGGGGCCAGTTGCCTCTGAAAAGGAGACTGAGGTTCAGGTGGTCAGCAGGATAAGGGCCAAGAGGGACAGGAATGGATCTCAGAAGATTTCTAGATCCTTAGAAAAAAGTCCAGTGCTCCACCCCTCTGAAGCAGTGGCCTGGGTGGACAGAAACATCAGATAGTCCTAGAGACCAAGGGGCCAGCCTCCCACGGTGTGTCCTCTGAAGGCCTAAGCCTTGGAGAGATGCCTGACTCCCAAGCACAGCTTGAGCCTCAGGGTGGTTATGGCTGAGAACCTACTCAGACCCATAGAGCTGAGCTGTTCACCAAGAAAACTCTCCTACAATTTCCCTGAAACTTTGAGAGGGGAAATGAGGGGTCTGGGGCCAGGCAATGGAGGACTCAGGACAACAGAGTTTATTGAACAGAGGCTCTACAAGGGCCAGCCAGTCACCTCAGATGTAAAAGCAACCAGCTAAAGTCAAGATCAGGCCTAGTCGACTGTGACAGGCCTGGACAGAGGGCAGGACCTGGTCATGGTGCTATTCCCAGGAGGCAACATCACAGTCCCCAGGAAACATGGATCAGTGTCAGGAAGGGAAGAAAGAAAAGGAAGTGGAGACTACTGGGATGCGGAAGGTAAAGAAACAGAGACCACTTTCCACCATCTGTAGGCATGGAAGTTTCCTAGGCTGATTTGCAGCAGGGAAAATCTATAATGTTACATTTTTGCACTCCCAACCTCGAACATTTTATAAGCAAAAACATATAAATAAATAAAATTAAGTAGAAAGCTAAACTGACTCTGATTAATGGAGAGAGCAAGAGAAAGCAGCCCACCTAATGGTTCAGAGTCATTGCTACAATTTTCTTAATGGATGTGAGTCTGTGGGTGTGACCTAAAGAACAGGTGGGCTGAGGTATGACAGAAAGGAGAGATGGCATCAATTGTCCTTAACAACTGGAAGAGATTCTGGAGGAAGGAAAGGACCAGGTAAAAGGAGTGTCAAAGAAGTGTTCAAGGTCACCTTAGGAGACTTATCGATCCTGATTTTTTTTTAATTTTAATTTTTATATATGACAGCAGAATGCAATACAAGTCATATTATACATATAGGCCACAATTTTTCATGTCTGGTTGTACACAAAGTAGAGTCACACTATTCACGTCTTCATATATGTACTTAGGTTCATGATGACCATCTCATTCCACCGTCTTTCCTACCCCCATGTCCCTTCCCTTTCCCTCCCTCCCCTTTGCCCTATCTAGAATTCATGAATCCTCCCATTCTCCCCACCCCAACCCCTTTATGAATCAACATCCTTAAATCAGAGAAAATATTCGGCATTTGTTTTTTGGGGGGATTGGTTAACTTCATTTAGCATTATCTTCTCCAATTCTCCATCCATTTACTTACAAATGCCATGATTTTATTCTCTTTTATTGCTAAGTAATATTCCATTGTGTATATATACCACATTTTTTTTTATCCATTCATCTACTGAAGGGCATCTAGGTTGGTTCCACAGTTTAGCTATTGTGAATTGTGCTGCTATAAACATTGATGTGGCTGTGTCCCTGTAGTATGCTGTTTTTAAGTCCTTTAGGTACAGACCAAGGAGAGAGATAGCTGGTTCAAATAGAGGTTCCATTCCCAGTTTTCCAAGGAATATGCATACTGCTTCCCATATTGGGTACACCAATTTCTTGGACCATTTATTGATTATTTGTTTTTCTGGTGTTAACATTTTTGAGAGGCTGGGGTTGTGGCTCAGCAGTAGAGCGCTTGCCTCACACATGTGAGGAACTGGGTTTGATCCCCAGCATCATGTAAAAAAAATAAACAAAATAAAGATTAAAAAAAAAGAGTTTTTGAGCTCTTTATGTGTCCTAGAGATTAGTGCTCTATTTGATGTGCATGTGGTAAAAATTTGCTCCCAAAATATAGGCTCTCTATTCACTTTACTAATTGTTTCTTTTCCTAAGAAGAAGCTTTTTAGTTTGAATCCATCCCATTTACTGATTCTTGGTTTTAATTCTTTATGCTATGGAGTCTTATTAAGGAATTGGACTTAATAATAGTCTTATTAACTAATTGGACATGTTAGAGATTTGGGCCTACTTTTTCTTCTATTAGGCACAGTGTCTCTCATTTTTTTTTTTAAATAAATGATTATGTGTTGCACAGTGTTCTGAAGCCTTTTAAAAATAACTTATTTATTTGTTATTTATTTTTATGTGGTGCTGAGGATGGAACACAGTGCTTAAATCATGCCAAGCACTCTACCACTGAGCCACAGCCAGAGTCTGTTTTGATTGCGAAATTGATGTGTATTTTCCAAAGATAATCAAATTAATCTTAGGTACCAAACGAATAACTCATTAAGTAAACAGCAAACAACCTCCCCACACACTTACACGGAATACAGCAGAGCAGGTGCCTATGCTCCACCCAAAAGCTTACTAGCTCTTTCTATATTTGCCTGGTTAAGGCAATCATTCTTATAATACTACATAATATTTATCTTGTAAAAATGGAACTTGCTTATTTAGTTATCTGAACATACCACATCTTCTATTATTTTTTCTGGGGTTAAAAAAAAGCACTTGAGGAATTACCATCTAGCAAAAGATTTATCTTCCTATCAGCCACTTGGACCATAGCAGAGTAATCATTTAGAAGGTGCAATTTTCTAAGTGAAAATGGAGGTGGTGTGCCAGCACATATCCTCTCCGAGTTCTAAGAATGACACTGTCACACAGCATTGCATGAATAATGTGGATTCTGAGAGCTACTGGTCCCTGGGACCTATAGGCTTTTCTGCAAAAGCAAAACAAACATCAGTCCCAAAGCCCTTTAGGCACCATAAATTGTAGTATTAGTAGAATATTTCAAGGGTGATATGGAAATTTTGCCTTACACATACATGGAAGAATATTAAGTCATATTAAGTAATATTTTAAAAAATAAACATCTATTCTGGGTCCCATCAGCATCATTATTAGGAAACTGCTGCGCTATTGGAGCAGCAGGAAGCCTGTATATCTCTACATGGATGAACTTGTAGATCTCTGTGGTTGAGAATATTCAGAAGCAGAAGCAAATGGTGCTGCCCAGTGTGGACATGAGCATCCATCATAATTATTACCATTAAAATCAAGGCTTCGGGAATATTAAAAAGTTGATGTACTTTCCATTAAATTTAAATTTCTGACATGATTATTGAGGAGAAATTTTACTGAAACACACTCTGAAGGAGAATATTATCAGATGAACATAATTTCCAATGAAATAATATTAGAAACAACATACTTTGTATAACTTTAGAAAAATATTTTATTAACAAGTATTTTAATTTTTAAATTGGGAAATAAGCACATACACCCACACACACATAAAGCATGTAAACAAATTCTTGTGATCCCCAATTTTGACTGAAATGCAGTTCTGAGTTATGATTCAAGCATGCATTGGTCATACAACCACGGAATCAACAGGAAACAATTATAAGATTAACAGTATACTATTAAAAATATTTTTCACTAATGTTTCAAAAAGAGATTCATGTGAACTGACACAAGCATTTAAATTCCCGTATCTCCAAGAAAGAGATGATTCAGCCTTTTTATTAATAGCCTTTTTGTTATGCTGTGAAATTTTTTCTTCTTTTTGAATTTAATTTTTATTGCAAAGTCATTTGGTAATTAAAATGAGGGAAAATTCATTTTTCACTGATACTTTTGAATTATATACATGTGGTTGAAATATGTTATCTGCATAACAATACAAATGGCAGTAAATACTGGCAAGGATGTGGGGGAAAAATCTCTTATACACTGTTGGTGAGAATGTATATTAGTAAAGCTTTTATAAAAATTAGTATGGAGGTACTTTAAAATATATACATAGAGCTACTGTATGATCCAGCAACACCACTCCTTGGTATTTATTTACAAGAATTAAAGTCAGCATATTTTAGAGGTATGCACAATTCATAGTAGACAAATTATAGAATCAACCTAGGTATCATCAACAGAAAGATGGATAAAGAAAATGTCGTGTATACATACAGCGAAGTCTTCAGTCATAAAAAAGAATGATATGTGATTTGTAGGCAAATGGATAAAACTGTAGAGCAAGCATCATGTTAAGTAAAATGACTCAGAGAATATTAGGTTTTCTCTCCTGTGTAGAAGCTAGAGGGGGAAAGGATATCATGAATGTAGAGGGGAACCATTAGGACAGAGCAAGGGGTTGGGGAGGGGTTAAGAGAAGGCAAAAGCAGGTACTCAGGAGTGAAGCTGATCAAATTATGAGCATACACAAATATGCTACAATGAACTTGCTACTCTGTACAATGAATATGCAGCAATAAAAATTCTGTTATTTGGGATTACAATGTTTAACTTTCTTATACACTAAAATAAAACATAAATCACCATGATGTCCAAAACTTTGAAATGGAAATGAATCTCTCTGAGAAACCTTACTAATGTAGAAACTGGCTTTCAGTTCATAATACCCAAGTAGTTCTTTATCTTTCTGATTAGACAAAACATTAATGTAAGAAGATATGTCAATATATCATAGATTTAAAATATATATACCTGCTAAAAATATTTAGTAATATTTTTTAAAAGAGTACATTTTTGCAAGGAATAAAAACTAGTTACAACCAACTTTCCTAGTAGAAAATTTCCTTAAAATTGATCTGACTGGAGCCAAATATGCAAAACATATATAACCACACTGAAAGATTTACCCAGAAAAGCCTTGGCAGATATTATAAGTGGAGAGTCGTTAAAATAATATCTATAAATATGAGCAATTCAGATTAAGGACCCAGTAAAACACGATTCATCAGTTAGTGGCATTAGGTAATATTCGCTGGGTCATGAAATTTGAGGGCACTTTTCCATCTAGAGCTCTGTATGTATGGTGAGGTTAAAGAACCTTCTCATAAGAGATTTCTGCACCATGCAACGGTACTTGAGGCAGCGCTAAATGAAAGAAAGGCTGAAGGCCATAAGAAAGTGGTCACTTATTATTATTCTCTCTTCACATTAAGAAGTCCTTGAGATGAAGCTCTTCTATTTTGTAATTTCATTGTTCTTTCAACCTTATATCTTATTGATCTTCTCGGAGAAAAAGGCACATGTCAGCCCTCTCCTTTCTGGATTATCATGGACTTCAAATGAGCTGAGGTCATTTAAAGAGCTCTTCCCTGTGTGTTGCGGTGTCTGCTCACCTATGCCACCCGAGATCTAGGTAATAAGTCAGAAGCACCTCCATGAAGTATCTAGAATGTTGTTTCTCCTGGGATATAGATCACAGAGTAACCCCTACCTGTGGTCTGCAACATACTAAATTTCTAATCTTACATTTAGTACTTTTCAATAAGCTGCTTTTGGTTTTACTTGAATAATCAGGATTCAAAAGAATATCTTAAATGTCATCAACAACCCTATCGGCCAGAGTGAATACAAATGAGAATATACACCCTATCAAGCACAGAGATTTTTCCATAACACGTCTACAATCTGCTGCATGTTAAAGAAGTCCTTCGTTTTATTTTACTATAATGAAATATTTTGTTACTCTTGCTTTAATTCCCCAAGGGTAACCAAATTAGAATAATTTAAAATGGTGCCAACATGGGCCAGAGAACACATTCTTTAAGGCCTATGCTATGCTTTGGCCAACATGATGGTATTCATAGGTGGGGCCTTTCAGAGGTAGTTATCTCAGGAGGGCTTCTCTATTTATGAGGGGGATTAGAGTCCTTAGGTTATCATTATTCAAAATACATGTATGAAGATGTGAATTTGGTGTCAACATACCTTATATACAAACAGAGATATGATAAATTGTGGTATAAAGGTGTATTAAGAATTGTAATGCAAAAAAAAATAAGAGAGCTCATGTATAATGGCATAATTTGGCATGAACATACTTTACATACAGAGTTACAAAAAATTGTGCTGTGAATGGATAATTATGAATGTAATGCACTCCACTATTGTCATGTATGTAAGAAAAAAAAAAAGCTTCAACCTGTGTTTGTTCCTCTTGCCCTTTTATTTTCCAGCATGTGATAATGACACAGTCTCCTCCCCTCCTGAGAATGCAGCTCTCACCAGACAATCAAACCTATTGAGGCCTTGACCTTAAACTTGCCAGGCTCAGAACTTGAGCTGATAAATTTCTGTTCTTTATCATTACCCAGCCTGTAGCATTTTGTTACAGTGATACAAAACAGACTAAGCCTATGAAACCCAAACTCTGCTTAGTATTATAACACTACTTAGTAATGAAACTCCTAGAAAGCTCTCTTTATACATACAAACACACACACATGCATGCCAAACCCATTCACTTATACCATGCCAACAACTAACCCAGCATTTGTTAAATGAGATCAGAGTAGGCTAAGCCTTGTACATGGTCTCTTTCAATTAATCCTCTTAACAACCTTATCAAGTAGTCTTTCATCTGTACCAGATAAGGGAGGAAAATTATATTCAGAAATCTGTCCCAAATCACAGTTAAGTAAGAGGCAGAGTCTTAACTGAAGGGTCCCTAAGCTCAAGAGGCTGAGCTCTCCACTACCACATTACAGCAGCTGTGACATTAACCAGACCTTTCTTCAATGACCATTGTGCACTCAACAAATTTTGAAATTTTAGAAACTGGATAACACCATGACCTGTCTAGGAAGAAAACAGATGACAGGCCTGGGTCTTTTTATTTTGCCTATTCTGGTAGTTTTATTTATGATGCAGTTAACTTGTAGCAGGAAACCTTACTCTAAATTAAAACACCTCACCAAACTCTAGTCAGCACATCTCCCTTCAGTCCTCCCAGACCACTTGGGCAGCATATTCTTTTTGGACAAGGGAAAAGGGGAATCGGGTTTTGAAGCAAAAGGAAGAAATAAGAGAGGCAGGAGGGTCCAAGTCAGGGAAAGAAGTGACTCTGGGTAAGAAGCATCGACCTCCTGGGCCACCTTGACGGGAGGTGTCCTCCGGCACCATGCTCACTAGCAATGCACAGAGGTCCTGCTGGGTGGAGCCCAGATAACTGCAAACTTGTTTGGGGTTTCTTTAAGGAGAAAGAGTTCTAAGATCATATATTCCCCAAGGACAACATGCGGCCATGGTGGCAGGGAAGAGCATTCTCCAAGGGCAGTCCAAAGGCTTTTGAAGTTGTTTTTTTCTCCTTGGCTCCCCCACTCCATCTCCTGCTTCAAAATGCTCGGTTTTTTCTCTTATGTCCTATACAACTAGTGCCCCAGGTAAATGGGTTCTGATTTCCCTTTATTGGGGCAAAAAAATGAAAAGCCAAGAGGGGATGTAGATATGGCCCTGGTCCCAGATAGGGTCCAGCTGAACTGACCCTGTGCTGAGGCTCAAGGAGAAAAAACTTCCTTCCCTTCCTGTACCTTCTCACTATGGTGTGGCGGAGTGGAGCTCAAGGTCAAGATGAGGGTGTGGGCTAGGGGGAGAAGGTCAGGAATCCCACGCAGCCTGCCTTCTATTAGGAGCCCTCAGCCCTGAGTTCCATGGAGTCAAGCCAGCTCACCAGAGCAGATCACCCTGGGGTTCATTTGCAGGGTGTCCACTCAGGGACCTGGGAAGAAAGAGAGGCCAGCACTATCGGCAACACAGCCAGTCGCTGCAGCTCCCAAAAGCACTCCTACAAACATGTCTTCATTCCCTCCTTTTCACAAAAATGTGCATGTGATGAATAAAGGGAAATCACAATGGCTCCCTATTATAAAATTGAGGAAAAATGAGAAGTTGGCTTTGCTAGGTCTAAAAACCATAAGGGGCTAGGGACGAAGCTCAGTGGCAAAGCAGTTCCCTAGCATGTGTAAGATCCTAGGTTCAATGCTCAGCATCACACACACATTAAAAAAATTAATTAATTAATTAATTAATTAAAAAATAAAAACCAGTGAGAACAGAACTTGCTCGAGGATCCTCAAACTTCTATTTCTGAAGTCTTCACATGATTGAGCTTCCTGCTCAGGCACCTGCAAAAGGTGCAGGATTGAAGTCTAAAACTCACTAAAGTGGGTAATCAGAACACTGGCAGCCCAAGCAATGAGTTGGAGAAAAACATCAATAATTGCTAAACTGTAAATAAAAGTCAATTATTACTGAATAGTTATTTTTATTGAGAAAAAAATAATTTTCATTTTCTACCATATGTGAAATAAATGTGATCTGAGTGGATTCGAGAACATCAAGTCTGAAACACTACACTGTCCCTCCAAACAACCTGCTCTCTTCCTGATCCACTGTGGATATGTCATCCATGAATATAAAAGAACTTTTATGAGGATTGATTTATAGTTTAGGCCTGCACTGTCATTTGCACAAATGAGGTCCAGCAATTTACTATCCACCATAAGAAGCAGAACATCTTCAATTTGTCTTTGTCTACTTCAGATTTGAGGAACACTGAGTCTCTTTAATTTCGGATCAGATATGTTCAAGGCCTTGATGGAGAGTTCTGTGTTTACCTCAAACCTGTTCTTTCTGGTTCTAAGGACTTGGGTCATTTTTCTAAGCCACTGTCTCTCTTGACAAGAATCATAATCAATTTAGTCTTTCTACTCTCAAGATCATTCTAGTCAGTTTCTGGATGTTCTCCAGCTCAATTACACTTCTTTTGGTATCTGTTGACTAAAACTGCATATACTCTTTCAGACATAGATAGATCACAGCTTGCCTAGGACACAGTTGTAGGCTCTGCTTGAGGACACCCAGTGCCCCTTGGGCTGTAGCATAAAACTGGTGGAAGCCCCTAGGTGCCAGCTTAGTTGATAGTATTATGGTAGGACTGCGGGGGGAAAAAGATTAATGTCACCTGCAAATTCAAATTCAGAGATTTTTCTCAGCATTTCTTCTTCTAGGCCACCATAAAAATGTTAAGACAAATAAAACATTGATTTTTTAAAAATCTCACTCATAGGTCCTCATTAGCCTTTCCCCTAATTTGTTTCTAAAATAAATCTAAATTAAGATAACTCCATTCAACACATTTCTAAGTGAAAGATAACAAGCCATAAAGGAAGTATATTCTTTCAAACAATTGCATGCTTTCAGAAAATTAAAATATATTGCATTAGCATGACATAGATTACTATTCCTAAGCTACCAATAAAAATTACACTAAATGATAAAACACTTGTGATAGTATCATTAAAATTTAAAAAAAAAACAAAGGTACTCACTCATTTGACTACATTTACTGTTTACTATGAGCCAGTTGCCCATTCTAAATGTGGGTGACATGATGCTAATTAATACAGACTTTCTAACCAAGGAGTATATGTTATTTAATATTATTCACAATAATGTTATAAAACGTGAGACAAAATTAGATAGGAAGATGTAAAATGAATTTTGTTTGTCAATTGGATCATCTTCTATTAAGAAAAATAATTGAAAATTATTAAATAAAAAGCTCATAAAAGTAATATGGCTATAAAACATGAAAATTAATAGTTTTTCAATACTATAACAATCAACTTAAAATACAGTGGAAAAATATTTCATTCAGAATAGCAACCAAAAAATAATAAAACATCTAGGAAGAATCTTTTGTAAGAAATGTGCAGACTCTATAAGGAACTAAAGAATTCTATGATCAATAAAAGTCAGAACAATAACAACAACAAAAAAGCTTTGGAAATTAGAAATATGAGAACTGGGAAGAAATTCAACGGCAGGATTGGGAAACAAAGTTGAGAAACTCTTCAAAATGGTAGAGCACAAAGACCAACAAAAGAAAAACAAGAAGAACAAAACTAAGAAATATGGACAATTAGTATTGGAGGTTCAATCTGCAAATGACAGGAGGTTCAGAAAAACAGAAAATGAAATTACAGGAGGAGAAGTCATCGATGAAAGAAGTCAAGCAAATTTCCCAGGATATTGGTTTCCAGGATGCAAGATTCTGGACCTGGATTTGTAAATGAAAACTGACACACTCTAGGCACCAAGCTATAAAATTCAGGGTCCAAAGAACTTCCATAAAGGCAGATTCAATTTTCATGTAAGGGATTAAGAATTATTAGTCTTCTTAACAGAAATGCTGGGGGCTAGAATAAAACTGACCAAGACTTTAACATGCTAAGAGAAAATGACTTTGTGGCAGAGACATTTAATGATCAGGTTACTACTATGCCTCACTTTCTAGCCCTGAGCAATTGGGTTGGGCCTCCTGACCAAGTCTGGCCAACGAACTTCTCATAGAACCAACATACATCATTTCCAGGCTGGAGTAATGAAAATTCTCAGTGTGTCCCTCCACCACCTCTGTCCTACTATGGTGGCATATAGGTTTCCTGCTGAGACGTTTACATCCCAAGGGGAAACAGCCTGGATCCTGAACTAACTCCTGAGCTTCCCCAGAATCACTGGACCCACAGAGGGTCTTATATAAATAAGAATAAACTCTAATAGGTGAAGATATTAAGTTATCATTAAGTGCAAAATGTTAGACTTTGCACTTAATGATAATTGCATCACCTTGCCCTATTCTGATTAATGTATATTTCCAGTCTGAAATTCTACATCCTATCAAAGAATCAAGCAAGGATAAAACAGAGACATTTTCAGAAACACAAGACTTTAGAAAACTTGCAGCACATGCAATTTTTCTCAAGAAGACACTGGAGTCTGAGAAAAGAGGAAGATAAGTGTGAAAGGCAGAGTAATGGTCCCCAAGAGAAGTCCTTGTCCTGGTCTAAAGCTTCCAGAAGGAACACAGTCCTGTTGAAACCTTGAGTTTAATCCTGTGAGACCCACTCAGACTTCTGACTTCCATAACTGTAAGATAATAAATCCGTGTGAAGTCACTAAGTTCATGCTAATTTTTGAGCATAACAAAAGGAAACTAATGAGACCTGGTTATGCAGGAAACATGGGAAAACACAGAAGAGAGCAAAGAGAGAGCCCAAGACACAGCTGAGCAGGTGGTAGGGAGAGAAAATAGTCCTGATGGGGGCAGACAACAATCCCCCCAGAGACTCCATCACCTGCGTACCCATACAACACCCAAGGTGTGTGACATACCGAAAGGAGGACATACACAACAAGGAAAGAGGGCAAAGCAGAGATCAGAAATTAGTGTGGAAATAAATTTAGGAACAAGACAATTATTTGTTTTGAAGAAAAGGAAAGAAAAGGCTGAACAGGAAAGGAAATAAAATCACAGTGGCCCAGCAGCTACTGTTATTGACCTGTTCTCAATACTAAAAACCCTGGGTACCAATTGAGCCCCAACTGCATACACCTTGGTGAGGAGGATGGGGAACAAGCAGGAAGCCTAGGTGCAGGGGTGAAGGAGATAGACTTTTCGATTCTGCAGAAACTTGGCAAGGAACCTAAAGTAGCAAAAAATCACGAATGGGCAACATACCCAGGATATTCAGAGATATGAGTTAATACTAAACAGTTAAAAGAGTTAGTAATAGCTTCTGAAGAACAGGAAGTGATGTAGAGGGGTAGTCAAGGACCACACTATTTTTCATAACAAGCCTCTGAGCCATTTGGTTCTTTAAACTCTGTGCCTTATGCACATGCATAGCTTTGATCAGACATAAAAGGATTGGCAAAATATTTGCAACAAATGATACACAAGATTTCAATATTCTTAATGTACAATAAGAACAGACAGGATTGTGGAAAATTGTTCATATTGGTTGTTCCTGCCAGTTGGGACTCTGGGTGATTATTTTTTTTTTCCTGCAAATCTATAATTTTCAGGACCTTCCAAATTAAAACAAAAGGGAGTGTGTTTGATTGTTAAAACAAAACAAAAAAGAATCATAAGGTCAAGGAAAAAATAAAACCAACAAGAAAAGAATTAGGTAACTATATTGGAAATTGCTAAAATGATTAATTTACTACAATTTTGAAGACCCTGAGGCAACTGTTATTCTGCTCAAGAATGGTGGCATGGGCTTTTTCCTAATTGACTGAAGCAATTTCTTGATTAAATGTACTTTCTAAACACAATGTGCTATTTTAACATTTCAGGGTTTGCTTAAGACTTTGTTTTTAATTTTTTTTTTTTAAAGCAGCCCAACCCTAACAACTAGGTAAGTCCACAATTGTGACTGGTGCTCTTCTGGCTACTGTTCAGAGAACATCTTATCAATGTTAACAGGCCCTTGGGAAGTGAGGCGGGAAAGCTGCTAAAAGAACAATTACATACACAAACCACACATTTTTAAAACTATACTTTCGTAGAACTTTTTTTTTTTTTTTTTTTTTTTAATAAAAAAGCAAAGGCATGGGAGACACGCTAGTTAGCAGCCGTAAATGTTTGTTGAAAAAAACATGGATTTGTCATGTCCTTCTGGGGAAAGAGCGGACACATTACATGCTCATAAAATTGATAAATTTAGAAGTTCTGTTTCTGAACTTGGATGCAGATCTCCACTGAAAGCTGAACTCTCAGGAGGCAGCTGCGCCAAACACTTCCCCACTAATGGTTTAAGAGGGCGATAAGGGTGAAATCAGGCTGAATCGAGGATACAGGCGATTTAGGGATAAGAAACAGTAACTCTATTATGTAAGGTTGATTTGTTTCTCTTTTGCAGATTATTTTACTTTCTAAGCTACTAATTACCTATCCTGCACAGAATATTGAAGCATAAAGTTCTCTACAGCACACAGTGGGCTTGGAACCTTCCAGAATTATTTTAAAATAAGATACTCAAGCCATTAATTCTCCTATCATTTGCAATGATTAAAAAAAAAAAAAAGAGGGTGGAAGGGACTCCTTCAAGGTCCTGCTCAGCCAAGCAAAACTGATTCCTAAGCCAGCCTCATTCTGTCCTGCTCGTTCTCTCTTTCTCTAAACCTAATATATTTATCATGAATCATTAAACACAAACCTATTATCCAGTGCAATTGATTCTTCCATAAAATAAAATGCAGCTTCATTTTTGTAGGTTTTTTTTTTTTTTAAGCAGGACTTTGGGTACATTCAAGTTTGGACACAGATAACAATACGTGTCTAAGAAAAATAAAATAGCAAGGGACTGGAAAAGGCTATGCTTTCGTGTATTCAACTAACTTAAATGAATAAAAGGAAGAATCTATAACCAAGAGACCAAAATGTCCTTATAAAAGATTGGCATTTGTACATCAGTGGGCATGCAATTGCTTTTAAAAGTCCAAAGAAATAGAGTTGGGGGCATGGAGTGTTGGGAGCAAGAATCACTCTAAATTAGAGCAAACCAAGTTTGCAGAATCTTTAGAAAGTTTTATAAATGAAACCACTATAGTCCCAAGATCCACTGTCAGGTACATACCATGTACCTCGCGCCATGCCAGGTTTTTTCCAGTTATTCCATTTAAGCCTCACAATCCTCAGAGGGTGAGGGGCTAGGAGCCTTTAAACTTGACAATTCCATTAGCTGATTTTCTTTTTTATATTCTTTATTCTTCCGAGGCAGGGTGGGGAGTGCCAGCAAGCACCTCTTTTAGAAATAAAAAAAAAATCAAAGCTCAAAGAGGAAGTACTTATTCTAGGTTAACCAGGACAACTATATCACATAGCTAGGTTTGAACTCAGGTCTGATTCTAAAATCCATGCTCCTCAGTTCCTTAGACACCAAGAATGAACATACAAGTCAGAAGGAAGCATCTGGCAAGTTAACACTGTAATGTGTTAAATCTAAGGGGCTGGTACATTGGGCATATCAGGTGAATGCTTTATTAATCTTGCTAATATTTTGTGTTTGGAATGCTTCATAATTTAAAAATAACTACAAAGAATGTTCATAGTTGCTGCCGTAGAAATGAGGAGGTATTATAAACTTCTTGATCAAAAACCCCAGTTTGTTTTTCAGAGAAAATCCCACAATGTGGATCTTTGCCATGGCAGATTCTATTTACAGCAGGATATAGAGGAGCCATGAAACCAGGGGCACCCACTTTTCAGCAGCCATGGCTTCAGGGACAGTTGTCCTAGAGGAAGCATGCTGGACAGGGCCCACACTCGACCCAGTTCCACACTAAGATTTATTTGCTTCCTGCAGGTTCTCACAGACAGGAGGAAAACATGGTGGATGGCCAGCCACATCTACAGCCTGAAAAAACAGGTTGTGAGGTTTGGGGGATAAAAACAAGAAATTCATTATTCTCTTAAATCTCTGTCATACTCTTCCAAGTAAAAACTGAGGCTGACAGAAGGAGACTCTGTGCACATAAATCCAGTAATCCTGCCTCCCAGGGAAATGGGGATTTGGGGATCCAGAAACCTTTTCCAAGTTAAGAGCCCAACAATTTGAAAGTAATCATGCTCTCAATATCTTCTGTAAGTAGTTTACCTGCTGCGAATATAAGATATTTGGGCTCAACTCCTTAGAAATACAGAATGGGATCCTGGGGCCAGGGGGTGCCTATTTGTTTGTTTTCTTTTGTTTTTTTTTTAAAGAAAACATTTCAAAACATCTTTCAGCTAATGGGGTTAGGGCTGTCAAGTTTAAAGGAGTTGTTAAAAGGGAAAAAATAAACCAAAACCAAAATCTTTCTTAGGGACATGAGGGTAGTGTTATGAAACATCAGGCTGAGATGATTTCTGTAAAAACAAGGACATCCTTTCCAAAGGGCCACAGACTTTGTGAATGTTTTTCTCTGTTTCCCTCCTAGCCCCCACCCTGTGGCAACGGGACATCAGTCCCCTCCGTAACTTTCTTCTAAATAAATAGACTATCATTGAGGTCCTGGTCAGAGAAAAATATGATGTCACCTCAGATGATTTTTTTGTATATAAAATAGCAATTAAAGAGTACAATGAATTTCAAATAGGAAAAAAAAAAGGAGGCAATGTTGGGGATAACAACATAGCTAAAGACAACAACACACCTTTCTGAGAAAAGTGAAAAAGGAAGTTGAAGGAAATCTGACTACTAAATGTTGAAAATAGAAAAAGATGCTCTTAAATTATCCTAACGACAGGCTTCTCAGGATGGCTTCAATGTTTATTAAATCCAACCAACCAAATAATGACAAGTAGGGAGTGACCCTCCGTGCTGTCATAGTAATCAAAGATACTAAACTCAACCCGTTTGCATTTCTTCCTAGGGTTGCCATAACAGAAGACCAGAAACCGATAGATTAAAACAATAGAAATTATTCTTGCATTGTCTAGGAAGTCAGAAGTCTGAAATCACGGTGTACACAGGGTTGGCTACCTCTTTGGGGCTCAGAGGGACAGCCTGCCAGACTGCTCCATGCCTCTTGGTATCCCTTGGCTTGTGGCATCATGGTATCCTCTGTGTCTATGTCTGCTTCTGTGTCCAATTTCCCTCTTTTTACTTATAAAGACATCAGCCATACTGGATTTAGGGTCTACCCTACCCTAGTATAACCTCAACTGCAAAGAACCTCTTTCAAATAAGATTACATTCACAGGTTCTGGAGTTGTGATTCAATATCCTTGGGGCAGGTACGATTTGATCCACACCACCACTCAAAACTGGATTTGTGACTGATCACTCCTATACAATTTTTTGCTGTTCCATCATTATGCAGACATGGTCCCCATTTCCTAGGTCATCATATTTTCTCTTTTTCCTGTGAAAGCAAAGTGTCACAAGTTCATATCTCTACTTCTGTAGCTCTACAAACCCCAGTTGTAGGGCTCACCCTTTCTCATCCCTTCCTGCTATGGTTTAGATATGAGGTGTCCCCCCAAAAGCTCATATGTAAGATAGTACAAGAAAACTTAGAGGTGAAATAATTGGGTTATGAGAGCTTTGACCTAATCAATGCATTGATACTCTGATAGAGATTAACTGGGTGGTAACTGTAGGCCAGCAGGGTGTGGCTGGAGGAGCTGGGTCACTGGGATGTACCTTTGAAGTACATATTTTGTCTGAAGTGAGGAGAGTCTCTCTCTGCTTCCTGGTGCCATGTCCTGAGATGCTTTCCTCCACCACACTCTTCTGCCATGATGATGTACCACACCTTGGACCCAGAGCAATGGAGCTGGCTGTCTGTGGACTGAGACCTCTGAAACCATGAGCCCCAAAATAAACTTTTCCTACTTTAAAACTATTCTTGCCAGGCCTTTTTGTCACAGCAGCAAGAAAGCTGACTAACAGAACACCTCCACATCAGACTCTTTGACATGGTTAGTTCCTCCTACTCAGCCTCCACGACTCTCTCCTAGAGAAGAGTCAGGGTGAGTGTTCTGTGTTCAACCTGTGCTCATTCTCACAAAAGCACCCAGAAGCCCGCTTAGGCATTATAAGGTTATAAGTCCATCCTTCCCATTGGGCTCTAAACTCCTTGCAGGCAGTGATTGTGACTTCTATAGTCTTATGCTCCCAGCACTTAACATAGAGCCCAATACAAACTTGGTACACAGTAAATGCTTGACCCATTTAGACCTCAACATGTATCACCATAGAACCCTGTGCTCTCAAAGTCTTTGATTCCATTAAACCTTATGATGCAATTAGATAATATAATAAACTATTAGATGATAGAGGTTACTTTCAACTATTTGTGCATCTTCCTGATCTTTTGGACAAACTAGGTACTCAATGAATTAATACTAAAGGAAAATTAGCTTCCAGGCAATGTGTAACAGGGACTGAGCCTTACCAAGCAACTATTACTGCTAGTCACTGTTAGACACTATACAATTAATTACCACTGAATTAATATCAGCACTTTTCTCTTGATTGCAGAATGCTTGCTCAGCATTAAACTATAATGTATTGCTCAGCAATAAATTATACACCCTCTTCTAATGAGCCTATTTTAAAATAGAATTTTGAATACTAATACTATCTAGCACATTATATAGATAAAGAATAGGTCTGATTTTATATAAAAATTCTTTTTACACAAAATTATAAAGGTATGAAATATAACTTAACTTTCAGTATATGATCAGGATCCACTAGATCCAATTTTTAACTTATCAGGTTTTTTGAGCAGTTCTAATTATTTGTATGGATTAATACTCCACTCTACTTTCTTAGTATCTACAAAAAAAGGGAGAGAAAATATACTTTTTTTCAAACTAAAGAGAATAAAACTCATCTACTTTGCAATTACCACCCTAAAATAAAAATCTAAGATCCATTAATGAGATCTTAGTGATTTTAATTTTTCTTAATTTTAACACTGCTATTTCAGAAATAATTACCCATCCATTATATATCAATTATGCTCAGGTGCTTTAAAAATACTAAAATAATAGAAAAGTGGAAGAATGATGGAATATCAGGATACTACTATCCAAAACAATGGTTACTGATGATATAAATGCTCTCTTTGTGTTGTCCAAGGACACATATGGAGAATTAGAAATGTGACTAATGCAACTAAGAAGTTGAATTTTTATCTTTTAAATTTTAATTAGTTTGAATATAATTATCCTCACGAGTCTCATGGCTACTGTAGTCAATGGCGTAGGCCCACGGGATGGAATCAGTGGTAAAATAAACTGTGACTGTTACATCACCCTTTACATTTCCTATTGCATGAGTCAAGTATTGCATTGTCTTTCCAGAAGATAAAAACAAAGACTGGAGATAGCTTCTTTATGGTTTTCTTTTTTCCAGGACCTCATGCATGTGAGGCAAGTGTCCTACCACTAAACTACCCGGCTTGCCTCTTTGTAGTTTTCAACTTATACTAAAGAGAGAATTTGGAATTTTTTATACCTACGTGTAATGACAAAGAGAGGAAAACTGAGGAGGCAGAGGGGTTTCTCAAGCACTAGAAGAATCAGAGGTGAACGCAAAGAGTCAGAGAGTACTCAAGATTCTGCTACTGCTGCACCTGATAGTGAATGCGAAACTTTGCACTGAACCCTGATGACATCTTAGATTGAACATCTCAAACTCAAGAATCAATGAGTGGACCATATATTCATAAGAACAGAAAGAAAATACAATATTCTTATGTAGTCCATGAATCAAGAGGAAGGACTTTGTCAAATGCTATTTTGTGTACAGAAATGGGGCCTATCCTGTTTTGCTAAATAACATGGAACAGTATTCTGTTATTTGGGATATTTGGAAATCAAAATTTACATTATATGCTGTTTGCAAAATGGAAAAATGCCAAAGACAGGTATTTATACAAAGGTGATTTAAAAGAAAAAGGTAAAGCACAAATCAACTCATTTTTGAAAGTTAAAAACTGTCTACTGAATTCAAACAGTAAATGCTGTCTTTTTGCTGGGAAACTGAGGGTTAAGTTTGTGTATGTACTAATCAGTGTACTAGTTTCTTATTTAAAGGTGTAAAACTCCAGAAATGCAGTAAAAAATATTATTGTATTTCTACTTAAATTTATCATCTTGAAATGGTTAAAGCGTGGAGACTGGAGCTACTCAGCTCTGGGCTGGAATCCCAAATCCAATCCTTAGTGCATGACCTTCAGCAAATTAGTACCCTCCCTAAGATCCAGTTCCCTCATCTGTAAAATAAGGATTAAAAAATTACTTCCTGTTTTATAGAGAGTAAATTTTGCATGCAAAGTGCTTAGCATAGTGCTTGGCACATAGGAAAAGATATAAATCAGCTATGGATAGTGATTTTATTATCCTCGAGTTGCTTAGAACAGCTCTCCTTACATATCAGATTTGGGAGCCTTACATATGTGAAATGATAACCACGTCTTATTTATGCCCACTGAACTTCTCATTGCTGATGCCTGCTGCTCCCCCACCAGGTACCCACATTCCAGGTAGAGTGAAGCTAAGGAGAGGAAGACATCAACCTGCTGCTTAGGGGGCTTTTAATCTTTAACTTGACTCTCTTACACTTGGAAAGGGATTTTTCTGATTTCTAGATTGAGGAAGCATTACTTTAATAAATTCAAACCTGCATAAAACATTATAGCCTTCCAGGGTTTTTTTTTTCTGTAGACATAAACATGTATGCATATAATTTTACAAAAAGTGCTATCATACCATAGTTGCTTTTTCATACCTGAGTGTGTATTCAAGAATATCTTTCTATTTCATTCACTAGAGATCTCCGTGGCCATTCTCACTAGGGCTCCAACCTTAAGCTACACAGTGGTGGTAAAAAGTAGTAGCCAGAGGAAAACATTAACATCCACCTTTCAATAACAGCTTTGCTCAAAACCTGAGGCAAGCTGTGAGGTCCAAATGGATTTCAAAAACAAGTGAAAATCAGAGGTGTTTTGTTTTTTTCCTTGTGAAAACACTGGAGAGAATGAGGACCCGGGCCTAGTCCATGCTGTGTGGCACACCCCATTCCCTAAATGGCTATTACTTGTGGAATGTGAAACTTGTGAAATTGAACTTTTAATAAAATGAGAACTTGCTGTAACCTCAGTATATTTTCAGGGTTTTAAACTCTTATTTTATCTAGAGCACAACTCTTTTGAGTCTTGGCATCAAAAAGTTATTTCTGAGTGCTAAACAAATATGAAAAATATGGGTTTGGCGTGGGTCTGACTTTCCCCTGCCAGGATGGGTCCACTCCAGAAGCCAGACATGTGTGAGTCCTTATCCTCTGGATGCCACTGTGTCTCTGGATAAGCCAGTGATCTGCAGATCTAAATAAGTAGGACCCCACCCCAGGGGACACTCCAGGGACCTTTATCTGGAAGTCTGACCTCATCATTTTTGAGATTCAATTCCATCCTGCCAGAAGTCAGAACCATGGATAAAGAGATGGTCACATACCAATATTATTCCTACCCAGTTTTACATTCTTATTATGGCTTCTGCTTAAAAAGTCAGGAGTGTTTTTGCCACTCCATTCCTAGACAACAAGCAGATGGTTCTAGAGAAAAAAAAAATCTCTGAAAAACTTCTGCTGGTCTAAAGAGATTATGTTCACAATTTTCAAACTTGGACAAGAGTTTACAAAACTGGCTTTACTCTGAACGTGGTCAAAAAGAATGAGATACCACCTGATTGTTTTTGTGGATCACTGGGAACTTGAGCTGCAGAAGAGGAGTGAGCACACCAAACATCAAATCCAAACACTGTCAACGCTGGCCGAGGGGCAGGCAGGACAGAAGTCCAGCTTTAGCCAGGCCAGCAGGCCTCCTGAAGAGATGGTCCAAGCTGGCCACCAGGAACAAAGTTCCAAAAGGCAAGTTCATATCAAATGGGCCTGAGTTTCTGACCAGGAAAAACCCTGCTTGACAAGCCTGGAACCCAGGTAATATCTTGACAAGCCAAAGAAGCAAACAGCTAATCCCCCTCCCTTGACACTGGTCCGGACAGTGAGTAGAGAAGGCGAGCCTGACCTCCAGGGAGGCAAAGGCAGATAGTGGTGAGGAAACCCAGCAGGCCATCTGCACCCCCGCCCATCTTCCCTTCCTGGGCTGGTTATTGCCTAAAGAAAATAGTCTTCACTATAAGGACACTTAACAAAGGTGAGTCACCATTATATTAATAAATAAAACTGTAGGTAATAAGCCATGTCACTCTTTCTGAGTTAATAATAGTGAAGACAACACAGAAAATATCCAGGGAAGTGGTTTTCTCTCTATTCGTGGCCTTTAGGGCAGCAGTTCTCAAATGCGGCCCCTTGACCCACAGCATCAGCCTCCTCTGGGAGTCTGTCAGAAATGCCAGTTCTCAGGTCCTGCCCCAGACTGACTCAATCAGAACTCTGGAGGTGGTGCCCAATAATCTGAATTTTAATAAGCCTCCAGGTGATTCTGATACAAGTCAAGTTTGAGAATACTAGCCTAGTGCAAAAAACCTGGAACAGGAGCCAGGAAAACGAATTCAGATTCCAGCTCTGGATTCCACTGTCCAGTTCAATGAGGTTCAATGAAGAACCATAACATGCCTCTCTGTGTCTTGAGGCTCAAGCCAGGATGTGAGGATGCACATTAGACTTAGACCTTACAGTCCTCTATGTTCTTTTGCTCCTGTAGGAGAGGAGCTATTTTTATTGTTGTTGCTTCTTATTTGCATTTCTAGGGTCTCTGGCATCATAAGCACTCAATAAGCATGCAGTAGGTCAAATGGTAGGGCTGTTCATGAATTTGATAAATACTACTGTCCAATTGATCAATAAAGTTAACAACACCCCAGTCACATAAGCACTAGCTACTTCTGATTTACTATTTATTACACATCAGTGCTGAGTACTCCGCATACATCAGCTCATCTGATCCTTTCTGATATCCTTCGCTGGCTAGTATACTTAGCTCTACTCTGCACTTGAGAATCTGAGGCTCAAAATGTTGAGAATTTCACCACTGTAATACAGTTAGAAAGTGGCAGAGCCCATGCTGCATTCAGAAATATCTGCTTCCAAAGCCCATGCTTATAAGTAAAGTGGCTTAAAGGGCCACCGAGATTGGTGGCTCATTGTTTTCTCATCACGAACTTATAACTGCACTTTGTAGGCATCTCCTTCAGTTCATCTACCAAGGACTGGTAAGCTAGGTGTCACAGGCCAGACACAAAATTCTTAACGTAAGACTGACTGATAAAGGGTTGCCAACGTTTTGTCCAGGGCATTCCCCTGGCCCAAGGACTGATCAACATTCCCACTAAGGAAAATAAAAATGATATCAAAAAAAATACAAAGGACAGAAGTTCAGAATAAAAGAGAGTACATTGCATTACATAGATTTTCTCATCCACAATGATTACTTTGTTGTTCTCATCTTTCAGTAGAATGACATTTGGTTTTCATTGAGCTCAAGAAAATAGAGTGTGGTGGAAAAACTACACTAAAGGACTGTTCTGCCCCTTAAAAGTCAAACAGAACTGCTTATAGGAAGAAACAAAGTGGGCATGCAGGCCAGGCCAGGGCAGCCGTGGGAGGGCACTGGCTGGGCCTTGTACAGAGTATCCTATCCCAGGCAGGCCAGGGAGAAGGGGACAGAAGTAAGTCTGGCACCAGGCCCAAAGGCGTGGGAGGCAGGGCTGTGAACAACTTCATGGGCCAGCCAGGGCAAATGAGGTGACGGCCAATAGGAGAAGCTGGCTAAGGTCTAAAGTGAGTTGGTGGCTCCAGTGTTTGGGCAGATCCAGCTCTTCAAGTAAGGGCGTAATGGCTCTCCCTCCGTGTCACATGACTATCTTCATGCTCGTCCCTTTCCTCTGCATTAGAGGTTGAAGATTTATTTGACATTCATCATCCACTATTTTCTTGCAAATGCTCTGGGACTAGAGGGCATCTGGTTGGGGTGAATGGGGGTCCAGGAGCTACTAAAATCAGAAGCTCCAAGTACTGACAAAGGAAAAGACCTTACCCTACTAGGAGGTGGTCCATGGTCATCCAAGTAAGTGGAGTTTCCTAGAAAATAAAGAAGAAAAATGTTGATGGGTCATTTTTTTTTGAAAACTCCAAAAGATTAATGCAAAGTCAGTGAAAATAAGCATTTTATATATATTTCTATTCAGGCAACAGTGCCAAAGACAAATGGGTAATTCATCCATCAGTTTGGCTGGGCTTTGCTTATGTTATTGACATGGCTCCTGGCTGTCAAGACGTGTAGCCAGCCTCTGGTCCCTGCCGAGAAGCAGCAACACTTCTAGGCTGCAGAGGCCCGCAGCCCGTGCAGACCCCACCTGCCAGCAGAAGCAGTGAATTGAGCTTCATCTCAAAACTCCAGTTTCATTATGATGCTTGGTTAACAGTTTTGGCAATAACAAATATTCTACCCACATGGGCGTGCATTCACACAAACACACACCTGCAGAGGCATGCACCACCATTGTTTCACACCCAATACTTGTTGAGATTCCCTTGGACCACTGGTTTTCAACCTTTAATGTGCATCAGAATTACCTGCAGGGATTGATAAGACACAGATGTCTTGGCCCTGTCCCCAAAGTTATGATTCAGTAGTTTTGATAACTTGCATTTCTAACCATGAGTCAAGTGATGTAGGTGTCGTTGATCCCGGAAACATACTTTGAGAACACCTCCACTGTTTCACCAGTCGCCTTGACGCTGTCAATTTCTCTTTATCTTTTCAGTCCAGTTTGACCGGTCTTCACTAATAGCCACCTACTAGCATGTGTGTTTTCAGACAGTGTGGCTGTTGTCTCCTGATGAATAAACAGAAGACTCAGGAGGGCTTGGAAGGGAATCAAGATTTATTGAGTTTATTTTTTAAAGTATTAGGTACTCTGTTAAGTGCTTTCCAGATATTCCTTCATTTAATTCAAATATCAGAGATGGGTTAGAATTTTCGAAAACAGAGGTCTGGAGAACATCAGTAAGTTACTCTAGTTACAAGAGTAATTAACCTGCAGGGAGGAGAAGACTGGTTTTTCCAGAGGTGTTTGGGCATCTACCCATCTGAAAAGCAGACCGAAAGGTTTGACATCTCAGGCTTCCATGCAGCCCACGAACTGCAGATGCTACCATCTGGTGACACTGGATCACATGGGGAAGCCAATGATGCAATCAGTCTAATAGGAGACTCCTGTGAGTCCAGGAAAATAATCTTCACTAGAACCTACTTCTGAAACACAGTGTAGAAACTATTGGAAAAACAAGAATACTTAGAGAAGAAGAGACTTGGGGGTATGATAAATGCCCTAGTTTGAATAGATGAAAGGTGCTTTTGAAAATAAAGATTAAAAGTGACTTAGAAAACTGGAAGAAAAAAAAAAGAGGGGGGGAAGCAAAGCTTAAGCCAGGGACAGTAAAAATGGGGACATGTATCCAAACATAATAAATAAGAGGGGTTTGGCTTATACATTTTTCCACACTGAGTCAACATGCAGCCCTTCTTTGTAGTCTTCTGATTTGTAACACACTTATTTCCACAGGGACAGTACTCTAGCTAGTCGCATATCGTAAAAGGATAACAGGGTCCAATTTTTATGTGCAAGTTGCAAACCCTGCCATACTCATGATTAGGCTTGTTTCAGGAACCTTTTAAATGTGAATGTGATTAACCATTTGTTAGCTCTTAATTACAGCACTGAACTCCATGGGGAACACACGTAAGTAGAAAGATCTGTATCAGACCTAATAAAAAAGATGTGCATAAAAATGGTTGCTGACATCTGGAGAACTATTTAGGAATATTTCACAATAGTATAGCCGGTATGACTGCAGAGAGTTCCCATCTGCTCTTCATGAGGATGTGCCTTCCCCAGAGAAAAGCGAGAAATCCCAACATGCTCCAGCATGTTCTCCAGGTATCATTTCAAGGATCAAAGAGAGCTCCAACAACAAAACACTCTTAAAATGCTAGAGGCTTCCACATTTCTAAACACCCCTTAAAGGGATTCATTCAACTGATTGATCACTAACCCAAACTCCAGATGAGGCACCCCAACACCTTAGCACCTCAGATTAGATGTCTAAAGACATCTCACATTTCATACATCCAAAACAGAAAACTTCATATGCTCCAATTACATTCCCCAAATCCCTGTCTTCCTTATTGGCTTGTCAATTTGTGCTTTCCTCCACCTCATACTTACCCCCTAGTCAGAGGTCCTGCTGACTTGGCCTTCAAGTTATTACTCAAATCTGAACACTTCTCATCAGTCACTCTAAGCCATCCAGTAGAGTCCCTGTATCTCTTTATTTATCCCTATTTTCTTCCTCTACTTGAATAGCAACAAGAGTTGGGCTTTTAAAAAATATTTTTTAGTTGTAGATGAACATAAAATCTTTATCTTTATGCGGTGCTGAGGATCGAACCCAGGGCCTCACATGTGCTAGGTGAGCACTCTCCCACTGAGCCACAACCCCAGCCCGCAACAAGAGTTTTTAAACCTTGTAACTTAGAACATGTTAGTGATATGCCTTGAAAAAAATGTGTTTCTAAGACCCTCACCATGGTCTGTGATGCCATACATGACGCAGGCCCTATGTCCTATCACCATTAGCCTCAACTGCCTTTTCTCTGCTCCAGAATGCACCAAGCTGCGCTCAGCTGGGGGCCTTTTGAACTGTCTCTAGAAAAGCTCTTCCCCACCCCTTCCATTCAGGCTCAGTTCAGATGTTCTCTCTGAATAGCCCCGTTTTATAATAGTACATTTATTTACTTAGTCCCTTATTGTCTGTCTCTTCCAACTAGAGTACAAGCTCCCTCAGGGCAGGGACTTGTCTACTGTGCTCAACGCTACAACTCCTAGAACAGAGCCCCTCAAGAACGTGGTATGTAGTCAGTATTGGCTTAAAAAATGAAATACTACTTAATTCACTTTCCATACTTGACATCTTGGCCATAGACTGTAATAAATGAATTATCACCTGCACCTTAGCCTTAGTTATTCATTAGTCATATGGTTTGCAATGTTTTCAACAAGTGAACAGAAAATACTAAGCATGGGGTCTGGGCGGGAAGCACCATCTTGGAGAGGAAGACATGCACAAGTCTGCCTCATAATTCACCCCCTTATAACTCAATGCTATGACAACGACTGCATGACACTGAGTTATTTTCTTATCCTCTATTTTTTTTTTTTTTTGGATAACTGAAGATAATGATGGCACCCAGCTCATAGATATGGTGTGGGATTAAATTAAATTATGTACAAGTAGCACTAAACCCAGGACCAGAGACAAAGTAAGCCTTAGACAGAAGTTAGCATTGTGATTGTGAATGTCCAACCTCCATGGAGTCACAATGTCCAGTTTGTAAAGCCTCAACACAGTGTGAATGTGAACCTCCCATCTTATTCCTTTCATTAATAAGCAAAACTGACCCCACTGGTGTAGGCCTAGGTCCTATGGCACACCTTTGGACTCAACATATTGTTAAATCTTTTGTCAGTTTTACATGTGGGAAATATTATAACTAAGAAAACAATGTTATCACAGCAAATGGCCAATAATACCCTCTTGTATTGAATCTCTCTCTCTCTCTCTCTCTCTCTCTCTCTCTCTCTCTCTCTCTCTCTCTCTCTCTTTTGTAAGGACTTTGACTTAGGGGCCATCTTAACACTGATTCTATTCTAAATTATTTCTTTGGGTTGATGAGCAATACATATTGGGCAGAGTTAAACATACATCAAAAAACGAGACATGGTAATAAGCTTGACAAAGATGCTAAACATTGGCAGAACACATTAGGCCTGGCTGACATTTACTAGTTTTCCTAATCTCCCTCATTACGCATCCTCTCATCTATTTAGTCATGATTTATAGGGTACCTCCTTCTGTATAGAAACCTAGAAACCAAATGAGATATGAAATTCTTATCATTGCTACTGGACCATACATTAACCTTTTTTGAGTGCTTACCATTTGCCAGGTACTTTGTAAGGACTGTTTTACCCAAGCCAGGCTCAGTGGTGCACACCCATAATCCCAGTGAATCCACAGACTCGGACGGGAAGATCTGCAAGTTCAAGGCCAGTCTCAGCAAATTTAGTGAGAATCTCTGCAACTCAGCAATACTCTATCTCAAAATAAAAAATAAAAAGGGCTGGAGATGTAGCTCAGTGGTAAAGTGCCCCTGGGTTCAGTTTCCAGGACATGTTAAAGAAAACTGTTTTATCCAAACTTCTCAAGAATCCCACAAGGTGATATATGTTAAAAGCATCTCACCCAGGCCACACAATCAAGCAAAGAACACAGCAGAATTCAAACCCTAATAGTATGACTACCACTGATATGCTTCGATCAGTACAATACAAAAATACCCTAAGATAATTCATTATTTTCTTACCTCTCTCTCCCTCCCTTTTTTATAGACAATTTCATCATCAGCTGTTATGACCCAGGAATGAATCAGTCCTACTTAACACTTCTCTCTGCACACAGGAAGGAACTGGGCTCACCAGTGTTGGCACTTGGACCCTGTGCCTGCAATCTTACCAGCAGATCATTAGTTATGTCCCTGCAATTTATCAGAACCCAGAGCCAGTAAATACTTCTCACTGACAACAGAGGTTGTGAAAGGGGGACAAGTGTTTCCAAGGCCAGGGATAGCAAGCTTCTCCTCCCTAAGGTGTAATTTTAGGAGTTGATATTTGAGTTTAGGAACTTAAGCTTTCATGGGACAAAGTCAACAAAATTGTCAGAATTTTTGAAATTGAAGTAGATAACTTCTTCACTACAGAGATCAAAGGATGTGCTGTTGTCAAAATGTGCTGCCATGAATAGGCTCCAAGGCTTCAAAGCAGCTCAGGCCGGTTTGCCTCGCACAGGATTCTTGGCAAGAGTGTTGACTTGCAGGACAGGAAGGTGACACCCATGTCCTCCAGGCATGGTGCTTAGGATCTGCACTGTGGAAAGGTAAGAAGTGGTGGAGGAGGGCTTCTCTCCTGGCACCTTCTCCATGTGCCTGTGTGTGGCCACCCCCAGCAGCCGAGTCTCAGCCCAGGATCGCAGGAGTGTGTCCTTATTTTCAGAGGCCTGGAGGAACACATTCTTACATTTCTTTCCAGAAAGTAACCTGCACCTTTGGAATTCTGACTCCAGCCTCCTTTTCATGTCTGGGGTCTTCCTTCAGGGATCAAGAATTACAGTATCTTGTCAAGCTAGAGAAAAAGGAATGGCACACCCCCACATTCCCACTCTTTGCTGCGTGGGCTTTTACAGGACCTGTCCTTTAAAAAAATTACTAGTGAGGGCTGGCATGGAGCTTGGTCTCTTACAGGAATTTAAGCTGATCCAGGCTGTTCAAGTAGGTGGAGGAGACAGGCTGTGGCTTCTGATTAGAAGCCACATGCCAGCACTAGGAACATGTTCTGTACCCTGATGATGGTGTGACGACACACACCTTAACACTTACAGAACTACACCACAAACCCAGCAGCACTCTGGTGGTTTAACATGCTTTAAAAATGCCCTGATGAGGAGGTAAGTGATCTCAGGCTTTGAAACCAGCAACATTACAACACAATCCAAATCCCACGCTCTTCCTTCATGATGGAGACCTCCCGGGGAGGCTGTAAATCATTCGTAAACGTGCAAAGGTGCTAAACCCAAGTACATGGGAGTTACAGCTTGTGGGCGTGTAGTTTCCCTGAGCATCTTCCCGTGTTATCAAGGTCTCCCTACTTCAACCATCTTACAAAGTATTTTTAGCAAAGATGCATTTCAAGAAACTCATGTGAAGCCTGATACTAGGAATTAGGAGGCCATAATTTGTGTCTTGGGCTCTGAAGATTTCTGGCTGTTTACTATATTTTACCCAGGTCTTCTTCGGCAGAACCAAAGCAGGGTAAGCATAATATGAAATAATATGAATATGAAAATCATATATACACCTAAACTGGTTACATATTGCTTTTTTTTTTTTTTTTGTACCAGGGATTGAACCCAGGGGTGCTTAACCACTGAGCCACATCTCCAGACCTTTTTACATTTTACTTAGAGACAAGATCTCACTAAGTTGCTTGGGGCCTTGCTGAGTTGCTGAGGCTGGTTTTGAACTTGTGATCCTCCTGCCTCAGCCTCCCTGTGCATTAGGATTACAGGTGTGCAACACCATGCCTGGCACATCTTGCTTGTATAGCAGAGAATGCTTCACCTATTCTACAGATGTGCAAATACAAATCAGTAAACAGAGATAAGCTCATAGCTTATCGCAAGAAATACATGAGGTAAATCCATTCTATAAAAAATGCTCTGAACAATCCCTGCACACAGTAAGCACCTAATGCATGTTCACTAGCAGCACTAATTGTACTCCTAGGAATAACGGCAGCAGCAGCAGACAGGAGCTGTCTCCACGACCTCTCTGTTTCCTACAGGGTTTTCATTCCTCACTGCACATTTCACTTGCCTGCAATGGTTTTGAGAAATGTCAATGCCAGGCCCCAGCCTTAGCTATTCCAATTTAATTACGCTGGGATAAGGCCCAGGCATTTGGTATTTTTTAACTTCCTCAGGTAATTCTAATGTCTAGCCAGAGTAGAGAACCACTGAGCTCTGAAACACAAATTAATGCACTTCATAACTCAAGCCAAATCCAATTTTCCAGAAGTAAAAAAATGACACAGCTCATCCAAGCTCATCTTAATTAGGGGTCACCTCCATCGTTTATGGTGGGAGATTTCTACACAAGGGTCACATCTCAGGACAAGACAGAACGCCTGGACACAGGGGAGGCTGACCCAGCAGTTCTGCTTAGCACCCTCTCCAGTGTGTGAGGAAACTGAAAAGGGCCAGGCTGGCTACAGGTTGCCTGGGAGGGCACTGGCAAAGGATACCTCCAGGCATAGAGCTTACCCCTTAAGCCACATGGATCACCGACACCTTTCTGGGGCTCCAGAAATCTTAAGAATAATCTTCAGAGCTTAGAGTTTCAGAAACTTATGTTTCCTGGAATCAATGTCTTGTTCTGGTGAAGCTCTTGCTTTGTGGGGCCAAACAAGAGGGTAGGTACACGATCCTCCATCGCCTGGGGTTTCCCCAGACCGCACAGGCAAGAACCAGGACAACACCTGTTTCTTCAGTTCCAGAGACACTCATATATGATCCCATGAAGGGAGTGTGCCCACAGGGTGTGAAAGTAAGAGGCCCCGGAAAATCTGAAGCAAAGACACTCTCTGCTCCCAGCTCAAAGACCTATCTCCTCTTTCCAGGAGGCGGGCCTGGGATGGAGAGGGAGCCTGGGCATGAGCCTGATGCCTTACCCAGGTGAACCCAATAGAGACCAGCAAAACCATATGAAGAGGAGACTGCTAGAACCCAAAGAAGGATTCCTGAGTACAGTGGTGAGGACGTAATGTAGTTATTACCAACTACCACTCTTATTTTAGAGGGAGAGTGGAAAGGAGCCCAGGAGAATCCCTGAATGCACTAAGGAGGATCCACCAACAGAACCGATGTGTCAAGGAACAGTAGAAGTGAAATCCAAAGACAGGTTCAGAGCTCAGACCTGCCCTTCAGTGGAGTGATCTTGGAAACATCACTTAGTGTCCCTGAGGCTGATGACTCCATTTGTCACATGAAGACATTAAGTCATAGGACTGTTAGGGGAATTAAACCCATTCAATGTAAATGTACATTTAACATCAAGTGTAAAATTGTGTCTGTTAGGTGTTTAAAGCACTGCACAATGCCTGCCTGGCAAAGGGTAAATAATGGTTGCTAGTTCAATTATACACATTACCCAATTTTATCAGTTACATTTAATTTTATAATTGTATTTAAAACAAAGGAAGTCCTGAAAAGTCAGAGAGACAGTTTATATCATAAAGGACTAAGGTTAATATAAAATAATTTTTTATATTTTCTATAACTTTCCAATATTATATATATATTATATATCTTCTAAAATGTACAAAAAGTTTTTTTCCCCCAAATTATTTGAACTATCTTTAGCATTGTGCAAATGAACTTTCAGGACCTTGGGGAATATAATTTATTCTTAACTCTGAAATCTTACATTAGCAGATCTATTTCTGTCTGAAATGGTCCCTGAAGAATAAAAATGTTTTAATTTTCATTCCTCTTATAGAAACCATAACCATGATATGCATTAGTGTCGATGTCAAAAGAAAAAAAAATCCGCCTCTACCCTGTGTCAATTTTCATGAAACACAAGCAATTCTTTTCAAAGTCTTTCCTCCATGGGTCCTTTTAAAATCAAAATCATAAGTGACTGAAATCCTTTCTTTTTTCTGAAATTCAGGACAAGCCATCTCCCACAGGATTCTGGTTACCTAGCACACTATCTCATGGGGCTGCATGTCCACCCTGGAGCCCAGGCCTCTGATAAGACACCATTAATGAAGGAGTCACTGTGGAGGCTGGCAGCACCCCCAACTTTGTCCTTGCCAAAAAAACTATGGTAATGCCACACTTTCCACCACTAACCGTGGGTTGCATTTCTCTGAGAGGTAGCTGTCAGCACACACCAGCCCTCGTTAACAATGAGGAGTCTGTGTACTGAACGACGTTTCCAGGATCTCCACTTCTTAAGATTAACATAGCCCCAAAAACACTGTATGGAGGAAAACTGCTGGCACAGCTTTATTTAAGCTTTAATGAAATTATCTTCCACTGAATTAAAACAAATAGCTTTATTAACTATGGCTATTTAAACAGGTTTACAAAAACATCTTTTTAAAAAAATCTCACATGCTTACCCAGTCAATTAACAAGGCAATGAGACCCTGAAAATATTTTCTTCATCCTAAATGTGAACAACAAGCATTCCAGACACTGAAAAATAATATCCAAATTAAACTGCTATCAATTATGGTTTAGAAAGTAGCTCCCATTCCTAATTAAACTTAAAAGCAATTTAATGCTCATCCCTTTTATTTCCAGCTCAAAAATGCTGCCTTGTTGTTTAACATATTACTTCTTTTCATTAAATCTGAATATCCATTTGGGGATATCAAAGGTAAATTTATAGAAGGAAATTACTTTAGCAATCAAATGATCAGTGCACTACTGCTATAATAACAACCTAAGTATAAATACATATTATTTCCAAATTCGCTCAGGAATTTGTTATAATCATACAGTAAGATCTTATGCAGGCAGAACTGGAGAACCAGAGAAGCATAAGATGGAATCACTTAGGTTTCTGTTTCCTTCCATTAGTTTCTTACCCTAAAGCAATTACTATAGTCAACTGATCCCACCTACTGCAGCCCCAGGCCTGTACACTCCACCTCTACCCAGTAGTCAGATGAGTCCTCCTCTTCAATTAGGCCCTAGACTCCATGTGGCTGACTTGACAAGTTCCACTTTCCATTGTGTTGACTGCAATCACACCCCCACAACCCAGAATGATGAGTACATGGCAGATGACAGGAAGACAAGTAAGAAACTACCCTAACGGGGGGCGGGGCGGGGTAGACAAGCCTGAAAGAAAATCCAGCATGCTCCTCGCCATCACCCATGGCACGCCACTGCTGTCTGAGGCACTGGGCAAAGCACTCTATAGACCTCGCCCAGTTCAGCTCCTCGAACAACCCTAGGAGGAGGACTCCCCTTTTACAATAGAGGAAACTGAAGGAACAGGGATCTGCACACACGGACAGGAATCAGCAGGTACTCATACACTTGACCCCTGCAGTCTGACCCAACGCTATTTTCACACTCACATTCTCTCTCTCTCTCTCTCTCTCTCTCTCTCTCTCTCTCACACACACACACACACACACACACACACACACACACACACACTCCCTGCCTCCCTCAGAGATTCCGGTCTGGGATCATGGCATGTTTCGAGGTGCTGATATCACTGAGGCTGATCACGCTGGGGTTGCACAGGGGTAGCCTAAATGGAGAAAGGTCTGAGCTCTCTGAGGGACATGCAACGCTCACCAGCTAGATATGTATGTCAGACCATGTCACCGCCCATTCTGGACAAAGGTGTGTCACCACCCAATTAGGACAGAGGGCTGCTGAAGAATGTAAGATATCAGGGCTCCAAGGAGCCTGCACCGTACTCAGGGGTGGCTAGTCAAGCGTGGGGATGGACATCCCAGGGGTAAGTCAGGAGCTCTGGTGACCTCTTGTAGGTCTTAAGCTCATGTGCCATCTCAAGGGTCCCACCTTAGTCACAGGATGGCTGTCCTACAAGTGTGTGCCCATTCGGCAGAGTCACCACTATTTTGTAATACCTGATACAAAAAGTTAGCTTGGATCAGAAATCCATTCACCTTATTGCAAGAAATTTCAACGTGACATTTGTCAACCACAGAAAAGGAAGCACTGCTGGTTCTTCACATGTGACTTCAACTGATGTAAATTGTCGAGGGGCACTTGGGGTCAGCTGAATAATGACACCCCTCCCCCACACTATCCTGGTCCTAATCCCCAGATCCTGTGACATGCTAAAAGGACTTTTCAGATGCATTAAGTTAAGGATCCTGAGATGGGCAGATCGTCCTGAATTATTTGGGTGGGCCCAGTGTAATTCAGTCAGAGTCTGACAAGATGTGACAGACACTCCATAAGAGGTGGAGTGATGTACTCTGAAGATAGAGGGAGGGAAGATAGAATTAGAGTGCAAGTGGCTGATGGACCCTTGGTAACAAAGTCAGATTCTTTTCCCGCAGAGTCCAGCAGGAACGCAGCTGCTGACAACTTATCTGAGTCCATTAACAGTCATTTCAGACAAACTGGAAAATAATGATTTTGCATTACCTTAAGCCACTGGCTTTGTGGTAATCTGTTACAGCAGTAATAGGAAATTATCACAGCTATTAAAATGCTTTAATGTTTTTCTGTCGTCTCCTTAAATGAACAAAATTTCTTGTCAGTGATGGTTCTCAAGAATTTATAGGAATGTTCACCCAAAAGGCTCACTCAGGAACTGAATGAGCATTTCAAGTTTGATCTCTGAATAAAGGACATCACTTTTAACTACATATTTCTGCTTTTTAAAAAAAAATTTGGAAGCTTTCCACAATCTCAACATTTAATATCTTTCCTAATATTTGTATAATGTCAAAATCAAAAGAAAATGCAATGAATGTTTTCATCTAGCTTCATATGGACACCCCCAGCCTCATCAGTTTACCATAAAATTTTCTAAGTATTCCATGATTTGAAAAGTTTTGATACACTGCTCTCCTTAACAAATATATAGAACAAGGAAAGTGTTTGGTAAAGCAGCTCAGTCCAACCAAACTGCCTTTGCTCAAAGTCTGGGATTTCTCTCTGGCTTTGACATCAGAGCCACTATGGTCACCTCTCCTGCATACACATGTACATACACACACATCATGTGATTCAGAACAGGAAAATAACCATAAATATCAGAAAGTCCACTCCCTCAAATTAGAGAGAAAATAACCAAAGCAAAGAGAGGTTAAATAATTAGGCTAAGATACAAGGCTGGCTGGTAGTGAAGTTAAGAACAGAGCCAAGCACTCACCCCAGAACATCCCACCTTGTGCCATTTTTGACCCTAAGTGGTCAAATTTTTCAAGTTTGATCACCCAGCTAATTCTCCAAACTTGAATCGAAATGAATGGGCTTTTCTTACATAACTAAATTCTTTCTCTAAGGATAAAAATATATCATTGAGAAAATACATACTTTAAACACTAAAGATGATTCCCAAAGACAATCCTAAAATCACTCAGCACATGGCTTCAGGGAGTTCCCGGCCTCTGCTATAGACATCCAAATTTTAGCAAGATTGTTGAAAAGAAGTATCACTGGCAAATATCAACTTGAGGAAATGAACCAAACACTTGTAAGATCAGGCCTTGTGCAGAAATGTGAGCAAAATACTAAGAATTTGAGAAAGTGCCGGGGTGTGGCAGGAGGGGTCAGAGACAGGACAGCTCCTACCTCCCCCATCAAAAACCATCAAGGTCTGCTCTGTGCCAGGCACTGTGCTGGGTCCTAGTTGGGGCTGTCATAACAAGTCATCACAGAAGAGATAGTTTAAACACAAACATTTACTTCTCATTATTCAGGAACTGGGTGCCAGAGTGGTCCAGTTCTAGTAGGGACCCGGACCCTCCTCCTGGCTTGCAGATGACCACCTTCTTGCTATGTCCTTCCAAGATGGAGAGAGTTCTAATCTGTCTTCCCCTTCTTATAAAAACACTAATCCCACCATGGGGTCCTGACCCACAAGAGTCCATCTAAACCTCATCACCTCCAAGAGGACCTACCTCCAAATGCCATCACATTGGGGGTTAGGGCTTTAACAAGTTGATTTTAGGGGGACACAAATATCCAGCCCACGGAACTGTTTCTGAGACATTTGCAGTGAAAAGGGGTGGCAGCACTGAAGAGTGATTACAAAATAAGTATTTGTGATTGTGCTGAATCTGATAAGAAGCCAAGTCCAGGATGGTGTGGGAAGAACAACAAAGGCCACAAATGGAAGAGAAGGAGGGCAGGAGGGAGGGGCATCTCAGGAGACAGGGGCAGTGGGTGTTGGAGGCTCCAGACCAGGAGAAAATCAGCCACTGCAAGGCATAAAGAGGAGGCTGGAGGAAATGCACCTCTGCAATGGAGTCAGGCTCAGCTCTGAGAAGTGGGAGCCTCCTTGGCTGTGTCTGGGAGAAAAGAGGGGTAACAGCCACAAGAAAGGGGCAGGTGCACCTGCAGGGTGTGGGCACCTGCAGCAGGTGTGGAACACAGATGTGGGCAGGGCATCGGCATGGCTGTGGGGCTGCAGTTTGTCAAATCGGGATAAGGACGTCCCGGGGACCTTGAAACCATAATGAGAAAATGTAGTCTCAATTACGAGGCAGAAGTCCCAGGGCCTCCAAGCACATCCAGTAGGGGCTCAGGTGAACATAGAGCCTTCATGTTGATGAGCAGTCCCTCCCATCAGCCCTAGGATCAGCCAGGTAGAGCGGCTTCCCTCCTTTACAAGGGAGGAAGCTGAGCCAAGGCCACATGGCTGGGTGGTGTCAGAGCTGGACTTGCACTTCAGCTCCTGGGACTCCCTGTCCCTACTTCCTCAGGCTCTGTGCTCTGCAGGGCAGTGTGTAGACTGGAGGGCGCCTAGTGTGTGTGTCAACACCACCACTGTGAAGAAGCAGGAAGGCTGAGCCACAACCCACTTGGAGGACTTCCTTGGGGACTAAGCAGGGTAACCTCTCAGTGGGTCCTGGTGACTTTCTATGGGTGAAGTCCTTATTGGGTGATGGACCACAACTTGCACGAAGATTGGTGTCAAAGAAAACATTTTTAAATGGATGAAAAAGCTTTTGTGTTTCTAGCTGTCTCCTGCTTGACTGGTGCCTGGGCCATGGCCTGGGGCCACCAGTAATGAGAATCTATGTCTTTATATTCTAAATGCATCTGTGGTACATTTGACAGAGAAATGACTTGTCACTTGCCAATTCTTCTCATGCTTTAGGGAAATGAGTAGGAAGGAAGATTCGACTGGGTGTTTCAAATAAACTGCACTAAAATGATCTGCACATGACGGAGCAGTTGGAAAGGTTGCTCATGAATGCTGATGCTGGTGACAAAATGTGGACAAAATGAGTTCACGGCTAAGTCAGTCTTACACAGATGGTGTGGTTCATCAGAACTAGCCCATCTAAGAATCACTTTCTCATAAACTTTCAAGGACACAAGGAAGAGATCAAAGTTCCTCCTTCATGAGGTCTTCAGATGTAAAAAAAAAAAAGTACTTTTAATAGAGCAGCAGAAATTACTGAAGCCACAGAACAGTAATCCTCACAAAGTTAACTAGCACTCTAACATATGGGCCTGACAATCTCTATTCATAGTGTGTTTCAATAAACTCATCATCTCTTCTTTTCCTATCATCTCTCTCATTCTATTTGGTACCAGACTGACAAGATTTAGGGAGGTGTCATGGTTCATAGAACTATAATATGGATGATAAAAGTGGAGTCTTCCACCTCTATGTTGTTCTGCATGCACCCCACCCCCACCACCAAAGAATAAAAACAAAACATTGCAGGAGAACCCACTAAATAGGTACTTAAAAATCAGAAACTTCTTGCCAAAGCTGAGCTGAAGGTCTAAGATAAAAAATGCAGGAGAAAGAATGTGTGTCGCAGCCAAACAGTCCAAGGTATTGATCCTCTTAACTGAATGTGACCTTGAACAAGGTCTTAGAGCGGCTTTGCTACAGTTTCCCCATAGGCACAGCAGATAGAAGAAAATCAGTCTTTAGTGCTGAGGGCATTAAAATCATCATTTACAAACTGCTGGGCATACATACAATAAAGTGTAGATCTTGTGATTACATTTAAAATAGAGCCAATTATAAAACATGGTGCATTAAATAAAACCTCTTCCAGCACATACATAAACATCAGACCTGTGCTGAAAGATGCATCCCTCATTATGCCCTCGAATGGCCTGTCACAGCCTTCCCCCATATTTCTCAGGATTTATGATGAGAGGTGATACCTGGGCATGAATGCAATGCAATTTTTCAAACCCTGGCAGGATTTGGGTATTCCTACACTTGTATTATTATTCTATAAGATAAAGTGTATTGTGGGTCATAAATATTCTTTAGCACTTAGTGGATCAGTTTCTTCTTGAGCAAAGTCTTAATCCTGCCTTTCAACATAATGAGTTGGGGAAGTGTGCTTGCTCACACATAGCACGAGAAATCCTTCCTAAAAGCCTGGCTGCCTTGAATTCATCATCACCCGGGAAATATTAATGGCTTTTAAGTTGCCGTGAGTCCCACGCTTCTGAATCACTAAAGGACTGAATCTGAGGGCAGATGTTGGAACAGGGCTCAAAGCAAAGATCAGCACATGCTCTGCTGGAAGAATCATGCATCCAAACAAACAATGAGTTTCCTGGGTTTTGGAGCAATAATGGAGAAACCAGGCTTGTAAATTCCGAATATGTTCAAGCCGACTTAATGTCAGCTTGCTTGTTGGAAAATGCTTCTTAATAAAATGCTTCATAATTAAAAAAAAAAAAAGTTTCTCCAAAAGCAGGAAACATTTGAATGAATTTATGCCTTCCAAAAGTAATTACCACAGATCATCAGAAGATGGGGCTTTCAGAATGAGGAGTGACCTCTTAATGCAAGTGACAAGGTCAGAACTCAGCAGCCTCCTGCTGAGACATGGAGGAGGCTTCTGGGCTGGGCAGAACCAGGCTCAGGTAAGCTCTCAACCTTCCTTCCAATTCTCAGATTCTGGGACTCCCTGAGGATCCTTTATGGCAACAAGCAAAGCAAACTGTTCACTTTTTAGAAATCACTTCCTTACCATGTAGATTTCAATCACCCTTGGGAATGATATCAGGAATAAGAATACTGTTGATATCAAGAAGTTTTAGTGCGCATATGACCTTTTTAGCACAAAATTTGACAAATGAAATTATATATATATATATATATATATATATATATATATAATATTGAAGATAAGGAAAAGTAGAAATGGAAAAAGAAAGTCGGTTTAGGCAAAAATGAGTTCTCTTTCAGGAACGGCTTCCTACTGGACAAAAAATATAGGTGTTTTCTCTATCATGAGGGGCAGACAAATACGTCAAGGTTTATGTCCACTGCAGTGGTACAGACTGGTGTTGCAGATAGGCGATGCTCTAATCTCAGGACAGAAGAACTGAATGTAGAGCCAGGCACAGGAGACGGGAAGAATTCTTGATGAAGATTTCAAAGCTAAGGTCTTCCAAGATGAGCCACAGACTAAGCAATGAGAAAAAGGCTCTGCTTGACCTAGAAGCTTTGAACATTCCAGAATCAAACAAAGTCATTACTTATCTATAAACAGGTAAAAGTCACACTTTGCAAAAGGTCAGAGAAGGGTAAGTGATAGGAGTGTATAGGAGGGTTTTTATATATAACAGAGAATAATTGAAGAAGGCACTCAGTAATGGATGGAGTAAATATATTTCATGCAAAGAGGCACTGGAGCACAAATAACTGTAGGGATTATAAAAACAATAATGGAGGGTTTATAAATAATATGAGAAATTGAATATGCTAATTAAACTGTGATGATGAAAATTGGAAATCAAGAATGAAATGGCACTAGTTAATAGAAATATGAAGCAGCGGGAAACAAATTTGTAAGCAGGGAATGCTTCCTCTTTTTGAGTAGTTCATCAGACATGACTCGCTCACAATCTGAGGAAGCTATGGTGTTCTCAAACTGTATATGAGGAAGCCAACTCTGAGAGGGCAAAGCGTGTTTCCAGGAAGGGACAACCAGTGATTGGAGGGGCAGAATGGGCTGATTCCAGGGCCCAGGGTTGGCCAGACTCCTTATCATTCAGGCCTGCCCACAGCACCCAGAGTGCCTGCCTACTATCAGCAGTTCGTCAAGCACAGACTCTGAAGAAGACCTTCAACTAGGTGGCAGGAGTAAAGTTTGAGGCTCATTACAGGTTTTTGACATTAGGCTTTGTTTTGTTTTAGTTATCATAAAAAAAAATATTGCCATGGGACAAAGTAGAAAAGAATTTAAATTCTTCCTTTTTAAAATTTTTTTAATTTGTTCTACTTAGTTATATGTGACAGTAGAATGCATTTTGAAAATTCTCTTTCTCTCTGTGTGTTTGTGTGTGTTCATATACACTTATACATATGCACATATACATTCTAAAGTTCTATAAATAATGTCACATAAAGCTGTACATATGTGTAAAAGATATTTGTGTAAGAAATATGCTTTCTCAATTTAAAAAGACTCTATTTTTAAATAAGTTCCATGCATATTCCATAAAAAATTTAGGTCAAACTTACAAAAGTTTGTTTCCTTATTTCCTTTTCACCCATATGAATTTCAGCCATTCATGCCCTCTCTGACTTCCTCCGTTTAACCTATTTTTTAAAACTTTAAGCCACACTAATTTATCCCTTCTCAGAATCCTCACTCTTAGAACACACACACACACACACACACACACACACACACACACACACACATATGCATACTCACTGAAATATTTAATTCACATATATTTCAGCAAGAAAAGAATGGGTCTGCGCAGGCCCTGGATAGCTATTCAAGTTGACAGCTTCCTGGTGCTTTCCATTTTGGCATGGAGCCAGCCTGTCTAACTAGGTGTTTCTCTTTGCAGTCTCTATGCTAAAAGTAAAAAACTAAATGAATGTTTAAAGCCAAGGAATTTCAGAAAATACTGGACAAAAGTACTTGGTAAAATTGGGAAAACCCTATTGTATGTCTGATTGCAGCATTTGACACCATACTGAAAATTCATTTTATACTAAAGATTCATTTTTATGGAGAATCCTCCCAAGGCTGCAAATAGCACCATAGGATACCCCAAAGGGCACTGAAAGACAATTTCAAAAGCGGGTCCTGCTGTGACTCCACTCCAGGGATCATTCTGAGCATCTATTCTGATCACTAATGTTACAAAAATGCCCTTCATACCAGGACATAGGACTGTGTTTTGAGCCAAATCCTTCTAACAGCATTCATTCTTGGATGTGTCACACTAAACTTGGAGTCACAGAAGCATTGTGAGCACCACTTGTACTTTATCGAGACATCCCAATGACATCCACAGCTGAGGGTTTAATTTTGAAGTCAACTGATGCTCACAATCATGACCACTTCTAGGCCTTAAAACTGAAGAATAAAAATAAAATCAATAAAAGATTAAATAGACAAATAAATAAATAAAAACAGTTTCTTCCAAGAATAAAAGCAAAAACAAACAAACAGCATCTTTGATTTGGCTCACTTGGATTTTACATCCTTTATGAAATCAATACACAATAATACACAATATTTATAAATATCCTTATTAGTACTTCTAGAGAAAATACACATCAGCCTCTTTGGACAGTGTTCCATACAGAGGAGTACTGTGTACTCAGAGCAAGAGGATCCAGAGAAAAAAGTCCCTGATGTGTTTCACAGCCCATTATACTAGACTCTGGGACACACTCTTTCATCAATTCTGCCCTTTGCTATAACACTGATCAAACATTTTCAGAAACAGGCAAGTGTAACTACTATTACCCAAACACAGCATCCCCACAGATTCCTGCAGAGTGCTCCCCAAGTCTTAGAAGCCAGAGTTTGTGTTTGCTCTGCACAGTATCATTCCATCCTGTTGTTGCAAAGATACATTACTCTTTGCAATCAACATACACTCCGATTTTTCCATTTGTATCCCAGTCTGGACTTTGGTCTGGTGAATGTCCCAGTCCACTGACAGGAGCAACCACTGTGCTGTGGTTTCTCAACCACCAGCCACCAGGCCTGGACCAGACAGAAAAAATAAACAAAGGCGGAAAAGCATTTGCAGTGCTTCTTCCTCTTAAACACATGGGGGAAATTCTGTGAGGGGTGAGCACTGCAAGTCCCAACTTCAGTGTTAAGCTCCACAATTCATGGGTCAAGTCACTTCCCTTCCTTGGGTCTCATTTCCTCACATGCAAATTGGGGTTAAGAGAGAAATAACCAAGTGTCTAAAGTCAGTGTCCTCTGAGCTCTGTGCCTCTGCACCTGTCTACCTCCCGCACGCAAACCATCCTTACCAAGTTGTGCCAACTGGCCAGCTATAAATTCAGGGCAGGCAAGAGAGCCAGCAGTAGGACAGAGCTTACAGTGGGAGCAGCACCTGAGCTGTGCCTTCGAGGATGGGCCAATTCCACTCACTGTGATAAAGGGAAGGGCGTTTACAGTGGGGAACAGCAGGAGCCAGCAGAATCGGCTTGGGGGACACTGCAGTGGAGAAGAGCCACATGATGGCACCACCGCTCTCCTCAGAGCTGCTTATAACTTGCCATGGGACTTGAGGGTGAAGATGTTTTCTCTGTTCACTGAATGCATTTGTCAATTTCAAGACTTTTTACTATCATTTTATTGTTGTTGTTTATTTTTTTATGTGGTGATGGGGATTGAACCCAGGGTCTCATACAGGCTAGAAAGGTGCTTTACCATTGAGGTATCTCCTCAAGGTGTTTTTAATCAAGCTCCTAATAAAGATGATTTAAAAAAAACCCAAAGTTGACATTATGTAATATTATATCTACATCCTCTCCTTCAAATTAAAAAAAAAAAGCACATGGTATGCGTGTGTGTAAAAGAAACATCTCTCTCTCACGATGTTCTCATTGTCAGTGTTTCTCTAGCAATTCAATTATTAGAAAGCATTTATTATAAACTGGAGTAGAATATAAACTCTGGGAGTAGTAGAGGAAAACGGAAAGTCAAGGATCTGCCCATGATAGTACAATTTAGATTCCAATTCTCAACCTGAAATGTAACTAGGGCAAGTTCCCACTTGCCATTTCTCTATTCCAATCAGTTCAAAGGCAGCATTCCTGGCCCAAACAGTTTATGCACAAACACTTGATTTATCTATGGGATCCCTGGCACTGCATATGAGATAACATGGGAGAGCCCACCCCAAAACCCTTCCTACCTCTGATAGAGGAAGCTATTTACTGCCCACTCTTGGCATTTATAAAACTAAAGGAAAACTTTTGCTAAGGACATTTTGAGTAAATAGCATCCTTACAGGTCCATTTCTCCTGTAGCTGCTTCCTGTATCTTTATACTACACAATGTTATACTGATGGATTTGATGCTACTTTTGTTTGTTTATTTGGTACAAATCATTTTTATGAATGTTACCATATTTAATGGATATAATATTAATCAAAAGATATTTTATCCGCAGCCCCACAAAAGGGGTATTTTTACAAAGTTATAAGCAACTTGCCTAGGCTGTAGAAAATTACAATATTTCCCTAAATACAAAGGACAAAATGTTTTACCTGTCAAGTGACTTTTTATCAGATTCCAGTGCTGCCTTGGTTCCTGCCAGTTCAAGGGTGTATGATTTACATGTGTGCACTCCCCTGCACTGGGAGGGATACCTGCAGCTCCAACGCCAGGTGCACACTCCTGCTCACATACCTAACAAATCTCATCATCCCTAAGAGTCATCTTTTCTCCTGGAGCAACACTCGGGTGACAAACACAGGTATATGTGCACACTAAGATGAAACTGTCCTCTACCCAAACAGCTTCCAGGTACCCATCGCAGCCCGTGCACCCCCTACCCAGCCCACTTCCTTCTCCATTCTGAATGGAAATTGCCACTTAACTCCTTAGTCATCTGGGCCTCAGGCTCCAAATAAGTCCTCTTGAGGTGAGCAGAGCCCTTCCAAGCCAGCAGCAAGACCTTCCTTCCTTCTGTCCTGTCTGTCCCCACTGGCCTTCACCAGAAATGGGCCCCACTCTTGCTAGGACACCCACTGAGGACTTCTGGGCATGGATTACTCCCCCATGAGAAGGGAGTGCTCAGAGACTAAAAGGAAATTGTTGGGGCCCCATGGAAGAAGATTATGAACAAACCCTGGCAGGCTGTGTCGGCTCTCAAAGAATGACTCCCCCAAGCACACGGTAAAAAACGGAGAAGGCCACCAATGGAGAAGTAAGACATCAACTGCAAAGATTCCACCAGGGAGACTTCTAAAAGACTTTCTTCTACCATTAATTTCTGCCCTCCAGGCCCGTATGGCCTATTACCCTGTAATGTCTCACCTTCCACATTAGGGAACAGGAGCTTTTACAGACCACCCCCTTCTTTGTTCCTTCCCTACCTGATATTTCTATTCCAATGCAACATCTTTTATTTTATTATTATTATTATTATTTAGATTTAACCCAGGGGCTATTTACCACTGAGCTCTTTATTCCAAGCTCTTTATTTTTTGAGACAGGGTCTGGCTAAGTTGCTTTGAACTCTGTTAGATTGCTGAGGCTTGCCTTGAATTTGTAATCCTCCTGCCTCAGTCCTGGAGCTACTTTGATTGCAGGTATGCACCATGGCGCCCGGCTTCCAATGCAACTTCTGACCAGAATTCCCACCTTCCAATGTAACTTCTGTCCAGAATCTTTTAAACACTGACTTCCTCTCAAAATATGGTTATATTAAAAAATGAAGATTTGATCCTCAGTGAATACTATGTCCCTCCAAAACTCATGTTGAAACCTGCCCTAAGGTGACAGTATTAGGAGGAGAAGCCTCTGAAGGTGACAAGTTCCTGAGGGCTCTGCCCTCATGAGTGGGGTCAGTACCCCAAAAGGTTTGAGGTCCATGCTTAAAGTGTTTGCAGTGACTAAGTCCTGCCCTGATTCTAAGATGCTGTAGCCTGGGCTCAGAAGAACAAAGCCAGGTGCCCGGATCCTGACCTGCTGTTGGCAGAGGACTGTATTTAGAAAGCTCACTGCAGTGCTTCCAAGTCATAATTTTAGGATTCTAAGTGATCTCATCCTGAAGACTGCAGCCTCATTTTTATTCTGTAAACATTGGTTTTTCGTTTTTGTTTGTTTTTCAATCAATTACATGCCACTTATTATCAGACTTAAAAGTGTGGCATCTGTTTGGGAATAAAAAAAGAAGCTTGTCATATGATGCAAAATGCACATATATCTCAAGATTGGAAATCTCAAATGTCACCCCAAGGTTGACCAAGGGGAGTGGGGTGGCACTGGGAACACAAAGTGTTCATCACTTTCTATAGCAGCTCTTTATCAAAGAACAGACGGCCTTAAGACATTAAAGATATTTATACTTAGATATTTAGTGAAATCATGAGGCAGGCCCTGTCCTTGCTTCTGGGGATAACCACAGCGATTTGAGGGTGTGGTGGGACACAGGACCTGTGGAGGTCAGGAAACAGGTGACTTTAAGCAGGTATGAAAAGTGGGAACCTGGGGAACTCACAGGAGGGAAAACTGACTCCAACTTAGAGGGGTCAGCAAAGATTTCCTGGGGAAGCTAGTTTCTGCTTCAATGAGAAAGATGAGTGGGAAATTCGAGGCCAAGAGAAGGAGCCCGCATTCTAGGCAAATGGCACAGGTAGGTAGCTCCTGCTTTGCATGTCGTCAAATCAATTTCTTGTGCTCCAAAGTTCTGAGCATTAAATTTCCTCCTACAAAGGAAGGAAGAAAAGGGATTTGGCTTCCATCATTTTACACAGCAACATACATTTCAATAAAATCCCCAGTTGAAAGTCAGTGAGTTTGAAAATAGGAGCCTCCTTGTAACGTAAACAAGCTAAGCTCTTGTCCTGCGCTGGAACAGCTCAAACATACATTCAGATCCAGGACATGCACCACAGGCCTTGGCCTGCAGCAGGGTAAATACGAGATTAGCATTTAAGTGAACACAACATATGTTTTTAATAGATCCAGTGTAATCTATCTGTTTACACAGACTGTCACTTTTTCCTAATGTAAAAATCAGTGGTCTTCATCCACACTTGCTTTTAAACATCTCAAATACAGTATTCCAGACTCCGTGTTAGGTTTTCTTACTGACAACATGGGCATTTATTGCAGACTCATAACTATGAGCTCAATTTAAAATGTCTTTTCTGCAGAAAGGGGGTAGAATCTGGTCCCGGGTTTGCCTGATCTCCTTTTGCTGCTGATCAAGTCAGTAACCAGACTTGTGCTAGGATTCCTCCCTTCTGGCATAAACAAGTAGCAAGTCATCATTTGACACTTTTCCCAGCCACATGCAGTGTGCGCCTCACTCACGAGGCCTTATCAGGGCAGCTCTGAAGACAGGGTCACAGCAAAAGCTTAGGATTCACCAGGCACTTGTTTCTCACCTGTTGTCCTCCAAATCACTGGCTCCCTTTGGCCTCCTTGACTTAATTCCTGCACTTTAGGCACATACACATGGTTTCTTAAAACTCAGGAAGAATTGCACAACCCAGGTGTTCTGATCATGCTAGGACTTACTATCTCCTCCTCTCCAGAAAACCTCCTCCCAGCATTCTTAGTTGTATGGACTAAAATGATGATTTCAATCAGCACTGATTAACCATGAAAGGTCACACTGCTGGGTGGAAAATTTACCCACAGCCTGCTCAGGATGGTTAAATTCTCATACAATTATCCGTGTATTACGTAAGTATATGTGCATAGAGGTTTGCAGAAAAGGCCATTTAAATGTTAATGTTCCTTCTTAGTAAATAAAACCATATCTGTGAGTGACTGGATTTTAACCTTCTTTTCTTGGTAATTTTTTGTGATATTCAAATTGTTTCTATAATGGGAATGTTTAATTATCAATAAAGTAAAAAATATTAAAAAACATGTGTATATGTGTGTCTACATATATGACAAACACACTACACTTTTAAAAAAAATAAACCAGGAAATATAAAGAAGCAGCTGGTTAGACTGTTCTGAGGCTACATCTCAGGAACAACTGATGCTGAATATCTATGATAATAACTGTTTGTCCCTTAAGATGTGCAGCACTGGTTCAAAGGGGCTGGCAGACATATATTTCCAGGTTGTTGAACACTCATCTTTAACTGATGCTTATAAAGACTGAGTTAGTACATAGGTACACACTGGATAGAATGGTACCTGGCACAAAATAACCTCCATGTAACTGGCACCATTATTATTTTGTAACAAAAATAAGATTGCTTTCAATCTGCATCTATCAAAAGAGGCAATCTGGGGGCTGGGGTTGTGGCTCAGTGGTATTGTGCTCACCTAGCACACATGAGGCACTGAGTTCGGCCTCAGTACCACATAAAAATGAAATAAAGACTGTGTGTCTACCTACAACTAAAAAATAAATATTAAAAGAAAAGCAATCCGGTTGTTGTAGTTGCTGTCAATGTAGATGGTCTAGAATGCATCTGAAATGTCACAAGAAGATTCCAAATGTCTGTTAATATTGTCTTTCTGGGTCTCTGCAGTCCTGCTTGACCATCTGCAATCACCAGAACCCAGGTTCCTGCCTGAATGTCTTCCAGGTACTCTTTAACAAGTATAATACTTGGGCTTCTCTGCTTTTCATGCATGCAACTTGTTTTTTTCATTAAAATACTCTCCCCAAAAGGTATTTACAGGATGCTTAGGTTTCTTTCTGTGTTTGATCTGAGCCAATCATTCCATTTCAGATAAGTCTATTTATTACCAGAAAGTTTGGCCTCCCACACTTGGGCACAGGGGTTGCTCTGCCAATCTCTCTACTTCTTGAATCCATGGCAAATTTCAGACCAAAAGCTCTGTCCAGTAGCAGATTATAGAAAAGACTCAATTCATTGACACTGAATGAACCCACTGAGACGTGTTTATCCTGAAATCACTTCATGCTTTCCTATCAATCTTCTGTACCAGTGGACATTAACTGCAGATAATTTACCTAGAACAATGTCCTTGTGTTAGGGTAAAGTTGGAGCCTCTGAAAACCATTCATTAGAACAGTTTAAAAAAAAAATGTAATACCCTCTTTGGATCCAAACAACATTTTCCTCATAATATGTGTATATCTCCCTTTTTAAAAGAATTTTCACGAGCCATCTGTGGCAGACAGTCTCCAAGATAACCTCCCAGTCCTCCCCACCTCCTGGCTCATGTCCTTGTGCCAAGGACAAGCAAGCCATGTCGTAAGCCTTTACAGGAAGGGGAAGTTTTAATAAGGTCAAAGGCAATAGGGCGAACCTGGGCGCCCAACAGGCCTAACAGTGGAAGCGAGGTATAGTTGCTACTATACCACACATGTATGACAATAAGAGCAGTGGGTGGCTACTAAGCCAACAGCCAGTGTCACACTGAGGCCCTCATGTGACTATTGGCTGGATTTAGGTCCACACCCCATCTGGACCTAAATCCAGCCAATAGTCACATGAGCTTGGAAGTGGCCCCTGCCCCAGTTAGTGCCCTGACTCTACAGCATATCCAGCTGTCACCCGATAGCAGCTGTGAAAGGCAGCATATTCCTGACCTGCAGGAACAACGAGATAATAAGTAGGCCTTTGTTAAGTGTGTGGTCCTGTGGCAACAAATGAAGGAAATGTTATCCCTCAAAGATACCAGATCGGAGCTCAAGAGCGGAGATACTTTGGCATCCATTGATGCCCACGTGGACCTTCCAGGTCAGAGAGTCCTACTGCTGAGGCACAGCCTCCCAGCAAACAGCTGGGCTCACCAACTCACCTCAGGAAAGCCACTGTTTGGCTGGCCGTTCACTTTCTCTCCGGGGATCTACAAACCTACCACCTCATTTATTTATTTATTTATTTGTTTCTTTATTTATTGTAGTTGTAGATGGACAGAATGCCTTTATTTTATTCGTTTGTTTGTATGCGGTGCTGAGGATCGAACCTAGTGACTCACACATGCTAGGCAAGCGCTCTGCCACTGAGCGACATCCCCAGCCCATGCCACCTCATTTGTGAAATGCTGCTACCTGCCCTTTAAATTACCTGTATGGCACATGGCACATGGACGGAGATCTAGATCTTCATTCCTAGACGAGACCTTGACACCCGTTCTGGCAATTCTCCAAACTATACTTCCACATGCATCTTATTTATTGGGCCAGACCCTGAGCTCACCATGGAGGATACAGAAATGAATGGCACATGTTTCCTGACCTTGAAGAGCTCCCAGCCAAGTGGGAAGGAGGACCTGGAAAAAGGTGGCCTGCAACCGAATAAAGACCAATTGCATCAAAGTTAATAAAAGACATGAGTTAGAACCCACTTCCATTGGTGGGAAGGTAAAAATGGTACAGAGGCTTCGGAAAACTGGCAGCTCCTTATGAAGCTGTGCTTCTACTCCATGATGTAGTGAGTACACATGTAGGTATCTACCCAAGAGAAATGGAATCATATGTCCTCAGAAAGTCCTGTGTGCAAGAATGTTCACAGCATTCACAATCGCCCCAAACTAGAAATAATCCAAAACCCATCAATAGGAAAATGTCTAAACAAATTGTTGTATCTTCACGAAATGGAAGGCTGCTCAGAAATAAAAACCAATAAACTAGTAATAAAGTGGATATCACTAGGTATCAGAAATGATATGTGAAGTGACAGAAGCAAGAGAGACAGATTTCTATGAGGTTCAAGGGTGGGTCACCCTCATCCTGAGCGGCGGGATGGGCAGAGAAAGGCATGAGGGAACTTGCTGGATGGTGGAAATGGTCTACATCTTGATCGGGTCAATAGTGAAGCAGATATGTGTGTGTTCATCAAAAGTCATCAAACTGTGCACAACAGATATGTGCTCTTTGTTGTATTTAAGTTTTGCCTTAATTTTTTTTTTTTTAAAAAGAATAAACTGAAAGCACAGGCTTCAGGAATCCTTTAGATCTGGGTTCCTACTACATCTCTGAAGCTCACTGACCATATGTCCTGGGCAAGTTAGTTCTTCCCTCAGAGCCTCACTGAACTAAACATGGACAGTGCTGACTACCTCCCAGGGCTGTTGTGAGGGTTAAAAGGGACAGTATTCTGAAAGTGTTTAGCTCAATGTCTGACACACAACATGATAAGTGAAAGCTATTATCCTTCTACTTTTTAAAAAACATGGAAGTAAATATGAAGTTCCATGTCATACAGATGAAGAATTCTGCCAAATGGGATCAGAGAAAGCTACCTAAAGGAAATAAAGATTTAAACCAGCCCTTGAAATAGGATTTTTATAGAGGGACAAAAGGGTGACAATGCTTTATCCCTGCATGTTAACTTAAGCAGCTTTTCTGGGGCTCAAGGTGTCTGAAATGGGGAATTCAGCATTAATTATATGAAATATACAGAACATAATGCTGGGTAGTATACATGGGAGAAATAACAAAACACACAAGCAAATCATAAATGCCTCAGTTACACTGGAAGTGCAGTTAACTTTAGCAAAAGAGAAAACCTTGAAAATTGCAAATGTATTTGAACTTGCTAGGCCCACCTGCATTGGATCATGGCTAGTGAGACATATTAGGGAGATGTGGTCTTAGGTAGACAGAGCTGGATCTGGAATCTGGAATTGGCCACCTAGTTGCTTTTCAGGACTTCTAAACATTAGTTCATCTCACAAAGCCTCAGTTTTCTTGCAAAATGCTGACGAAAGTTCTCCTTGGGATTAACCGAGACTGCCTGTCGAAATGTATGTGATGGAGAACAAAACAGAAAGCATAGCAGAGGCCCAGGAACCATTAGCTCACTTCTCATTGAAATGACTACAGAAAAATCCAAAGTCTTCAATTAGGATAATACCTAAAGAGAAGGGAGGCCTAGATTTCAAACTGTCATGGCACTGAATGACTCACCTGCCTTAAAACAACAGGTCCTTTTAAAAAGAAAATCTTACGTTCAGAGTTTAAAGAGCTCAACAGTTAAAAATCACAAAACATGGTGGAACACTTGCTTAGCATGCAGGAGACCCTGGGTTCAATCCTCAGCACAGCAAATACATACATACATACAGACAGACAGACAGACAGACAGACATATTTCCACACTACATAAAATCGCAAAACAATTCCACAGTCAAGACCAATATTTTTTGAGTGGATCAAAAGTTTAGTAGGAAAAAAAGTGGTGTTGGCGTGGGCTGGCTGTCTTTGCAATCTGACATGAGGGTATGTGGAGTCCTTGAGGAGGGAATGTGGCTTTGGTGGGCACTTGTCTCACTCATCCTCTGCTTCCTGCTTCTCCAGTGATCAGTCAAAACATTTTCAAAATATTCGATCTAAATAGGACACTTGATAGACTTCCTTTCCTGAAATTTTAATCTGGGAAATGATGTTTGTTTATCTACGAGAATCTTCAGGTGCCTCCACCACACTCAAATTTCAGGTTTCAAAATTTCATTTCTGGCAATAATTACATAGGTGTGTTCTTTATTTCATTTAATATCTCTTTCCTGTGTTTTATTTAGCTTCCAGAACCACACTGAGTATGTCGTCACTGAGCCAGAGTGGTTTGTGAACCCGCTAAGTGCCACTCACCAGGACTGCCACAGACCAGCCCTGTTATAAGAAACCTCTTAAAATACACAGACGAGGGCCACGCTGTATCTGCTGCCTGCAAGGGTATGAATTAAGGCTAAGTGCAAGCATATGCCTACAGAGGAAATGGTCTTATGCTCCTTAAACATATTAAATACTCCAGCAAAATAAAGAAGTACATGGCTTAAATAATATTCTCACTTAGCTAAGGTAACCACAGATGAAGAGATGTGCAGACAGAAAAATTCCCCCCAACCTTCCCTCCACCTATGCACCTCTTTACTCCCCTAGAAGGCTAACCCCCCATTCTCCTCCACAAAGTCAGCAGCAGCCCTCCATAACTGCTGATTATCCTGGTCTGTGCTCCTTCATGTCCTTTTGATTTGAAATACAAAAAGTCAAAACCGAAGTTTTTGCAATGATGTCTCTCAAACAGCTATATTTTGTAAATAAAATCATGGTTTTACTAAGACAATTACATACAATAGGAATGTATAACTGTCATACTTTTTCTCTAAACACAGACAAGAAAGGAACAACAAATTAACTGAGGATTAACTTGCTTTTTTCCCTGGAAAGCAATTAAAACAAATCCCCACTCCTTACTGACATTTCCTATACCTAATGACAGGCTTCAGACATCCTCAGGACGATGGCAGAAATATCATGCAATGCTCTGAGAAGCCCTTTTGATTTGAGAGTAACTGACAATTAATTTACTGCAATTACAAGGCAGTAAATTCTTATCCTCAGAGATTGTTGTTTGTTTTGGGTAGACCAAACAAAATAATTCACAAAACTGCTCAAATTCATATAGAAACATGACAGAGCCTCATTTATGTTTTCCCAGGGAAAGTCAGCAGCAATTTGCTGTCTATGCAAATGTAGCTTAGAGCAAAATCAGGTGGCCAGGAGCAAATTATACAGCACAGTCAGGCAGAAAACAAAAACTACTTTGAATCTTTTATGTACTAATTGTCAAATAGTAATTCAATCAAAATAGAACAGGAACCAAACAAATCTATCAACTCAACGGGATTTTTCTGTTTCCCTAATACCCAAGAGGACTTCCATAGGTGAGACCTGGGACAGAATAGAATGCTGGCAGAAAAAAAAAAATACACACACACACACACTCTTCAGTAACTTCTCTCCTTAAGTATGAAACTGATCATAAGAGAAGGGAGTTATAAAAGTAAATCCAGATACAGGATTCATTTTATGTATCTGAATTAATCACTGAGGCCGTAAGAAATTTCCTGACTTTGTTTTTACTGTATCCACCCAAGAAGAGGCAATTTCTCTGCTTTTCACAAAGTGTCTTTCAGAAGTTGTGAGAAACGTATTTTAAAAACTCTTATCGAAATATCAAGAATAGCCATTGTCAAAGCTTGAGGAGGCTGGGGCTAGAGGGAGTAGTTTTTCTGTTCCCTTTAAATACACAGCAAATCCTTTTTTTCCCCCTCAACTAAAAATTTTATCCTCTTACTCTCCTGTTGACAGGTTTTTTCATGTCTTCTTGGCAGCAAAAACACATTAAAAAGAACTCGTTAGGTGATAGGGAGGCCTTTCCAAAGCTGGTTCCCGTCACCTCTCTGAACTCAGCCCTGCCTGGCATCTCCACCTCACATGCATGCTTCAGCCCCGCTACGGGTTGTCCTGCTGAGGCTTGCCGTGGTCTCCGTTCCTTTACCCAGAATGCTACACCTGCCTGCTCTGCTTTGCTTTCAGCAAATCAAATCTCAGATCAGTATCCTTTCTCCCATGGAGACTATCCTTCTGAGTGTATTTTAAAATTCCATTGTAATAAAGATTGTTGATTAAAAAAAAACAGTCGTTATGATTTTAGTAAAAAAATTTCTTTTTCATTTAAAAAATTCTTGATTGTTGAAGAAATGGAATTAAGGTGGGAGTGGCCAAAGACAAAGGCAAGTCTTCATAAATAAAAAAAACACTGGAGGCCACAGCGGGAGAAGGACACACCTAGCCATAGAGAAAGGGCATCCCTAAAGGGGACAAAGCAGTGAAGGCAGGGAGAAGGCTGAGGAGCTGGGGTCTCTCCATGGGACTCCGAAGGGGACAAGGCTCCACAGGTGAAGGAGCCACAGTGGGTGAGGGTGAGACACAAAAGGCATAGGAACAGAAGTTACTTCTCTTCCTCTCCATCTTCCTCACCTCACCCTCTCTCCCTCCCTCCCTCCTTCTTTTTCTCTTTTTGGGGCTGGGTATGGAGCCCAGGGCTTCACACATGCTAAGTGCATGCATTATCACCAAGCTATACTCATAGCCCTGAATTTAATTCTTTTGGATGCAACCACAGAATAGGCCCAAAAGGAAAAAAAAAATCAGCATTCAGAGCATCTGTCCACATTCTTGAACATCCTAGCAAATACAGTCTTTCAACCAAGCACATAATCAAATCCCATTTTCCCACTGAAGATATTTATCAAAGGGCTGAGGGGTTGAGGATCTGGGGTAACCCAGCTGCAGTGGCTGCAGTGTGACCACCAGGAGCAGTGATTCCTGAGTGCATCCCAGGTGTGGCTCACAGTTTCCACTCGAGGGTCATCTGGCATCCTGATCTGTGGGACTATAACTTGCTTTTGGTTCCTTCTGCAACTGTCCCTTCCTTTTGTCCCTCCAGCCTTCCCAACACCATTCGTAAACAACTTTCCTATTAACTAACCACGGTATGAAATACCTAGTGAGCTTCTGTTTCCCAGCTGGACCAGATTCAGTGTTCCCCTCAATACCTAGCACAGGGAAGTCGGCCCCAAATCAGGAAGCAGGGGAGTAGTGTGTCACTTTGCCAAATGCACAATATTTGGAGTTAGAACTACTCAGTTGAAATCTCCCCTCTGCTACTTACTGGCCATGTGACTTTTGATGAGTTTATTAGCCCCTTTCTAATGTACAATGGGAACAACAACAGGAAAGTTTCCAGCTACCCAGGGAAGCAGGTAAAGAATCTAGCTGCAGGTCCTCAGCCTTACCTACAGGACACATCACTTGGAACTTCCTCAACAATTCCACACCTGAGTCCCTCCCCAGAGAGGGTGATAGGTCAACTCAGGTGTGATCCAAGCATGCGAAGTTTTTAAATCTTGCCAGGTGACTCCACCTGGCAGCCTGATTTGGAGACTGCAGGAGTAGAACTCGGTGCTCTCCGTGGTCTAGCAGCAGCAGTGTCATCACTCAGAAAGGTAGATGCAGGACTCGCCTCACCCCTCATAAATCATGGCCAAAGACAAATTCACAACAAATTTAAAAGCCAATTTCTCATTCTAGAACAGGCAACACCTCATTTTACAGAACAGGTCAAGTGTCCCAAGGAGCTGAGCAATGGCTTTATAGATAGATGAGGGCTGAGGAAAGCAGGAACAGAATAGAATGGAGAGTGGATTTGTCACTTCAAAGTTACTTCACTTTGAAACAGGATTAAAAGAGAGGGGACTTCCTTAATTTGATGACTCGGGTGGTCTGGAATCTCCTGGAGTTTTTCTGAAAGACTGGCCTAATTTAAAGTTCAGTTTAATTCCCTAGCATTTAGCATGGGTGACTCTATTCTAGTTTGGTCTGGTCTACTGGAACCTATTGCAGGAGCCTAGTCCACAAATAATGGCTTCCCATAAACTTTCACAATTAGAATCCACATTTTGCAACACCCCCCAGGTGATTCTCTATGAGGTGACTCCCTCAGGGACAGTTGTACCCAAATACTAGTAACAGTTCAAGATGGACCAAAGAAGTTATGTCAAGGGCTGCCAGATGCCAAGTAGGTCCTCAGAAATTTGTGTTTGTTTGGGTTTTTGTGAGATGGTGTTAACACATTGCTAACATGAGCCAGACATAAGAAAAAAAAATGATGAAAGGCAGCCAACTCATTACAGGACCAATAACAACGATAGCTAAGAAAAGTAACTCATGACTCAGAATAAATAATTTCCATACACATTTCGCTAGCATCGGCTCTTGGCAAGAACTTGAGCACTCTAACTGCAGGGATGAGAGTGTTCTCAAGCAGATGTTCCCGTGTGTGCCTCGGATGGCTTCTCACTTGCCTCAAAACATCATGGACTCGGGCAGTTCAAATTAAGGAAAGAAATGAAACTCAAAAGTCCTGTTTTTGGTCACTGTAACTCTGTACCCTAGAACTGTCACTGGGCAGATAACACAAAGAGTGGTTTCTTTGAGTCTTTGCTGAACATAATTGTGTGCCATCATGGGAGAGAAACCCAGAACCATCTTTTAACAACCAAAGTTCCTAACATCCCCTTTTCAAAATAGCCATAAAATTGAAAAAGATAAATATTTTTCAAGGACAGCTGATTGCTCTGAACTTCCTAAACCCACACACTCCCATAATTTTGCACAAATGTCAGTGCTTAAGATTTAGAAATGAATCAACCAGGCGTTACCTTGGAAAACATGAAAGGGCCCCCTACAGCATGCAGACCAGCCAATATTCTTGGGGTGCCAGTAAGACGCCCTGCTCGGTGTACATAGCATGTCCATTTACAACACCACAAATGACAGATTGGAGACTTAGAAAATGATGGCACTTAAGCCCTCTGTTGCAAGACCACTAAGTAGCTTAAACCTTAACCAGCCATGGTGAGAGCTGACCAGAGATCAACATTCAATGCCAGGAGACCAGAGACATATCCGATTATGATGAAGTCTCTGGGAGAAACTTACTAAGCCATTTTTTTTTCTTGTCCCAATGAGAAAACAGACCCCCTTTCATGTATTTCATAAGGATCATACAACTTTCTGTATTCTTCCTTAATTGAATTAAAAAAAAAACTTTGGAATTTCCTAGGATGGCATTTAGAATTGATAGCAACATATCACCATAAAGATTTATTTGTATACATTGGGTATTTTATCTTTATAGGTCATATTAAATGATTGTTTTCTACTACAAAACTTAGCATAAAATTTATCTTTAAAGGAGTGTGAATTGCATGATTGTCATGATTGCAGGATCCATATCTTACTCATTTAAGGGTCCCTGAACATGGCATGGTGCCTAGGTCATGGTATGCCCTCAGTAACTGTTTAATGCAAGACTAAACAAATGTAGGGATTCCCTGTTGGAAATGATGCTGTTTCAGTAAAAATACTTTCTTAAAAATGATTTACTTTCTTCACCTAGGAAATCCTAAGGTTGTCTACTAGTGTTTTCATGTAAGAAGTGGCTAAATGGTAATAAACTGGTTTGTGTGTGTGTGTGTGTGTGTGTGTGTGTGCGTGCGTGTGCATGTTCATGCACACACATGTGTGTGAGAGAGATATTTAAGTGGCCAATGAATTAAGATTACTTTGACATTGGATTTGTTGTTGTGGTTGTTTAGATATATTCAAGGCTAAAATGAAACATACTTCACAACTGTAAGCGATATTTTTTCCTCCTGGATGTCTGTTTTAAGCTGTTAAACAATGTAAAACTTGGAGACAATAGGTGGAAAAAATTACATGTTTGAGACAGATTCTTACCCATCTTGTTTCTATAACAGAATCAATTTGTGAATGAAACACAGGATGAGGAAAAGGTCAACACAGAAACTGCCTCTTGGAAAATCAGCCACTGAGCAGAATTCTCATGTTGGTAAGAAAAAGAAGCTGTATTTCAACCATCAAGGTTTAGCCAAACCCAGAAGACTGTCCTGAGACCTCGAAAAATGTTTTTTCCATTTCACCTCTTTGATGAAATGGCTGGGTTTAAAGATATGTGTTAGGGCTGGGGCTGCAGCTCAGAGGTAGAGTGCTTGCCCCACATGTGTGAGGCACTGGGTTCGAGCCTCAGCACCACATAAAAATAAAGACATAAAAAGATCCTGTATGGAGGTGATGCTGTTTCCAGTGAGGCTGGAGCATCTGCAACCTGTTTGTTCCCATCTAAACTTTGACCACAGGCATCCTTCCCACCTGGGACATTCACTTTTTCTCTTTCAAACTTTCTAGTTCTCCTCTTTTAAAGGTAAGGCTAGATTCTTTTTTCTTTTTGTACAGGTTCCTCAATTTCAAAAAACCTGTTTGTAACGTTTTCCAACCACTGCAACTAACGATTTTGGTATGCCCTGTTGGTGCTGTCTCATAGTACTAAATGAAACAGTGGCAAGAAGGTCATCAGTGACCTGGTGCTTTGGGGAGGATAAGGGGCAAGACTGACTCCAGGTGCTATTGAAAAGGGAGCACCTAGACCTGTGTTCTTGCTATCAACAACATAAGAGAAGGCTTCTGTCAAGCTTTTCTACTATATTGGTTCTGATGTTAAAACACAGAAGATACAGAAGTAAAATACTGACTCTTGCTAGCAAGTTGAAGCTGGGCACGGTGACACATAATCCCAGCTACATGGGAGGCTGAGGCAAGAGGATTGCAAATTCAAGGCTGTGGAAGCCCGACATGTCATGTGACCAGCGTTTTCCCCTCCTGATTGGTTGAGGCACTGTTGGTCATCCCCCAAATAATCTGTCTACCCTTAAGTTGTTGTAGACAGTAGGCCTGATCTTGAGGGTAGAAATAATGCAACCAAATGTGTCTTCTTGCATAGGCATGCCTTCCGGCAGCCCCATGGGTCAAATTATGCTCACCTGTTCCTTTGTGATATTACCCCTTACCCTGTTTGGGATAGAATATTCCATAGAAACACCCTTTGTGTGTCCCCTTTGGGTGTGGCCTTCCTAGATGTCAGTCAATCTGCTGACAGCAGACATCATGAAGCTAGACTCAGCCCCTTGAAACCTGACCCCTTGCCTCATTTGAATGGCTTCTCCTCAATAAAAGGGTTCAGCATGCGCTCCCTCTCTCTCTCTTTCTGTGGACCCTTAAGGTCAGAGGAGCCGTCACAGCACCCCCAAAGAAAAAGGTATATTTCTGTCTCTCGTGTGGTTATTTCGTGCAGCCCAGTTCCCCTGGAGTGACCCTGAGTGTTTCAGCCTCAAGCAACTCGACACAAGGCCAGCTAGGAAACTCAGTAAGATGCCATCTCAAAATCAAATCTGAAAAAGGGCTGGGGATGTAGCTCAGCAGTAGAGTGCTTGCCTAGCACATGCATGGTCTTGGGTTTAATTGCCACCAGTAACATACACACACACACAAAGTTGAAAAAAAAATTAAAGAATATAAAGAGTTAAGAAGATTTGAATTCTGCCAGAATATTAAGTAAAATTTATCTAGCAAAGGTCACATACAATTGGACTACATTAGCCATCCCCACTGTCATAAGGTACTGATGCCACTGGATTTGCATTTTCTAATATGCTTACTAATACAAGATTACCTTGATTTTCCTCCAGAAAATACTCCCAAACTCTAAATCACCAGATGGGTTAGTATCAATACAACAGGAGACAGTCCTGGCACTATCACCTCACAATCTACTACCATGTTGCCATACCTGGGCAGCACAAACTGAGCAGGTGCTCTATTTGGTCATCTGACCACATGGGATTTGATTTGTTTTTAGATCTCTCTCAGCTACACCTTTAAATTAAACTTGTACTGCCCTAGAATGGTAAGGGCTTCACATTAAGTTGCATAAATTACATCCATAAGCAACATGTTCAGTTTATAGTTTTTTAAGAGCTAAAAGAAATTGATATGCCATCCAAAATTTGGCATCCAATTCTGGAAGATTTCAATTAAGGATCTCACAATATCATTAGATACATCTCATAAAATACATTTTATGGTGCCTAGTCTAAAGTTAATTAAATTCCTATCAAATATACTTACAAGTATTAGATCCATTACTTATAATCGGGGTACATAATTGAGTTTAATTGCACCAAGTCCAAAGTAAATTTGCATCCACCACTTATTAACATGTGAGTTGAGCAAGAATGTAAGGAATTTGGGCCTCAGTTTCCTTATTTTTAAGAAGGCTATTTGGAGAATTGTGTGAGTTATTATTTGTAAGGCACCTAGTGCCTTGCTCCTAATAAGTCCTCTGTAAATGTCTGCTAGGTAAAAAGAGAAGACATGCCCACTGCTGGCGCATAGAAGACATTCAATAAACGATAGCAAGATTTGGAACCAAGAGCAATAGAGACTTAATAAATCAAAGCTAGAACTGTAAAGCAAGTTTCCTATAATAAAGGGCTTGGCATAGTAGAAAGCATACCCTCCTTTAAATCATGAATTGACTGTTCCAGTCACAAATACGCCCTGTGACTTTGGACAACGCACTTCCTGACTCAGCATCTGAATTGTTTCATCTGCAAATGAGAGAACTTATATGGCAATAGTGTCCAAATGCTGGTTTGTGGTTGTAAACCAGTTGGTGCTGGTCCAGTCTAACAAAGGGAGAAAACAAAGGACAATGAATCGGTCTTCATAAAGCTACATTTAATAATTTCAAATCTTTTCATGTGAGATTGACTCCCTTAATTCCCTTCTTTCCTCTCTCTTTTCTTCTTTCCTTCTCTTTCTTTTTGATGTGAAAAACTTCCTTTTATGCAACAGCAATGAAAGTAAATGTTAAAATTTTATTGTGGTAAAATATACATAAACTTTGCCTCTTTCAAGTACATTCACAACGTTGTGCTACCATCACCACATCCACCTCCAGAAGTTTTTCAACAGCAAAAACTAAAATATCACACCCATTAACAATAATTCCCCATTCTCCTGACTCCCTGGTCTTTGGCGACCACCATTCTATCTTTCTCTCTGTGAATCTGACTATGCCGGGTATTTCATATGGGTGGAAAATCAAACAGTATTTACCCCTTTTTGTCTGGCTTATTTTATTTGGCATAACATCATCAAGGTAGGATTTTGTTTTTATATTCTTCTTTGATAGTCCCCAAGTAAGATCTTAACTAGTTTCTCAAACAAAAGTCCGAGGACCACTTGACTAGAAAACTTCTAATTTCTCATCTAGCACTGAGGTTCTGCAGTTCTATGATCAAGAGCACAGGTCACATTTCAATTCACTAGAGCACCCAACCCATTATGGGTGGGTGCTCCAGAAAAGCGGAAGAATGTGGCAAGATCCTGGGGCCTATAAATGCTCTGTCACCTTTGCAGTGACAGAATGGGATTGAATGTGTGTCAGATCCACTTTCCATCTCACTTTTATGCTCTAAATAGGTATATTATAAATGTGAAAATGAAAAGGATAATGAAAAATGACTTTTCAAAAATGTACCTCAAGTTGCCAGACAAAACCTGGCCCACTTGCCACTAATTGGCAAGAACTTACTGGGTGTGTTACATTTTCCAGAAAATTCTACAAAGCACCTCCCCATGTCTGCTCTTTGAACAATTCAGTAAGTCACTTTATGAAGGGAACTATTTTAGAGAGACATCGATTCCCCCAAATCACCTTAAGAATTACAGATCTCTAGCCTTGCTAGTTTTCATTCACACTTCTTAAATAACTACCCACCTTCATGGACAAGATGCTTCTGACCTTGGAGCCTTGTATGTGGCAGTGAATGATGCACAGTGGCTTTTTTAAGCTGTGGTGTACCAATCTTCACCATGTCACTATGTGGAGACTGGTGACACAGAATGAGAGAGAAGTATCTGAGATTGGGGTCTCAGATGTCCTCATGGCTGTGGCATGCTTGGTGCCTGGAAAAGTTTCTGTACAAAGGTGCAGTTTGTCTGGCTGCTGTGCTAAGGTCTTTCATGAGGAGGCTTTGTGCTAGAGTCTTATCTGCCTTGACCTTGATCTTAGGCACACAGCTCCTGGAAATAAATGAACTCTCTTGATACAAGACAACCACAATGTTTCACCAGCTCTGCTGCTCCTGAACCTGTCTGCCTAATGGTAACTTTAAACAATGGACTTTCTTCAGAGCTACACAAAGCTCTTAACATTGCACATTGCAACTGTAGAATGTAACTGTGGAATAAACTGCATAATGTGGCTAGCCCTGTAACTTTCCTGAATACAAAAAATATTTGTATTGCTTGCTTAGTCTTTAACCTGATAATGAGACACATATAAATAAAGATTGCTGGTGTAACTCTTTAGACCTGCCTCTCCATCACAGAGCAGCAAGCCACCTGACCCCAACTGTATCTTCAAAAGCATCTCCATGTGTATGAGTCTGGATTTTTCTTATTCTCCTTTGCCCCTCATGGGGTCCTGCTAGTTTGGCCATGTGGTTGCAGCATCATTAACCCTGTGAAGATCTTTCATTTTAGGCCACATAGAATAAAATTGCTTAAATGAAAACAAAGAAAAGATTCCAAACCAATTTTCCTAAGTCATACCAAAGTAAGTAGAGAAATACATAATGACGAAATAATGATGTACATGGTAAACCTTTTTATTTTTGGAACTGCAGTAAAGTAAATATTATAAAGAAAAGTTTTTAAAGTCTTAAAATGAATATTTTTGAATTTACAAAATTTATCCCCAAATGATTCAAAACCAACTAGAGTGAAAACAAACTAGTAGAGGGGAACACAGTGTGTACCAGGGAGAGTCTGTATAAGGTCCTACACAAAAAGTATAAGATAAAAAGTGCAGAGAAGAGATGGTGAGGATGGATTCAAGCTGGATTTTGGAAGGACAATTACGGAACAGAGAACACATAGGAATACTGACCTCTAGAATTTCACAGAGTATATAGCTATCCAACATGCCCACCCAGGTTCACCATGATGCCTGCACATGGCTGACAACATCTTCGTATTCTAGATGGGAAATCCAGGCACAGAAATGATCACTAACACACTCAAGATGGCTGCTTGGAGGGACACAGCCAGGCAGCATGGATGCATGGGTATAGATAAAGAGGATGCATGCTCATATAAAGGTTTAAGTTGGGATCCCCTTCCTCCTACACTGTGGAACATGTTCTGTTTTGGTTTTTTGGTGCTGGGCATTGAATCCAGGGCGTCAAACATGAAAAGTGCATGCTCTACCACTGTGCTACAGCCTCCAGCCTGTCTTAAATTTAACAACTAAAATCAGTCAATCCACCCATCCTTGGGTTCAAATTATCCACTTTTGCTCCTGGGAACACTCAACTAGATCAGAGGCACATCTCTTAAATAGATTTTCCACTTCTTACTTGAAGGAATTGCAGCCACTGTTTCTCTGGTAGATGATAGATACTTTGAGCAATTCCTGCTTATTCTCTTCCAAATAAAGAGCATCTGCTTTATAATTTTTAAAGAAGAGGCAAATGTGTTTTCAGTTGACTTATTCAAATGGAGCACTAATAAAAAGTTAACCACAATGTGCTACTTGTTATGAAATGTTATTAAAACATTAAATTGTTTTTGCTGTTGATCTGATTAATTGAATGATTCGTTAAGACTTGGAAGGTAGCTGATATTTGGTAGGTGTTCAATAGTGATTACTTAATGAATATTTTTGTTCTAAAGTTTAATAATAATAATAAACAAAAATCATCATCATAGCAGACACTTTTATTTACTTACTGTGGATGAGCAATTGTTCCAAGTGCTTTATGCATATAAATTCATTTTGTCTTCTCTGCCATTGTACAGATGACAAAAGAAGCCACATGGGGTGAAGTAACCTGCCCAAGGACATGTACCTAACAAGTGGCAGTCAAGCATTGCAATCCAGGCAGTCTGGTTCCAGAGTTTATGATGCATTTAATAGCACCTTAATTTTTTGTCTTAAACAAATGTAACATATTTTTCAAATCTAAGGAGCATATTATAATTTAAATGTTTTCCCGAAATATTGTATTTCTGTAATTAGTTCTTCAAGATTAATTTTTCCAATAACATAATATCACTATTAACTTATGATAATGTTCTTTCTGAGCTCTTCCTACATATAATTTTATTTCTTTTACAGGAAAAAGAAAACACAAAATTTATTGCATGCCTAAGGCTTTGGGAGTAATAGACTTCTGTACATATAAGTCTCAACCTCAAATCTGGTGCTAAGAGTAATGAATCAAATTTCCAAATTACACAATTACAATGTTCTTTGTTAAAAAAAAAAAGTCATAAAATCATATAGACTAACAGTATGTAGGAGCATCAACCATTAGCCCTAAGTCAGATAAACATGTAATTTAACAGAAATCATATCTATAAGATTCACAGGGGATTAAAATCCAGAAGGGGAATGGTTCAGACTCATAGTAAACATATGGCAAAATTTGACATCCAGTACGAAAAAGCTAACTTTCTCCAAAAAGTAATAAGTAACTATGGATTATTATGAGAAGAATTCCTTACTCTACTTTGTCATTTCAAAAAAGTGAAAAAACAATGAAAAAAATCCTTTTAAAACTATGTGGTTGAAAGTAAAAACTCTCTTATCATCTGTTTAGAAAACTATGCATGTCCATTAAATATCAGGGTTTTTTTTTTTACTGAATACAGAGTAAATATATATATATATATATATATATATATGAGTTTACATATATATTTATATATATAGTCTTATATATATATAAATTTATATATATAGTCCTAAATATATATATATATAGGACTATATATATATTTATATATATATATATACACATAGTCCTGTCCCCCCGCCCCGCCCATGGCAGGGCAATCAGGATTGAGACTAATATTTTTGCTGAGATCCTCCTTTTTGAAGTTCAGACTCTTTTTTCTTCATTCAGTAGGAGGCTGCAGATTTCTCTCTTACAATGAAAGAACAAATCTTATTTATTTCCTTTCATTTAGTATCTAGTTCCACTCTACAAGTAGAATTAAAGTAGTGAATCTATTTTAATGCTAATCACAATGTCCAAAAGCCCATTTGCCAGCACATCCCAATTTATGTGTAATATAGGAATTGCTCACACCATGGAATGAGAAACAGCATCCATAGGTCAGTCATTACCAACAGAGCCCTTATTTATTGGTATGTATAGGTAGGCGGGAACAGCCCTCAATGTTGTCCCTGTCCCAAACCCCCAAATATGTGAATATGTTACCTTATGAGGCAAAAGGGTCTTGGAGAGATTATCCTGGGTTATTTCTGTGGGCCCATGTGGTCAGAAAGAGGCAGATGAGAAAATCAGGGTTGGAGATACTGTGATGGACGCAGAGTCCCAAGTAGCAGTGTGAGAAGGAAGCAGCCTGACATTGCTGGCTGTGGAGATGGAGAGAGGGGGCAAAGTCAAGGGTAAAGACATCTTGCAAAGGTGAAAAAGGCAAGAAGGGGGATTCTCCCTAGAGCTTCAGAAAAAGGAGACCAGCCCTGCTGACCCCTGGATTTTAGCCCAGTAAACTCACACTGGGCTCCTAACCTACAGAACTGTAAGAAAATAAATCTGTGTTGGTTTAAGTCACTCATTTTTGTGGTAATTTGCTATAGCCACTGCATTAGCTTTCTGTCACTATGACAAGATACCTGAGGAAAACAGCTTTAAAGAAAGAAGATTTCTTTTGGCTCATAGTCTCAGAGATTTCAGTCTATGGTCAGCTGGCCCCATTGCTTTTAGGCTGGTGGCAAGGCAGAAACATCATGGTGAAAGGCTATGGCAGAGGAAAGCGGTCACCTCCTGGCAGCCAGGAAGCAGAGAGAAAGAGAGAGGAGGGTGAGGGGGTAGGTGTCAGGGACAAGATATCCCCTTCCGGGACACTCCCCAGTGACCTAATTCCTCCACCTAGAAACCACCTCCTACAGTTTCCACCACCTTCCAACAGTAAAGCTATCAGTGGATTAATCCACTGCTGAGATCAGATCATAATGATCCAATCACTTCCCAAAGCCCCACCTCTGAAGATTGCTGAAATGTGGACCAAACCTTTAACAGATGAGCCTTTTGGGGATACTTCATATCAAATCATAATAGCAACATAGAAAACAAAGACAGGTACATAAAGTTGAAGGTTAGGTTCATGGCTAATGATTTGATAGAGAATTGGAATAGCTCATAAAGTTTAAATATCCAGGAGGCATATCATTCAAAGAAGAGTGAAACTGTAGATAACCCAATTTTTTTTAAAAAAAATCCTTTTTTCATAGCAATAGTCAATTGAATGCTCTCTTACCTATGCAGGTAATCCATTTAAAAATTCATGACAAATAAAAAGAAGATGCTCATTGGAAGACTTATTTATCTCTCCACCATCAAATTCATTCTCTTTTTTCTGATTTCTAGGTATCAATCTTGGCTCACTCCATAAATGACATCTCTCAGGACATCCTAACAGTCATCAAGAGATGACTTCTCACCAAAGTTCCATCAGCTCCTTACCCAACACTATCCCACAACACCCCCAACCCACACCTCTGCTTCTCATGACCCAAATGGAAGAGCATTTTCCCCTCCTGGAAATCCTGTTTTACCTGCCCTTCTCTGCTTCTCTTTTCACAGATGCTTTGTAAGCCAACACTACTTACTTCTTGCCCACCCCCCCCCCAGGAAACATGGAGAATCTGTTCCCTTTCTGCTGCTGAGAAACTCTTTCTTTGGGTTTATGGGCAGCTGAGCTAGCTCCTTTTGAGCTCACAGAAATGTTACACAGATGCCTTGCCCAAAATGAGTGTCTAGGACACTTGGAAAGATGGATGTTCTAATAATACACCACCAGAACCTTCTTCTGGGCAATTTAAGATTCCTTGAGGGGTCCAGGAGTCTTTGAGACTCAGGAAAGCACAGATAATGAGCCAACAAGTATTTACCAGCTATACCAAATTATGGACTTCTGCACTAAGTTTCTAAATGGCTAAAGTCTTTGGTTAAAAAAAACGTTTTGAATGGAGGGTCTTTGATTGGGCTAAGGGGAGGGAGGGAAGGAGAGGGGGCATGGGGGCAGGAAAGATGGTGGAATGAGATGGACATCATTGCCCGAGGTACATGTATGACCACATATGGTGTGATGCTACATCGTGTGCAACTAGAGAAATGAAAAGTTGTGCTGCAATTGTGTACAATGAATCAAAATGCATTCTGCTGCCAAGTGTGCCTAATTAGAATTTAAAAAATAAAATTAACTTAAAAAATGTTTTGTAGCTCATTTTAATTCTACTTGGGATAAGCAGGTACTTATTGTTGCTTAATTAACAATGTGCTCATCCATAGGGGATGCCCTATCTTTTCCATAACTGAAGTCCAATAAGCAACTTAAAGACAATCTGACCCAAAAGTATGACCTCAAGCTCCAACAGAAGTAATAGAATGTGCCAGCCTCCCATCAGACAATATGTTAGTGAAATCAACCTGCCAACACTCCCCCCCACACACACACTTCTAGTCCTCCAGTAGTTCTCTCTCAAACCTAGAAAGGAGCTACTTCATCACCCACCCCTATACCATGCTGCAATGATTCAAGTGGCCCAGGAAACTGTTTTCTAGATTCTTGTCCTAAGAAATACTATCACCAACACATTTGGTTCAGAGAAAGTGAAAATCAATCCTGAATGTTCCCTACAGCAGATACCTTTTCCCTGTGGCCCAACTCACCTGGTGTATCTGGATTCTCTACTGGCAATGGCAACTAGATGGTGTAGCACCCATCTCGGGCATCCAGTAGGGCACACAGAAGTAGATCTTCAAAGTTCTCCAATAGGAGCTCATACTGCAAGTAAGTCTTACAAGAATCTGGCATTCCTACACACCCCTCAACTGCACAAGAGCCACCTAATAGCCAAGTCAAGTATGCTCATCCTGAAACTGTTGATCAGGAGGCCAAGGGATTGTCTCCCACTCCGTCTGTGGCTGCCCAGTCACCTAGTGGCTAGAATACAGAGCTTTGCCTAAGTCGTCTACTTTTCAGAACTAGACAACAGCCAGCCAACTTGTTCCTGTGATTCTGGACTCCACGCTCACTTCTCAAACTGAGAGAATGTTCCCAAAGCTGAATGTACTCAATGCAACTAACAAACCTGAGACTTGAGTTGTGGGAAAATTGTCAGAATAGTAAGTACACCTTCAGATTTCCCTGGTATTATTGGTTCTTCGTTCTCATTTCCTCCCTCCACTGTGTCTGCTTGTAGCATCCTCAGATTTTAAATCCTCTTTACACCTAACATGAATTCCATTTTTTGATCACTTACAAGCGATAGGAAAATTGCTTGCAGACAATAGTGAAAGACTAGAAATATACCGAGAGGAGTAAAAACATCAAACATACACCACATTGACATCGGAAGATGTATTTATCAGGTTTTCCTCCTTTCATCTGCTCTGCATCAAAATTCTGTAAAACTCCTTCAAACCAGTCTACAGTACACAAGACCCAATCCACCAGAGAGCAGTGTTACCTGATACTCTCACACAGGGCTAATCTGTCTAATTAGGGAGGCAAGGTTGAAGAAACCTTTTATTTCCTACCCCTCCAAATTAAGGCACCCTGCTATCAATCCTAATATCACATTTCTTTTTCTGTGCTACCAACTGAATGAGGAAAAGGAAATATGGGTAACAGGAGAAGGCAGCTCCAGTAGCTAATAAATCAAGGAAGAAAATATAATCCTCTTCTAAATTATGTTTATAATTTAGAATTATGCACAGTTCCTTTGTAGCTTCAAATACAGGAGGGCAACTGTTCTCTGCAGGCAATCAGATTACTATTGATTTCCAACAAGCCCTGATGGTAGCCGAAGATATAAAAGACATTCGTAGAGAAAAGGGCTGCAGGTAATTTATAAGTTATTTTTTTTTCTGAAGAGTAATTTTCATATCATCAGTTACGAACTTCCTTTTTTCTTTCCAGTTTGTTTTATTTAGATAAATATCTTCCTAAATAATTCTTTTGGATTTTGTCATGGACCTTTACACTATATGCAAAAGTACATAGTTATGCAAGAAGATGCTCCAAAAGTCATCACTTCATATGATATTTTACATCTTTTTAGTCCCTGGACCTCTTTTGTGGCACAGGAAGTCTTGAGGAAGTTACCCCATACCCGGCATATACACTGCTCAACTGCACAAGAGCCACCTAATAGCCAAGTAAGAACCACAAGGGCTAGGCTATTTAATTTGTTTATGAATAAAGAATAATTAAAATCTTATTTGCTCTTTACAAAAAGTTTTTTTTCTTTTGCGTGACCTATGCTATCTAGTTTGTCTTTTCAAGTTCTGCCAGTAAGATTTTTCTTTCAATGCAAAGGCAATATTTTGGGCTAATTTGTTTATGTTTTATCTTTGAGATGACAAACTCGCTCCCAAAGGAAGGGAAATCATTTGAAAAGGTCAATTACTCATATTCCCCTAAAGAAGTGCTTCATTCCCCACGGTTACGTGGGCTCTGGAAGTCAAAAATCTGCCTGGAGACCGCACACCAGGCTCTCTCATTTCTCTTGCTGTACATCCTCTCTTTTCCTCTCTCTTTGGTTTCATCAGCCTTGTGTAGTAGGAATGATCACCTTTTTTAAAAATCAAGCAGGGTCTGGGCCTATGAGGCAGCTGGGGAGGGGTTGGATGTGAAGATAGTGGCACTCAGGAAGGCTAGAAAAAACCCAGGATGTTAGAGTACAATTGGAGTGTCAATGTAAATAAAGGGTTTTTAGTATATAAAGAAATCAATATGGACATGGGTATGTGGGGGTGCGTGTGTATATACATTCACATGTTTGCTAACTCTTTTCACTGACATATCTTGGAAACAATGAGCCCCCAGAAGCAATGTTCATACCTAGTACCCAGACACTGGTTTATAAATAATATCCTCTATTTAAAAAAAGAAGTAGACATCTTTGGAGAAATCGCCAATTCCAGAATAGGGAACACAGAAGATGAGTCTGGAGCATTCTGTCATACCATCAAGTAATGGAGGGGCTCAGATAATGATAGGGACATGTCAAAAGGACATAAGAGCCAATTTGATAGAATTTTTACTGGACAAATTTGGGGAAAATTGAGCATCAAAATAAATGATAGTCATTACTATCATTATTATAACCTATGGATTATAACCTGTGGAATCAAATAAGATTTCATGAATCTATAATGATGGAAATAAGTGAATGAAAAAATAAATAAATGGGGGAGAGAATAGTATAATGCCAGCTAATAAAGCTGGCAAGAATGAGAAGAAGGTGGAAAGGCACCTTTTGGCACCAATTTGGGAATAACTGAATTCATGTGGCAATAATTGACTCTGTCAAGAATCATCAGTAAGGCTGGAGTTGTAGCTCAAAGGGAGAGCGCTCAAAGGGAGAGCGCTTGTCTACCAAGTGTGAGGTTCGAGCCTCAGCTCGAATATAGATAAATAAAATAAAGATAAATATAAAAATAGATAAATAAAATAAAGGGATTGTGTCCCCCTACAACTAAATTTTTTTTAAATCATCAATAGAGGGGCTGGAGATCCTCTCTTTTCCTCAGCGGTAGAGCACTTGCCTTTTATATGTGAGGCACTGCGTTCTATTCCCAGCACCACATATAAATAAGCAAATAAAATAAAGGTCCATCAACAAGTAAAAAAATATTTTTAAAAAATCATCAATAGATGTTAAATGAGAGGATGAATATCTGATGAAGAACAGAATACTTACATAGTTTTTGCTGCCTCCTTGTACAACATTTATTAACTATTTGTTGGTTACTAAACACAATATATTTGTTACATAAATTGGTAGTGTAGAAACCTGGCAGTTGTCATTCTATTGAAGGGATAGAGTTAAGATCACCACTGATGACACAGGAACATTGTGTCATCGTGGACCTCCTGTTCCTAGGAGGCACTGAGAACTCGGCATCACTTCCACGGAACTTACCCCTCCCAGTGTAGAGCATGACCCGGATCTGACTGTGAGGAAACAGCAGGCAAATTAAAGAACTTAAGGGACATTCTCCAAAGTTGTTCAATGGGACTTAAATAAAAAAACATAAAACAAAAAACTAACCAAATTGATCCACTTGTCCAGAAAGAGACATGACAATTCAACAACTCAATAAACTCAATATGACACACGATCCTGGAGTGGATCGTGGACCAGGAAAAGATATGATTGAATTTTGAAATACATGCTTCAAATATTTTTAAAAGACATTAAAAAGGCTTGGGGTTAAAAATGATGGTGGAATGTGATGGACATTATTATCCGAAATACATGTATGAAGACACCAATTGGTGTGAATATACTTTATATACAATTAGAGATATGAAAAACTGTGCTCTATATGTGTAATAAGAATTATAACACATTCTGCTGTCATATATTTAAAAAATAATTTAAAAAGACATTATTGAAACAATCAACAAAATTTTAATGGGGTCTTTGTGTGAAATAATGAAATTATATTAATATCCTGACTTTGATAGTTGTTCTGTGGTTATGCAAGAATTCTGTATTCTCTAGAAATACACAGTACTAAAGTTTTAAAGGGAATGGAGGCATTATGTCTACAATCAACTCTCAAATAGTTCAGACAATTAAATGATGATGACATTTATGGAGAGAATGTGTGTATATGTACACACAGAGACACACTCACAAAGAAGCTAATGTGGTTAGCTGCTGACCTGCAGAACTTACAGGCTGGTATGTGGGAATTTTTTTGGCTTATTCTTATAATTTTCTATAAGTCTTATTATTTCTCCATAAGTATTTTTTAAAGGAAAAAGACCATTCCTTCAGATGGTGCTCACAGAGCACCTGTTGTGTGAAAGTTTTGCAAAACACTAGGAAACACAAAGGAACCAGACCTGACTTTGATGCTCAGGACCTGGAGGTGCAGAGATATTTGTAACATGCTGTGAATAACCTGAAACTAAGCCAGTCCTGGGAGGCAGACGCTCCAAGGGTACAGATGGATTTCAGAAAGAGCAGCACATGGACAAAAGCTGAAGGGTGTACAACCCAGAGTAAAGAAGCAGAGTTTCAAGGACGGAGGAGTGGATGACAAGGCCACTGTCACACAGAATTCTGGGAGAAGAGGCTACATTTCCCTTTCAAAAATAAAAAGGTTTCTGACAAGCAATAAAGAAGAGATGCTGCTGATTTTGACCATCATATACATTGATTGACAGAAGTTACTGCCAGTATAAATACTAAATAACACTCTTTAACACCCCAAAACAGAGTACTCTTAAAAGCAATGTGTAGGACTGGGGTGTAGCTCAGCGGTAGAACTACTAGTTGATCTAACAAGCCTGAGGCCCTGGGTTTAATCCCCATCACTGTAAAAAGAAAAAGGAAAAACAGAAGCTACAACTCCATTTTTCAACTTCTTAAATATTTTTATAAAATACACTGATATCTCCTGGTACAGTTGTACATACCTGTAATCCCAGAGGTTTGGGAGGCTGAGGCAGGGTTGCAAGTTCAAAACAAGCCTCAGAATCTTAGCAAGGCCTTAAGCAACTTAGCAAGACCCTGTCCAAACATAAAAAATAAATAAAAAGGCAAAAAAAAAAAAAAGAAACAAAATCAAAAATCAAAAAAAAAAAAAAAAACCCTCACTGATGTCCATCTGGATACATTTCCATCAGAAAATTTACAATGCCTGTGTAAGTCGCCTTATTATTTGCCCCAGTAGGCAAATAAGATAAAAGTAATGTGAGAGACTCCTAATATCTTTTCATCTCTAAGTCAATAGATTTTCCAGTCCAAATCGAGTCACAGACTTGATTACTTTTGCAAATGTAGTAAGTATAAGGTAACGGGGACAGAGTTTGCTGACCCCAGGGTAACTACATGATGAACGTTATGTCAAACCATATTTCGTTCTACTGAGCAACATCAGAAAGGAAATCAAGAGCCCTCAGTGGGCCTTTGAAGTCTCTTTGAATATTTCAGCCATACTTGCTTTGCATTTCCTTTTTGTCTCTGCTAGGAGGATCAGTGATAGAATTCAGAGGGAAAGGCAACCTAAAGTGAAGTCAATTACTTTCCTTTGCAAATTAACCAAACATTGTGATAGAAATTCACTCACAGAAAGCAGTCAGCAGGGTCCCCTTCAAATACAGCATCCTGAGACTGAAAATACAGTATTAACCCTTTATTTCTCCGATCCAAACTCGGTTGCCCCCAAACAGGGGTCTTATAATATTAAGAACCCAGATTTTGATTCCTCCCCAGATAGAAAACCAGAGGCTAGACACAAAGAGGGACTAAACACCTAGGAATCAGGCACTGGAAGAAAAGAAAAAAGGATAAATCTACTTCTTTCTCTGCTCATTTCTTCCTGTCTTTCAAGATAATTCTCTGTGTATGAAGTTCAAGCAAAAATACTTCAGTATAAATGCCCACAGATAACTAATTTGAGCAGCCTCAAATGATATTAAATTATCATGCCAATCACACTCAATGAACAACTTAATTCTGTCCTCAAATAATATAAAATGGCTTAGAATAGTTCACATTTTTCTTGATATTTGGCAACTACTCTTTGTACTTGGCTACTAGCCTGAAACTTCCCTTACAATCTCAGAATTTGCCCCGGGGTTAAAAGCCAGCCACCCACGTTTGAAACATTTATGTCTGAACCTGCAATTTGTTGGCCACCCACACGAGCTCATTAAAATGTTGGAATGGAATCTGCTTTGCCAGCTTAATTATCAAAGCCGAGAAATCCATTTCCCGCCAACTGAATTAGGGACAGAGTTCTCACTCAGTGAAAGAATAAAGACCTATGTTTTATCCCCTTTTCTATGTTACTTAATGCACCTGTCTACTTCCAATGAAAAGTGGCATTAGAACAAGCCTTATGTACACACCGAGAGTCAAACCCAGGCCCAGGCCTGATTCAACCTTTACCCCCAGTCACACTCTCATAGATGAAACAAATAATTTGTTTTGGGGCCCTGAGACCTATCTTCTTCAATCTTCTATTTTGAACCAACTCCACTATGGGTCTTTTCAATTTTTGTGGCTGTTGAAGCAGACTTCTGACCGATTTGCTAAATATCAAGTCCTCTGGTGAAGGTCTTATTTGTTCTCAGGGAAATAAATGTAAATATCAGGTAAAGGTTCATGCTTTAACAGGTGCTTGGCAAACTTTCTGTAAAGGGTCATATGGTAAATATTTTAGGTTTTACAGGCTGTACAGTCTCTGTCCCAACCACTCAATTCTGCCACTGGAGTGTGACAGCAGCCACACACTATATGTAATCCAAGGGCATGACTATGTTTCAATAAAACTTTATTTATAAAACAAGAGGAAACCCACATTTGGCCTGCAGGCTGTAGTTTTGACCCCAGCTTTAGTATTTCTTGGCTTCACTGACTAATGAAAGTTAGCCTTTATTTAGCAAAAAAAAAAAAAAAAAAAAAAAAAAACTAGAAGCATTGGACAGGGGTTCTGAAAGAGTAGTCTATATGCAACTTACATAGAAATCTCTGAGCATGTTTGAAGACTATTCATATTTCTGGGCTCCAATCCCAATTTTCTGAATCAGGATCCCCAGGAGGAGGGTACAAGAATCTGCCTGTTTTCAAGCTTTCTAATTAACTCTTATCTCACTAATTTAAGATGTTAAGAGGCCTTGATTTAAAAAAAAAAGATAGGTGGAAATTAGGTTTTTGGAAAACTCTAACATCTGAATCTTATGCCCCAAAGAGAGATTAGCTCTCATCCCAAGAACTGTTTATTACTCCACAGATAAATACTATTTAATCATTTGTTTAAAATTTTTAAATACATCAAAAATAAAATAAACATTCTATATCCTATTCTGTTTTTCTCAGAATATGAACTCTTTCTCAGAATAATGTGAACTCCCCTTAGGTTTCCTTATATGTAAATATCTGGATGTCAACCTTCATTGCTTAGGACTTTATAATCCACTCTTCACATATCCATGTATATATGCACTTGATAGCATCTGTTATGATTTAGATATTAGGTGTCCCCTAAAAGCTCAATGCAAGAACATTCAGAGGTAAAATGATTGTATTTTGGAAGCTTTGGCCCAATCAAGTGAATTAATCCCCAGATGGGATTAACTGGGTGGTAAGGGAAGGCAGGTGGGGTGTGGATGGAGGATGTGGCAAAGGGGGCATGCCTTTAGGGTATATATTTTGTATTTGGAGGTGGAGTCTCTTCTGCTTCCTGATCATCATGTGAGCTGCTTCCCTCCACCACACTCTTCTTCCATGATGCTCAGTCTCACCTTGAGCCTGGAGGAATTGAGCTGGTTGCCTATGGATTGAGACCTCTGAAACTGTAAGCTCCCAAATAGCCTTTTCCTCCTTAAAATTGTTCTTATCAGTCTTTCAGTCACAGCAGCAAAAAAGCTAACTAAAAGAGCATCATTCTTTTGGTTTGTTCTGTTTTTTGTTTCCATTTCTCAGAAAACTTCTGTTTAAAATGGAATCGACTACATAACACACAGAGACAGCTGCAGGGAATTCCTTAACCCCCTTAATACATCAGGCTTTGTAGAAATACCCTCGCCAGGAATCAGTCACAAAGGACGTTTTCTTTTACATTATCTCTTCTACACATATTCCATCTGGAATTTCATTATTCTTTCCCCAGACAGAGACACACTCCTCGAGTGGGCATAGGGGTCCATGTCTTCTCACGACCCACTTATCTGTCTGGGTGTCAGTAGTCACATTGTTCCTGAAAGGTCATGTTAATATCTTCCATCTTCCATTGGCCTCCCATCCCCATGACTATGTGACTGGATTCCACTGTCTGGGATCCACCAGGGAATTGTGGTGCACTATAAGGTGTACTTTCCTTGCTATCTCCTGAGAATTTAACTCCAGTGTGCAAAACCAAATGAAAACGACATAGTGTGTAATTTCAAACAATCCATTTACATCCCAGCTGCCCATCCCAAGGCACCCAGTAGTCCAGAATGATCCATTGCAGAAGGGTGGTACCCCATGGGTCACAGCTATGACTTCCCCCCACCCCCTTGAAGAATTTGTGCTTTACCATGAGATCCATCAGGGCTACAGCCATAAGCAACGAAATGTTCCAGAGAGGAAGACAGAGAAAAGGGGGGAAGCTGGGTACGAGAAAGAAAAGCAGGCTGGAGACTCAGCCTACCTTTACTTTATTATAAAGCCAGATAGTATCAATCAGCAGTAAAATTCTCTCATCCTATACTTTGTCAGTTCATACAGTCAATTACTTAAATGTAAAGAAGAGGGCTGGGGATATAGCTTAGTTGGTAGAGTGCTTGCCTCACATACACAAGACCCTGGGTTCAATCCCCGGCACCATCCAAAAAAAAAGAATAAAATTTTAAGAAACATTGATAAAAACAATATAACCAAACCCAAACTCATTTTCTCCCAAGACAACTGTTCATTTTGAATTGTTTGTTTGTTTTTGTTTTTCTTTCTGGCCAATTTCCACACTGAATGATGCTATCCATTTCCCTCCCAAGAGGCAACCAATATCACTAGAATCTTATGTAATCTTTCAGATAAATGTTATATTATTTGAGCAAACAAGTATATACTTCTTTCCTTTTCTCTAAATTCAATAAATGTATCATTTATATGCTGTTTTGCACCTTGCCTTTTTGTGGGGGGTGGGGAGTAGATACTGGGATTGGACTCAAGATCACTCCACCACTGAGCCACATCCCCAGCCCTAGTTTGGATTTTATTTAGAGACAGGGTCTCACTAAGTTGCTTAGTGCCTCACTTTTGCTGAGGCTGGCTTTGAACCCACCATCCTCCTGCCTTAGCTTCCCAAGCAGCTGGAATTACAGGCATGTATCACCTCACCCAACTATACCCTGCTTTTTATGCACAACAAATCTTGAGGTTCACCCCTCATCAGTATATCCTGTTTGTAGCTGTGTAGTATGCCACTGTGTAGATATGTCATACTTTATTGAACAAAATCCTTAGATAGACAATTATGTTGTTTTCACTCTTTTATTATTGCCAATTAGGAACACATATATATCATTCACACACACACATTCTAATACATAAAGCCATGCTATCATCACTAAAGGAGTAACTTAGCTTCGTTCATAGCTGGCATGTGCAGGGAGCACCCAGCTCCTAAACAGGAACAACAGGGGCTGACCTGACCCCTCCATGCCAATGAACCCCCCTGCACTCCTGAAGAGATATGGCAAAGAGAATGCACAGACATGCCTGTCCTGTTGTGCTTTGTACCCTGGAAAGTTTCCTTATCAGAAAGGGAAAGTGAAAAATCCAATAGCGATTCTGGAAATCTGTAAATAATCACCTTGCTTTTCAGATGTCTACAAAAACAACTGCAGCCGGCTGCATCAGCCTCAGTGTAGCCAGCAGCTGACCATCTCAGCTGCAGGGTTAAGAGCCTACAGAGCTGTAACCTTCGTGTCACACATGGAGTTCAGGCACAGGGCATCATAAATCTGCAAGAATTCTTGCTTAAAGACCCTGTTGGTATGGATTTAAAAAAAAAAATACTGTTAAATGCTCAGAGTTTTTCTTTATCCCCAGCAGCTGCACACTCTGCTTGCTCACAGGCCCCTACAAGAAAGCACCACCACCAGAGTGTTGCCTTTTAAATCAAACACCTACTCTAGGTACTTTGGCAGTTCTTCTAAGTCTCCCCAAGCAGAAGGGGCCTAGAGAGGACCACACACACACAGTGAGGTCTATTTGTGCAGCATGATCCTTATGGCCAACTGAAAAGGGCAGCCTTTCCCCATACACTCCTGGCTCAGGTGGGTCTGCCTGCCCTTGGTGGCCAGGACTTCATTAGAAATGTTAACTCTGTCATTATAAGGACCAGGGTCCTGTCCTTATTACTCTGTTATTTAACTTGATGATGGCAATTTATTAAGTACCCACAACATGGAAGGTGCTATAAAATTTATTAAATTCTGAAATGATGGAAAGTGCATCTTGTAAATGAATCCAGATGGATTTCGCAAGAAGCTGAAAAGATTTTTAAAGACATGAAAATGAATCCATTATACTTTATCTCACATAAATGGCACAGGGGGATGTGAGCTCACAAAACATGTGAATATTCATTTATTTAGAGCATATTAAATTGGTTCACAGATTGTAATAAAGGCTTTTAAAATGGCCTGACACAGAACAGCCCCTTGAGTGCCCTGGTCTAGAGCACGTTTCCTTTACATTGCCTCAGAAAGATGGAACCGTGGGAACCAGGCACAAGTAGGAAGCAAAGAGTTTGTTTTGTAATGGGAAGTTTCTTGACAATTGATTTTTTTTTCTTTTAAAGAAACTACCCACGACAGTGGCTAACATTAGGTAAAGGGCAGTGCAGCCTATTTATGGAAACAAGGCATTTAAAAGGGCGGGGGAGGCGGTTCTAATGCTAGTACTCAAAGAGTTTTATTCTCTCTCTCTTTTGCCCAAACTGCAGCCAATGGGAGGCACATCCTGGAAATTCAGCAGCAACTGCATGAGTTGTACGATGTTTGGAAGTACTTTATGTATACATTAAAAGCACAAGAATATCATAAAAATATAAGAATACCTTAAAATGTAAATATATATGTTTGTGTGTATGAATATCATATACATATATGTATGAATATATATATTTGTATGAATCCCTTAAAATGAAAATAGTGCTATTAAATTATTAATCTCTACAATGTTGCAATTCTCCATTAGAGGGATGTGTCAAAAGTCAATGTTGTCTTCCCATTTGCCAATAAAGATCCACATATGGAAAGATGTGGGTGGTATCCGACTCCACGATGCCCCAGGCAATGCTCCCCACCTCCTGGCATTCCTCCTTTGGGTAGGGGAGCCTTCTCCCACAGGAAATCAGAGTCCATCCATGTGGCTGACAGAGTATAGCAGAAATTAAGGTGTATCACGTATGAGACTAGGTTATGAGAAAACGAGGCTTCCAGGAGATTCCTCCCTCCCATGCCCTCTCTGTCACTCATTCTTTAGAGACTCAGCTGCTGCGGCATGAGCAGCCCTATGCAGAGACTCATGTAGCCAGAAACTGAACTTCCTCCCAGCATGAGGTTAGAAGTGGACCTTCCAAGGCACTGAAGTCTTCATATGAGACTGCAGTCTAAGATCTTGGCTGGACTGCAAATCTGAGACAAGTCTGAACTCCTGACCCACAGAAACTATGTGAGATAGCAACACGTACTGTTTTAAGATGCTAATCGTGGGAGTCATTTGTTACAAAGCACTAAATAACTGATACATGAGACTATCAAGTTAGTGTAACTGTGAATAACAGAGATAGTCAACTGAGAAAATGCTAGTATGAAATTTTGTCTTGGGCTGGGAATGTGGCTCAGGCGGTATCGCGCTCGTCTGGCATGCGTGCGGCCCGGGTTCGATCCCCAGCACCACATACCAACAAAGATGTTGTGTCCACTGAGAACTAAGAAATAAATATTTAAAAATTTCTCTCTCTCTCTCTCTCTCTCTCTCTCTCTCTTCTCCCCCTCTCTCTCTCTTTAAAAAAAAAAGAAATTTTGTCTTGATAAAAGCATAGGTAATTATATTTAAAAATTACAAGCATTTTTGTATTTCTTTACAAATAGGTATAGAAAATAACCTGAAAAAAACTAAAGCATAATTATACACACTAAACTACAAAGAAAGTATATATGCGTGCATCTTCTCAAATCATTAAGAATTTGGAATGAAGACAGTGTGGTGGTGCACACCTGTGATTGCAGCAACTCAGGAGGCTGAGGTAGGAGAATTGCCAAGTTAGAGGCCAGCCTCAGCAACTTAACACGATGCTGTCTCAAATAATAAATAAAAAGACTGTGGATATAGCTTAGTGGTAAAGCACATCTGGGTTCAATCCCTAGTACCAAGAAAAAAAAAGAAAAAAAAATTTGGAATGAAATAAACATTTCCTATGTTAGTTTAAAATATACAGAACTATACAAAAATTAATTAAAATATATGTAAATTTTAAATGCACTATTGAAAGTGAAGTGCTTAAGATATAAAGATAAGAGCACCGTGACTTAGTATTCTGTTAAGAGGGAACTTAATGAGTTCCTGCTCCTTAGGGGAACTGATTTCTCTCAATGAATAACTGTGGTAGGTACAGAGAGATTTCAAAACCTATCTAACACTTCTTGCACAAAGTGCTGGGGTGAATTGCTTCCCCTTGATTTGAAATTGGCATTGATGGCTTGTTTGCGACTAACAGGAAACAACAGATGTGAAGGTGTGTGGATTCTAAGCTACTATATCAGACAAGGCCATAGAGCTTCTGCCTGGCTTTTCTTCCGGCTCTCACTTGGGAGGAAACGCCCATCATGTCAGAAGTGTGGGCACCAACTGCCAGCCCTGAGAGAAAGCCACCAAGGAGAGTCCACTGAATCTTCAGATGAAGGTAGACCCAGCCCAAGCGACTCCCAACGTGGATGCTGGATGCGCTTTCCTAATGCCTGAAGCACCGTATCATGAACAAGATAAGAGAGTTTTGTATTGCTAAGTTCTAGGGGATGTGTTAAGCAGCAATAGTAAAGCAAACATGATCAATTATAAAATTAGCACCATCTCTTTCCTGTCTCTTATATGCATACACTTTACCTTATAACGGTGAGAAGTTAAAGTCTTTCCACCCCCCTTCTGAATCTGGGATGAAATGGGGCTTGAATTGACCAAAAGAATGCAGCAGAAGTAAAAGTATATTGGTTCCAAGCTCAGGCCTCCTGCCCTTCCAGTCTCTCAATTCCCTGGCGCTGCTTTAAGAATAAGCCCACGTCGGTGGACTCAAGAAGAAAAGCATGCAGAGGTGAGCAGTACTCTCCTAGCTACACCTAGGCCAACCAGCCAGGGGGCTGCAGCACCACAGGGAGCTCCTGTCAAGACCAGAAGAACCGCCCTGCTGACCCACAGATCATGAGCCACAAACAACACAAGCATCTTTTCATGTGCCAGTGAGTTTTGTGGCTCTTGGATACACCATATTTTTGTGGCAACAGATAGCTAATATGACAATCATATCACATCCATGTCTTAGATAAACTGGGGTACCTCCTATGCATTGAAAATGACAGCTTGCAAGAGCTCAGTAATGTTCCACGTGTCAAAATTTCTTTTATGACTCAATGCAGAGTAATGAGTATACACTGTGATTTAGGAATTATAATTTAGCTGAAGATCTGTAACTCAGAATGGTACATGAGGAGATACTAGGTGAAAGGAAATAGTGGAACCCTAGAGTTGGGTTTGCTGGCATGCCTGATGCTGGGTAACAACTTGTTTTGTTGTGTCTTAATGGGGGCTTCTCCTCTCCAGAAGCACTTCCTATTGCAGTGCCTTTTGGTTCTATAGACTGAGCACAGAGTTCAGCCTACCTCCACAAAGGCCAAGGTTAGAACTACCCTGGCACTTATTTTGACCCCACGTGGCCTGCCAGAGGGGCAGTAAGGTTCAGACAACCACACAGCAGGGTCGATTTTACCCACACAATTTCCTCATAATAGCCATGCAGTAATTATGTGCGTGGCAACCACGTACCAAACCACCACGGTGATCTATTTAAGTGATAGGAACGGAAATCTCCACATACAATACTTATTACTCATAGGAAAAGACAAACTTAAATACTATTTACATCAATTCGGATAATGCCCTACCACTGAAGCCAATAGCAAACCATATAATGAAGTGTCAAAAGGACATTTTTTGGAACCATATTTATGGCCTTTATTCTAATCCTATCCATGGCAGCTTACCAAAAATTTCCAAAGGCGACTATAATTCTAAGCAGGCCAAAAATACCCCGAGACTCAGTCCACCCTCTTCCTAACCTTTTAACCCCAAGACAGTCAACCATAATGCTCAATATTATGGTCAGAGTTCAAGAGTTTTAATAGTCGGGTTACTTCTAGCTACTGGGTTTTCTCTTTCAGCTACTAATTTAACTCAATGGCATCCTAAAATTAACACTGGCAATATATTCAAAATGTGGGAGAAACAGATAAGATGGCTCTGTCTCCTTCCTGTCCTCCTGTCCTGAACACACTTCCCAATTAAATCAGTATCAACTTTTCTGTACATGATGTGCTGCAGTCACCAGTTTACGTGAAGTGGCATAAGTGGGGTGAGGATGAACACAGACACACACTGGGCTGAACAAAATCCAGCTTAAATAATTATTGGAAAGGTGCCACAGGATGGTATGTGTGAATCTGAGATGGAGTGTGGGACTGGACACAGTAGCACTTATGTGCCTTCCAACCCTGAGACACAGATGGACATCCACGGGAATGGTCCAGGTGTTTGGAAGACAGAAAAAATATGCATCAGGTGAGATATTCCAAAAAGGTAGGCCTGCAGGAAACCACGACTCCCCAGAGTCAAGGGGCACTCCTAGCCCCCAGCTTCTGCTTCCTAAATACCCTTCCCCAGTTCCACTCATGTTTGGTCTACAGACCGAAGCAGGAGAAGGGCTCTCCTATCCTCACATAAGAAAAACGGAAGACAGGGCTGGGGACACAGCTCAGTGGTAGAGCACTTGCCCAAGACTGCATGAGGTCCTGGGTTCCATTCCTATCACTGCAAAAAAAAAAAAAAAAAAAAAAAAACAATAGAAAGAAAGAAAATCCATAAAATTATGATTTGTAATTTTTGAACTATTAGAATAATGAGGTCAAAAGGCAACAAAGTGATGGGAATTCCAAAGGGCAACCAGAGCCTGTGAGGAGAGAAGAGACACACTTCACCTTTGACAGCTGTTGGGGAAAGGAGGACCTGCTAGAAAAGCAGCAGGAAAGAAGATACCTTCCATTTTCTGTGCTGGTTTGGGACCCCTGGGAGGAACCGGCCCACCTTGCCAATTCCTTGTCCCTGGGCCTCTGCTTGATCACTGCCGAGAAACTCAAGACATAGCCGAGGGCCTGAGTAAGCTGCCCTCAGTGTGCTGCTGTGCAGAGGTTTCAGCAGGCAGCTGGAGTCTCTAGACAAGCCCCTCTGCATTTCAGGCCTGGCCCAAGCACACATGGAGGTCAGTGTCTTAGTCAGCTCAGGCTGCTACTAGGACATACCACAGACCGGGTGGTTTAAACAGCAGACATTTACTGGACTCGCAGGTGATAGAAGTCTAGGGTCAAGGTGGCTGCAGATTCAGTTCCTAGAGAGGGCTGACTTCAAGGCTTGCAGATGGCTTGCCTTCTCACTAATCCCCATCTGGGGACCCCACCTCCCTGACTTCATCTAAATCTACCTCCCAAAGGGCCCTCCAGTGTGCTGCGTCACACTGGGGGATGGGCTTCAACACAGGAATTTGAAATGTTCAGGGTACAGACAGCACTAACCCTGCCCATCAAGAAGAAGCCATTTGCTGACAGACAAGAAACCTGCCCTGATTCCACACCTGACCCCACCGGGAAATGGGAGAAACACAGTGTGCCACAGGGACCAGGGCAGGAAACCGTCCCATGACCCTCCCCATCCCAGGTAAAGGGGGCGGCCCAGGTAAGGTGGGAAAACCACTCCCATTACTGGCCTAGGCCAAAAAGCCATCTCCCTCTGGGGAGGGGCTCATTCCCAAGATCTTGCACTGAAATAAAATATTTAAAAGTTATTTTAAAGAAAAGTAACATTTTGCCTGTGAAGCTGAACTGGAACATGTATTGCTCTTGCTGTTCCCAAAGCCAGGGACAGAAGCAAGTGGGTAGGAAGAGTATGTCCCCACAGAGACTCTGCTTCCTCAAGAACTGCCCACAACCCTTTCTGTGTGACACCTCAGATTCCTCCACTAATGCCCCTTACTCCTGCCCTCTTAGTACACCTCTAGAACAAGGGTCCTGTCCCTGCATTTCTCAGCCCTCTACTAATGGCTTTGATGCCCACTGCCCCAGTCATCGGATCCTGGCTTCCCCACCAGCTCCTGCTATCCACTGCCTACAGATAAGGACCCGTCCTCCAGGACTCTGGGCATAGTGCTGTGAACCCCAGCAGAGTCTTATTGCTCCCCACTGCCTGGTTTCTTCTCAGACAGAAAACAAGTTGTTCAGAGGGCCTATTCACAGTTTTGCCTGAAGTCCTTAAGCCCCGGTGTTAATATGCACACCTGACATCTTCTCCTCACACCACTTACATCTCTCAGGTGAGCCTGCAATCCCTTTTAGATACGCTATACACGTCCCAAGTGGTTCCAGGCCCCATCATTGTTCCTCAATATAAAAATATCCTTTCCTTCTTGCTTCTTACTCAACTCACCCAAACACCCCAGACAAAAAAAAAAAAAAAAATCCTACAGTCACATCCACCAGTGTACCGTAAGCTGTCCACTCCCAACTGCCCAACTTCCCTGAGGATCATCTTGCTGCTCCAGCCCCTGGCTCCCCACTCCTGACCTGCTTCCTGACCTTCCAGAGGGAGGAGAGGAGGCAACTGGGATTCACTGTACATATACTAGGCAAAAACAAAAGCCATCCTCCTGACCCGTTACTATCCCCCAAAGAAACCCCCTCAGGGAACACAGAAGTGACCATGTGGCTGGTAAACAGAGAACTGGGGCTGAAGCCACTAACCTCTCAGTCCATGTGCTTTCCTCCTTTCCCTGATGGTGCACCTGGAGGCCCAAGGGACAAGAAAGTGAGGAGAGTGCACATCTGTCCAGCTGGTCGGGCAACATGGTGGAGGCTTCATCCAAGCCCACTCCCCAGGGAGAGGTCAAGGCTTCCCCCTGTCTGCAGATGACCAGGAACTGGCCTGACCCATAGAGAAGGATTTTCCAGGTATTCACAAAGTAATTGTCCCTCATCTGGAAGCTCTTTCAGTTGCTCCTCTCCTTTATACCTTAGAAACTCTGACCTGCACTACTTTTTTTTTTTTTAAGATGTCGACGAACCTTTATTTAATTCATTTATTTATATGGGGTGCTGAGAATTGAACCCCCAGTGCCTCACTCATGCTAGACAAGTGTTCTACCCCTGAGCCACAGCGCAGCCCCCCAGGCTCCTTTTCACACATAGAAATCAACAGAGGAGGAAAAAATAGGAGACGAACTTGAGATGTATTGTCGATCTTTTCCCATTTTAATTTGAAGACTAAGTATGCATAGCAGTAACATTTACAAAAATAAAAGCATGAGACAAATGCCTGAAGATTGGTCTGATTAAGCACAAATCTACAACAACAAAAAGGTTAACCCATTTCAGGGTTTTCCTCAAAATTCAATTTAAATAAACTTGGTTCTGAGTATAAACGGTAAAACATCGTTACCTCTAAGCTAAGCAGCAATTATCCTGCAAACACTGACAAGAAGAAAACTTGTCTCTTTGATTTCTCAAAATGTATATTCAGACCAGCAAGGAAACTGTTCCTCCCTGTTCCTGGAAACTTGAAGTCTCCTCTTTTTTTTTTTCCCCCCCTTGAATAAATTCTAGAACATTTGTAAAGATAATGGGAAAAGACCCAGAGTTGTTTGAGAGACCTAAGGAAGAGATCTGTAGTTGAAGCCTCCCATTTGCTGTCTCTGTTCAGATTCCCTAAAGAGATAAGAAGGTAAAAATAGGGCTGGGGTGTGGCTTAGCCCTGGCCTCGCATGTATGAGGTTCTGGGTTCAATCCCCAGCACCCCCCACCACACACACACACACACACACACACACACACACACACACACGCACACGCATGCACACAAATACAGATAACCTAATAGAAGTAAACTGGATTAAACTGTACACAAATAAAATAGCTTGCTTTAAAAAAGAAGGTAAAAATGTTTTGAAGTTTAAGCATATGTCCTAACCTCCCTGGTAATCTGGGTGTTCTGGGCATTCTCTATTTTTCAAGTCACAACGGAATCAAGTAAATCTAAAATTTGTGATTTAAGAGAATATGAAAAGTTTAAGAAAACAAAACTTAGAAGCCTGTATTCTGAATAGAGTTGGAAAATTACATTGACTTTGGATTTCCTCTCCAAATCTGAACAGCCTTGGAGTCCAGGTGGGGGGGGGTTTACCCCTGCTCCTAGCGAACTTGTCCAGAGATACTCACCAAAGCATTATCACCCTTGATAATGGCTTTGAATGGCTTTGAGGACACTGGATTAGGGTAGAATCTCCCCTTTTTTCTGCCATGACTTTTCTACATTCCTCTTGGAAGAAAAACAAAACAAAACAAAAAACTCCACTAATTTTCCAGTATCTCCAGGCTTTTTCCAGTTGACTTTAGAAAGTTGATCACGGAATCAAATCTGCAGGGAGATTATTCATTTCCTATTCTTTTTCTAATTAACATGATTTACAAATATTTCTGTACAACATGACAAACGGTGAAATATTTCTTCTGCCGAATCCCATGAAGACATTTCTATAAACAACCCAATTGCATAATGACTTTGGGATATTAAATAATATCCTTCAAAAGTGAAACAGAAAATAAACAAAATTATCTGGAGAAAACAATTTGAAATCCTTAACTATACAAAATGGTCTATTTTATGTACGTTTATACTAAGCCTTGGAGAATGTGAAATTCAAAATAAATGAATGCACCCAGAGGGACAGCACTCTGAAAAAACAGAATGTATAAAATTAGAATTTCATATATTCACAAGTATATTTTCAGTTTACAAACCAAATAGATATATTATATATATAAACAATCAGCACTGAAAAAATGCATACTAATTAAATTTTCGTATATTTCCTATTATTTATTTTACGAATCTGAACGCAGATTTAGAAATAATATGAAATCGCCTGCATTTCCAGTGTATGACATTCTTGCATAAATCCTAACAAGAAATGCTCTTATTACTCATCAGAAAACAAATGATATGGTTCCAGCTGTGACTTCCCCCTCTGAAACACATTTCCAGAAAATGCCACAACTTTAGGGATGAAGTGAAACAGAGCACAGACCCAGTGCCATGGTTTACATGGGACATTCTATGACCTGAGCTCATGAACAAGTGGAGCAGCACCAGGCCACCACCTTGGTGTGATGCTCCAGTCACCAGGGTGGTCTAGCAGAAAGTGGAATGAGAGGGGCTCACAACCCCTACACACACACACACACACACACACACACACACACACACACACAGTGCAGGCCAGCAGCAGAGGATGTGTGGTAAGGGGGGTTATTTACAAGGGATCCTTCTACCAGAATGGGAAAGGAAGGATAGTTCTCCATCGCTGAGAATGGAGCAGGAACATGTGCAAAGCTCTGAGTCATTCATCAACCCTTAGTGATATGACAATGGCTCAGAGGAACACAGAATTCTCTTGGAATGTAGGAAGAACTTGCACAAGAGGGGGCAGATGCCTGTCCTCAGTTCTTACATTCCCTTCATTTCCTCTAATTTGTTCATTCAACAAACATTAATGAAGTCCTTATGTGCCAGGCCACTGTAGGCCCTGGGTTTACAATAGAGACCCAAACCTAACATATCTGGCTTCCTGGAACATACAATTAAGTGCAGGAGGGGTATTGGGGTGTTAGGAAAGAATTTAATATAAGGGCAATGTGACCCAGTCAAGAATTTAGGGAAGACTCCCCTGAGATTTGAAGAACAAGTAGGGGTCAAATAAATTTGAAAGGACCTTCTGACAGCAAGTACTACATGTGCAAAGGCCCAGTGGCAGGACAGAGCAGGAAAGAGAACATTAGTGTGACCAGAGCCAGGACACCAAAGTGGGGAGCGATGTAGAAGTGGGAGAAGCAGACAGAGTTCTTCTGCTTGATAGAAGCCTTCCAAGGGCCACAGGAAGCCACTGGAGTATTATGGGCAGAGTGGAGGAGGTGTGAGAGCTGGGAGGCTTTGCCTGATCTATATTTTGAAAAATTCACTCTGATTCCAGAGTGGAGAATATTTGGCCCTAAGCCTGAGTAAATACAGGTCAACTAGTTAGGAGACTCCAACAGCAGCCTGGGAGAGAATACAGCTGCCTGTACCACAATGTTGGAAGTGCAGCAGGAGAGAAGAGGTAATACTGAAGTTAAAGAAGTCAGGTCCACAGGACTAATGATGGGTGAATAGAGATTTTTGCTGGGAGTGGTACCCAAACACAGTGTGGCCAATCTGCAGTGGAAGTACCGGTCTTTAGGCCATCCGTAATGATTCAGAAGCAGAAATCCAGACCCTGGACTCGGTTTGATATCATGCCTCAAAGTTTCTTCTTCCTTTTCCAAGAAGGGAAGTAGAAATGGGGGGAGAAGAGAGGACAGGGGGGAGAATTCTTTCTTGCCTGTGAATCTACAAATTGCCAGGTTTCTCTAGCACCAAATCCTATCATCAGAAAGGCAGCATCTGAAGTGTCTGTGGATCATCTCACTAGGGAGACCACAGCTGCAGCTCCTTTGATGCAACACAGGCTCTAGGGATGACGAAAGTGACGACAGCAGTGAAAAATTTCACACCATCATCATCGTCAATATAAAATACCGACCACTTCCTGGGAACCTTGTACCTCATCCCTGCACAGTGAGTACCCTGTGATAGACAGGAGACTGATGCTCAGAGATGTTGAATTCAAGTCTGTCCTACAAGGGTCTGGAGCAACTTCCTGGGTCCACCACTCTGCTCAGAGCTCCAAGATCCCTTCATGACTTCAGTTCTAAAATGGCTCTTGCTTATTTGGGTCAAAGGGCATATTCACTCCTGAGAAAATTGTGGTCTCTTTGAACGGACGCTTCCTAAGCACAAAACCTGGGAGGACACACATCAGTATTTGGTCCCATCCTGATCCTCAGCAACTTATGTGACTGACTGTAGCCTAGAGTCAAGAGAGTGAATATAAAATTCTCTGTAATTTAGATCACACACACACACACACACACACACACACACACACACACAGAGAGAGAGAGAGAGAGAGAGAGAGAGAGAGAGAGAGAGAGAGAAAGACTTACAATATCAATATGTGTCTTTGAGGGATTTATAAAGCCCTTAGTCTTAAATTTCAAATTGGTTGGGCCCCTATAGTCTTTCCTGCCATACTGCTCTATCCAGACCTACCAAAGTCTAGTTCCATGGAACTTCAAATAAACTCACATATCCATTGTGCTGTCACAGGTAAAAAATGAAGCTACTAAGAAATTAGATAATTTCACAATATGATTGGTGGTTTACTCTTGATTTGCTGGCTTATTAAATTACACATAAACTGTCCAAGTAATTTATGTTTGAAAGAACCGTGATTAATGGGGGGAAAGGAATTATGATGATGTCTTTGGTTAGGTTCCCAAGAAGCAGAGTCTAAGTACAGAATCCAGAGGCAGTACCCGGGGAAGGGGCCACCATGAGCCCCTGCAGTCTACATTAGGATGAGCTGGGAATGTTGGGAATGTGAGCAGGATCAGCAAGGGAACCTAGGCAGAGTATCAACAGCATGTGACACAGGCTTTTTTTTTCTTACAATACAAATTTCTTATAAAATTTTTCAGTATATGTCCCCTCCCCCTTTACAGAGGAGAAAACTGAAACAGAATCACTTATGCAAAGCCAGAGAAACCATTATCAGAGCTGGTTCTTGAATCCAAATCTACAAATTTCCACTTCTATTTCTTCAATCTGATGACAGAGACACTGAACCTGACAACCTGGAAACTTTCCCAAGATAAAATACCTGGAAATGTTGGATAAAATACAATAAATACCATTTTACAAGCTTGAGTGAGCTCAGAGAAAGAATAGGATATGCCCAGAGGCCAAAAACAAAGAGAAAATGGAGTGGATGGCAAGCAGATGCAGATGCTCAGGCAGTCCATGAAGGGGACAGCATAAACCCCGGGAGTTTGCACTTATGGCCAAAGATGACTGAAGGCTTAACACTGGACTCAAAAGTAGGGTGGAATGGGAAACTAGAGCCCATGTATCTTCATACATGTTGGGCTGCTGTAACAGAATACCAGACTGAGAAATTTATAAATAATAAAAGTTTTTTGGCTCCTAGTTCTACAGGGTAGAAAATCCAAGATCCAGAGGCCATAGCTGGTGAGGCACTAATTGCTGCATCATCCCATGGTGGAAGGTGGAAGGACAAGCATGGTGGTGGGAAGGTGGGGAGAATGCAAAAGATCATGTAACTGGCATTAATAAGTTCATGGGTGTGAAGCCCTCGTGACCCAAACACCCCTCATCAGGCCCCACCTCCCAACACTGTTGCACTGAGGATTGTTTCCAACAATGATTTTTGAGGGTATATGTTAAAAGCACAGCACCATGTCAAACAGAGACCTTCACAAGGCTGCTACACACCCTGTGTAAGAATGCTTGTCTTAGTGTGGGCTCTGGGTGGAAAAAAAAAAATAGAAAAACATTTCTCAAAGAATTCATGATTGTGTCTGATTTCCCCTTGGATTTCAAAGTAAAATCTACAGTACTACTGAGTTAAGAACCCTCAGGATAAGGGATTAACATATGTGGTGCCACATAAAGATATACTGGAGCACCCATCAGAAGCTAACACCAAACCTCCCTTAACCAGACCCCAAGAAATCCGACAGACTACAAAAGCATACAAAAGACACAATATACAGCAAAACCAGATCTTCATGCCTTCAAAATCTAGTGTTCTTTCTCCTGTTTAAGTCCCAGGGAGAAGATCAGATAGCTTCACGGAAATGCAAGCTATGCTCCATGGCATTACACTGAAAGGTCTATTCAACCACCCAAAGAGTTTCTCTTTGAATTGGTTTTAAGGGAAAATGAACATGCTCTTCTAATTCCTAAAAATAGACTTGCCAATATCTTTCTTAGATAATTCAAATGTAGACCTAGCCACAGGAAAGCAAGTAGAATGCTTTCTGTCTTAAATTCCCTTTGGATTTTAGGGGTCCAGGAGGATTCCTCTAGAGCCACGTGTCTCAGCCCACATTCCGAAAACAAAAAACCTCTCATCTGAAATGTTATGCAATCATTGGCTGTAATCAGAAGGAGGGCGGGTGAGGAGTCTGCACTATTTGCCAACCAAAACAGTAAGGAGACTAGAGAAACCCAGCTCCTTTGTGTTTGGCCGTCTCTCTGATTGTGAATCACAGAGGACACAAATATCCCTTGAAGAGATCTGAAGTGGCCTGCTGTAAACACATACATTCTCATTCCTCATAACCATCAACCAGGCCACAGAAGATAACCCAAAGCCTCACACCGCGAGACAAGGGCACTTTCCAACTGAACTCAAAGCCAGATCCTTAAGTAAATAAGTGGAAAGGGGGTTCTTTCCTGCACAGAGAGATGATTCCGCTAATTTTCAATCACTTGCTGTAATTAAGGACAATAAGAGGGGGAAGAAAGTTGCAAAGTAGAATCTGCATAGGGTGAAGAAAGGATCCTTCTGGGCTCATTCTGATGTGCACCTGTGTTAGGTGACGGCTTTGTGACCCAAAGCCCAGCATCTTCATAAGATCTTTTCATATACAAAGTCCCAAGGTTTCACAGAAGCTAAGAAGAAAAAGAACCACAGTGCAGAAAGCTGGGTTCAGTTTTCCTGTCCAATGTATTTTGTTTTGCCACCAAATAGAAAGAGACAGACGCTCTGCTACCTTCTTCTAATCCTACTTCATGGATAGGCCTGGGTGAGATCCAAAATATCCCATAGTGAACACCAAAAGGGAGTCAGGTATATTTTGCATATAGTCAAAACAAAGGGTTGAGCATGATTTTTATGAGTTTCTGGGTAATTATTTATAAGAACAAAAATACAAATATAATTGGGATTAGACCAAAAATACAGAGAAGAAATTGAAGAAAGAAAGAAAGAAAGAAAGAAAGAAAGAAAGAAAGAAAGAAAGAAAGAAAGAAAGAAAGAAAGAAAGAAAGAAAGGGAGGGTAGGAGAATTAAGAAAGAAGAGGGGAGGAGAAGTAGGAAAGAGGTATCTACAGAGGTAGGAAAGGAAGAAGAGAGAAATGGAGAAAGAGAGAGAGAGAGAAAGAGAGAGAGAGAAGGGAGGGAGACCAAGTACAAATAAAAAATGAGGTAAAGTGGAAATTGGGCCTTTCTGGAATGGCGTGAGTAGGGAGGGTGCTCAGGCAGTTCCCTGGACAAGAGATCAAGAGTGAGCTCCTGCCTGCGGTTGCCATTTTCCCTTGACTGCTCCCACCTGTCAGATTTTCGGCTGGCATCTTTCAGCTGACCATGTTGGGTCAACAACGGGCCACAGGACTGAAACAGGAGGGCACGTGACTGCCCCTGCTACAGGACACAGGAGAGACCCTGAGGGGTGGGAGGCTGGTTTGCAAACTGCTCCAGACAAGGCAGGCGGAGGCAAACCACAGCAGCCCTGTGGATTAAGCAGCTGGTCAACGGGGAAGGAGAGGTGGCTCCCAGCCGGAGCAGAAGGAATGGAGGATGAAGAGCAGGAAAACTTGGTAGGAGAGATCACTGCGGTGATCCTGAGGGAGGTCCTCATTTCCTGGAGGTCTCAAGCAGGTCCCCTCCACTTCCTACCAGAGAAGGATTAGCAGGTGGCTGGGCTGAGTTCCGACCCTGACCTGGCAGGCCTGACATCATGCAGCCCTTATGGCCCTGTATTCTGAGCACAGGTTTATATCACTGTCTTCCCATCAGAGCAGGAGGAAAGAGTCAAAATCTGTGGTTTTCAAGGAGCAACCCAAAGCCAGTGCTTTGGGGGCCACGTCCCTGGGTTTCACTTCCACAGACCAAGAGGAAACACCTAACTACAGCTTCACTCCCTCCCCTCCGGCTCTTAAACTACCCTCCACAAAACCTGAACTCATATGCAAATATCAAGAAATGTTTGTTTGGTTAAGGCAAAACCCACCCTCCTTTCAAGATGTACAAATGGACATTGAAGGGCAACAGCCCTTGGGACTCTCTTCTCAATTCCCATCCTGCAATCGGTGATTCAAGGGCACCTTTCAGTGTCCTGGACTGTGCAAGTCACACAGGAGCAGCTTGCCCCTGTGTCTCAGCAGCAGTATTGGTGAAATTAACCACCATGTCGACCTACCCTATTTGCTGAGTGATCGAACCACAGCTACTTTAGGCCTACGCAAGATTAACTGAACCATAAATATTTTCCTGATGATAGTATATGCAGGTGTAGTCAAGAGCCAACCTTCTGTTTTGCTTATAATAAACTACCTCTGCAAGTAAAACAAAATTAATGGTTGTTTATCACTTTAACTGGCCCACAATGATTCGGCAGAATGAATGAATCAATATTATTACATTAACATTTATCACACCTGACATAACAGTTATACAAATCAAGCCCAGGGCATGGTTTTATAGCTCTGTTAGAATGCAAAAATACATAATCCAAGCAAAGATGGAATATTTTAAAGCAGAACAAATCTCGGGCTCTAGACCTGCACCCATTCCATAAACCCACCTGAAAAAGTTCTTGTACCCCTGGGCATCATTTCTCAAAGTCTCTGGGTAAAATACAGCAGGCACTGAGAGATTTTTTTTTTTCCCCATGGATGGTAGAGAAAAATCTTTTTAAGACCTAGCATGCAGTGTTTTAGCCCTGCCCAAATCTACTCTTTAAGAAACCATGTTCACACCAAGGGAACCAAGAAGTCTAATAAGGAGGTGCTGGGTGTCACGGAACAGACACATACCCACAGCCTGATGTGGTCATGAGCAGAGCGGTGGGAAGCAGTCTGCAGTCACCCAGCCAGGAGGACTCTCGCTGACCATCACAGAGGCCCCAGGGACCCATCAAAGACCAGAAGAGTAAGCCTCTCCCCCAGCTCTGCATTGGTACCACAGCCAGGAACAGCCTCTTGTCCTCATTCAGCTCACATCTCCATCCCCGCCCACAATGCTCAAATAGCTCTTACTACATCTTGGCAAAGTTTTGAAATTTACTTTAAAAAAAAAAAAAAAGAAAGAAAGAAAAGAAAATTACAAATCACATTACAGAAAAGTCAAGAAATGATCCATTGCTATTTGACCAGAAATGGAAAGCAAGAAACTGCAGCTTGATTAGGCTTTGCTTCAACAACCGGTGCCCTTTAATATTTAAAAACAGCATGAGTCAGGACCACATTCAGGATGACTGACTGCCTCCCGTTAGGATGTGGAAAAGTCAACTCAGCCTTCAAAGAGAACTGTGGGCCTGAGGTCTCCACCAGTGAATGCTCAAAGACAGAAAGGAGTTTTCAAAGGACAAAGAACCTTCACGGCAGTATGGAGAACACAGCAGACAAAACCTCTGTACACCATTAATTGTTCCACGTGTTGATGGACCACAGGTGAAAAACCTTGCACACCACACCTGTGTGGGCTCGGCTGAGGTCCTGATGTTCTGCTCCGGCAGCCACAGTTAGGTCCCTGATAGGGCTCTGAGTCCCAGCAAAAACCACATAAATGAAATCATCTGCCAGTGGGCTAGGGGGGCCTCCCCAGCAGTTCCTCAAATGCTTCCACTTTTAATGGGGGACACTGGCTTAAAAAAAAAACTACTAAGCCTGTCATTAACTTTTATAAGAGTACTTCTTTAAAAAAAATTAGACCATTCTATCATTTTTTTACTAAAAAAAGGAACTTTCTTATAAATAAAAATGTTTTATTCATTGGAATAAAAAGTATAACACTCTTACAATTCAAATATGCAGTTATTAGGAGAAAAACTGTCACCTATTCTTCAACACCAGAGGTTTAAGAAATCTAAAGCTGTTCTGAGGAAAGAGAATGTTTGTCCTGAACCATCGAACACCACTCCCCTGAAAAATGTAGACATCGACTCAGATTTTCTAGAACATATATTTAATTATTCAACACACAGCTATAACCTTAACAGAGCTAAAAAGTATTTCAAATACAGCAGCAGCAAATCATCCAGGAAAGCTCCTAGGAAATCCTGTGATCACCATTTAAAAATACAAAAGAAAAAAAACAAAGTTGGAGGTGAGAGTTGATACAACCACTTCAGAAACCTTTTGAATAGTAAGTAGCATGCTCTGTGAGCCGGCATTCGCATCCCCAAGTGTTCCCCAAAGTCATAGGCTTTGTCACTCCAGTATATAGGTACAGGCAATAACATCCTTAACAGCTCTGCTTTGGTGTTAGCCCAAAAAACCGCTGCCAGCAGTGCTATCCAGGACAGCTCCAAACCGGAAACAACCCCAGTGTCTATGTGCAGTAGAGGGACGACTGAATGGTGGTTTGTACATACAGTGGAATACTACAGAGCCACGAAGTTGAACATATCACAGCCACACAGAATGAGTGACTCACAAATATAACATTAAGCAAAATCCATGAACCCAAAAGGATGATCTGTACAATTCTAATTATATAAAGTTCCAAAAACAGGCACCAAGCTCTGCCGCTAGATGTGGCAGTGGGGAGAAAGGGTTAGTGGCCAGAAAGTGCCAGAAGGGACTTCTGAGGCCCTCATGGATCCTGCTTGAGCTGGGTACAGGTGTATTCACTTCATGAGAACTCAGCATGAGTCACATGACTTGTGCATGTTATACGCATTTCACATGCACTAGGTTCATTTTTAATAACTTCTCTTTTACTTATAACAAAACAACTTCTTTTTAACATAGGAAATATAAAAAATAAAAATATTATTACTCAGAGATAACTACTAACTAGATCTGTAGAATAACTATACAGAGATTGCTCATCTCCAAAATCTTATTTCCACTGCATATCAGAAACCATTTCATGTCATTAAATAGTCCTTTACAATATCTTTTCAACCTACAACATGCTTGTACATGAGTTATTCTAGGAGACATGTAGTTGTTTATATTGAAACATTATTATAACCCAACACTGTGGGAAACATATCCATGGCTAGATCTTTAACCACATACATGATAATTCCCTTGATATAAATTCCCAAAAGAATGTCTGGATCAAAGGATCTGCAAAAAGCAAACCACCTGCAGGAAGGAGTTTTGCTAATACATTCCCAACAGATGTGTCTAAAACCTCCTATCCCATCCTATAAGATCATTTTTGAAGGACAGTAAAAGATAACTTCAATCGATGTTATATCACACACTGAATTTTTTTTCTCCTTCACACTTTTCTTTTCTTTAAATGGATCTCAGAAAATGCATAAAGAAGTCAAACGATAATGTGTCCCATACAATTGAAAAAGCCCAGCTCCATGAGGTCTGAGCTCAGGCAGTTTTGGACAGGGTCCTTAAATCACAAGCTGACAGCAAAAAAAAGTGACATACGGGAGCAGTGCGTGGCCAGATGGCCTTCACACATTCCCTGGGGAACTTTTTCAAAGTTCTCTTAGTCCTTCAGTCAGGAGCGTCTGGGAGATGGAGTTGTTCCCACACTGCTCAGCCCCAAGGGGCTTCTGGGTTTCACAGGTGTTGAAGCTGGGTGCGGTGGTAGCAGGAAAAGGAGACCCAGGGCCCTCAGGCTGGGATCAGCTCACACAGAGTGACAGGCTCTTGCTTTTTTCAGCTTAGGAAACCCATAAAACCTGACTACATGTAGCTCTGCAGAGTACCAAGGACAATTTAGTCAAAGGTAAAAAAAAAATGCTTTAAAAATCATGCTATTAATAATATGGACATTTTAGCAATATTAATGGTGCTTATCTATGAACATGGAAGGTGTTTCCATTTTCTAGTTAGTGTCTTCAATTTCTTTCTTCAGCCTTTTACAATTTTCATTACAGGGTCTTTCATCTCCTGGGTTACATTTATCCCTAGGCTTTGTTTGTTTGGTTTTGGTTTGGGGTTTTGAGGTTATTGTAAATGGGATTGTTTTCCTGATATCTTTTCCAGCAAATTCATTATTGATATATAGAAAAGTTATTGATTTTGGTGTTATGTTGATCTAGCACCCTGCTACCTTGCTGAATTTCTTTATTGTTTATTAGTCTAGCAGTCTTCAGGTGGAACTTTGGGATTTTTTTTTTTGTGGGGAGGGCAGGGTACTGGGGCTTGAACCCAGTAGCATCTTACCACTGAGCTACTTCCTCACTCCTGTTTTTATTTTTTACTTTAAGACAGGAACTTGCTAAGTTGCTGAGGATCTTGCTAAATTGCTGAGACTGGCCTTGAACTTGCAACCCTCCTGCCTCAGCCTCCTGAGTTGCTGGGATCATAGGTGTACACCCCCACATCTAGTGCTTTCTGTATCTTCTAATTGTAGGATCATATCATCTGCAAACAGTGAAAATTTGACTTCTTCCTTTTCTGTATTTTTCCTTTTTCTTTCCCCCCTCTTGCCTAATCTGGCTAAAATTTCTCATACTATAATGAGTAGGAATGGTCAGAGCTGACATCCTTGTCTTGATCCAGATTTTAAAGGAAATACTTTGAGTTTTTCCCCATTCACTATGTGTTGGCTTTGGGTTTCTCATATATATCCTTTAAGATGTTGACATGAGTTCCTGCTATCCACAGTTTTTCAGTATTTTTAACATGAATGGGTGCTAAATTTTGCCAAAAGGTTTCTCTGCATCTATTGAGATAACTGTAATTTTTGTCCCTAATTCTATTTATGTAGTTAATTACATTTATTAATTTGTGTGTGTTAAACCACCCTTGCATGCCGGAAACAAAACTAACTTAGTCATGGTGTACAATCTTCTTGATATGTTGTTAAATATAATTTGCTAATATTTTATTAAGAATATTTGCATCTATGTTCATCAAGGATATTGGTCTCTAGTTTTCTTTCCTTGATGTGTCCTTATCTGGTTTTGGTATCAGGGTGATACTGGCTTCATAGAATGAATTTGGAACTGTCCCAACCCCTTTATATTTCATGGAATAATTTGAGGAGCACAGGAATTACTTCTTGAAAGGTCTGATAGAATTCAGCTGAGAATTCATCCTTGGCTTTTCCTTGTTGGAAGGCTTTTTATTACTGCTTCAATCCCACTGTTTGTTATTGGTCTATTAAGGTTCTCTATATCTTCTTGCTTCAATTTTGACAGATCATATGTGTCTAGAAATGTATTCTTTTTGGATTTACCAATGTAGTAGAGTATAAGTTTTCAAGATTGTCCCTGATGCAATTCCCACGAAAATACTAGGGACATTCTTCCCACAACTAGAAAGAAACAGTCCTAAAATTCATTTGGAAGAATAAAAGAGCCAGAAGAACTCAAGAAATTCTAAGCCAAAAATGAAATACAGGAGACAATATAACGCCTGATGTCAAATTATATTACAGAGCTATAGCAACAAAAACTGTGTGGTACTGGCACAAAAACAGACACACAGACCAATGGAACAGAGGAAAACAGACTGATACAGACATACAGTAACATGATCTTTGACAAAGTTCCCAAAAGCATACATTGGAGAAAAGATAGTCTTTTCAACACATGGTGCAGGGGAAACTAGTTATCCATATGTGCAAGAATGAGGCTGGATCCCTCTCTCTCACTCTGCACAAAAGGCAACTCATAGTGGATTAATGACCTAGGCATTAGAATAGAAACTTTGCAATTTCCAGAAGAAAATATAGGGTCAGCACTCCAATATACAGGCACAGGCAATAACATCCTTAATAGCTCTGCTAAAGTTCAGGAAATAACAGCAAGAATTAATAAACAGGACAGTATCAAATTTAAAAGCTTCTGCACAGCAAAGGCAATAACTAAGAGAGTGTAGAGAGAACTTATCAAATGGAAAACACTCTTTTGTCAGCAACTCTTCTAACAGAGGATTAATACCCAGAATATACAAAGAACCTAAAAGCCCCACACCAAAAAAGGCAACCCAATCAATAAATGGGCAAATGAACTCAACAGACATTTCTCAGAAGAAATTCATACATATGGCCAATAAATAATGAAAAAACATGTTCAGCAGCTTTAGTAATTAGAAAATGTGAATCAAAACTACACTGAGATTTTATTTTATTATAGTTAGAGTGGCAGTCATCAAGATGGGAGAAAATGAAACACTGTTCTACTGCTGGTGGAAATGTAAATGAATACAGTATCTATGGAAATCAGTATGGAGACAAAAGACTAGGAATGGAGCCACCATATGACGCAGGGAAATCACTCCTCAATACTTATCCAAAAGAATGAAATTCAGTATACTCTAGCAATACCTGCATACCCATGATTGTAGTAGCACAACTGAAAATAGCCAAATTATGGAACCAGTCGAGGTGTTCATCAATGGAGAAAAGTAAAATTAGATCATTTTTAGGAACATGGATGGAACTTGAGAGCATTATGCTAAGTGAAATAAGCCAAACTTAGAAACTCAAGGGTCATTATGTTTTCTCTCTTATATGGAAACTAGAGATAACAAAAAAATGGAAAAAAAATGTTGGAGCAGGGTTCTCGTGAAAATTGAGAATTAAGAAATTAAAAATTTAGTAGATTAAAGGACTAGAAGGAGGAAAAGGAGAAGGAAAGGGTAATTACTGGTGTAAATTATACTGTTATATTGTGTGCATATATGAATATATAACAAGAAATCACATTATTAGATATAATTATAATGCAACAAGAAAAATATGGAGAAATAAAGCATGCTAAGAAGAAACAGATTATTCTCTCATCAGCAATCAATCCCAACATCCTGGGTTTCTGTGAAAGAAGTGGCATGAGACAGCCATCTTCTCCCTTGAGCTCCCTGCAGACTCCGCAGGCTCCTGTCACCCTTCTCAGGCACCTCTACCTCTTTCCTTTGAAGATTCTGTAAGCCGTTACCTCTCAGAGGCTGCCATCCAGCACAAAAGGCGATTTGATTAACTATTTGAGAATGGTGTTGCCAATCAAATGTTCTAGAGTGAATCAATATGCTCAGCCATAGCAGCCTGGGTCATGTGACTGATGCTTTGGGGCTGACTTATTCTTTTACCAGTCTTATTGACCTTTGTGCTAATAGATGCAGGCTTGTATTTGTCAAGAGATTGTCAACAACAACAAAAAAAGAAAAGAAAGAAAGAAAAGAAAAAAGAAACATAAACAGCAGGCTCATGGAATGGAATTACTGGATTCACATTCTCCCCTTATTGTTACTCTAGACAGAAGAAAAGGAAGAATTTACTATTTCTATCCCAAGAAAAACAACAAGTAGTCTTGAGACCTAGACAACAGGAGTATTGCATTTTAAGTGTGTTTCTCCCTGGTGCTTAGTGATCAGTGCCACCACCAACCTCAGGATTACAGAGTAGAACCCATTCCCCTGCAGCAAGCAAGAGTGGAAATACTGACTTTGAGTCCATCCCACACACTTCTTAGGAGTAGGATTTTGGTAAACATAAACAATGGAAATATATGTAACAAAAATACGGGCATCTGCATAATAGTTTAATATGGAAAAAATGTTTAAAACATTGAATCCACACCCTGGTATCAGATGAGGGAAGTACAATGGTTAGTTCTTACTGCATCTCCATCTCAGCCAAAGCCTGCTCACCCCCCAGCAGGTCTGCTCAGCTCGGCACTACCCACACGTGCCGTGAAACAATTCTTTGCCCTGTGTACTAGAGGGCGTTTAGCAGCATCCTTAGCATCTGCCTGCAAGATGCCAGCAATAATCCCAAGTTTCCTGACATTGCCAGATGTCCCCAGGGAAACTAAATGGGCCCTGTTGAAAAGCACTGCATTAGAGGGTCAGAGTGGTCAATCAGAAAAGCACTGGATCAAAACAGGTCCTGACCCAGATTGAGCAGCTGGCTACCTATGTAACCTGTCACGAGGTTCTTTAAGTTCAGTAAAGCATCTGTTTTCAACTGAGGCTACTCAAGTGGAACCTGTAAGGGAGGGAGGGGAGCAGGCCAGGCAGAGGGAGAAGGCAAAGCACAAAACACCTGCAAGAGACCTCAGCTGCTCCTGCAAAGTTCTGGAGCTGGGATGCCCTTCAGAGTTGTCCCAAATTGAGACAAGGGGACCAGGCTTCTGAATCCCCACACCAAGCAGACAATGAATGTAGGCTGCCCCTAGGGAAGAGGTATAATCCTGGGCAAAGAGATTCCCTTCAGCCCAGGGCACAGCACTCCTTCAAGGCTGAAGGCCTGGAGCAGCCGTGAGCCACTAGTAGCCAGCTCAAAAGTGCATCTGAATGATGGCAGCATGCACCAGCATCCCCAACAGCACCTCAGTCATCAGGCAAGAGGCAAGACATCGGGGTGAGTGAGAGCCAGGGCTTCGGAATCAGATTAGCCAGGCAGGAGTCCAGCCCATCCAGGACACATGGGCTGCTCTACTATGCCAGGGACGTCACTCAGCAAAGACAGGAGTGAGAGATTCTTCTCTAACAGGCACTGCTGGGCGCTGGAGATGCAGCAGAGAACAAAATAGTCTCTACTCAGCAGGGATTTTCATTCTAGTGAAAAGGCAGAGAAGAACAAGAATGAGCTCCATGCCCCCGGCAGCAATCAGCCTAGGGTAACTGCTGGGTCCACCCAGATGGATCACAATCCAAAGAAAAACTTGGTGAACCTGTCTGGGAGCAGCTGGAGTCTGAATCTGCTTAAGAAAGAGAGAAAGAATAGTGCCAAAGGAATTGGCCTTCCTGGAGAAAACTAACAGGACTTTAGCAGCTAAAAACACCCTGAAATCTTAATGATGAGAAAAAAATTTTGGCTTTAGCATGTGATATTTGCATGTCTCCATTATCAAGACAGATTCAGGGTTGCATTTTTTTAACTAAGTGATCAAAAGCATTTACAAAATGAATATTCAAGAAACTGTGTGCCTCTATGTGAGTGAGTGTGTGTGTGTGTGTGTGTGTGTGTGTGTGTGTGTGTGTGTGTGTGTGTTTAATCTGTCAAAGAGTTCTGGATTCTTGCTTCTCAAAAGAATGACCTGCATAAGGTAGGCTTCAAAGAGAAGATCCATTAGCTGCAGATTTCAGGTCAATATGTTTGGGGCAAGTCTGAAATTCTTCATTTCTAATGTTTACAGATGATGCCAACACTACTAAGTCACAGACCACATGCTGAGTAACTAGTTTCTAGATCATTCAGCTCCAGTGGTTGCTCAAGTTCAGGTGGAAAAATAATTGAGCATCCAGGAAAAAAAAAAGAAAAAAGAAATATGGAAACAATTTTGCACCAAGGATGCAGTAGTTTAGACTTTGCTGTCTCAGCAGTAATGTGAACCCTAATTAAACTTTCAGCAAGCCAAAGCTACTTCCTCCAGCATCTAAATATTATGCCTCTGGATCTAAGACACCACGAAGGAGGTACCGTTAGTTGGCAGGCATAGGTAGCTACATGGACTCTGGATAGATTATTTACAACATAAATACCACAAAACAAGACCTGAATAATATTACTGCCTGTGAAAGTGGGCCAGCGCTCAACCACAGCCTTTTCCTGTACTGAACTGGCATTCACATCCACTCACTTCAAATGTCACAGCTGAGGCTTTAAGTAAAAATAATTTGCTGCAGACATCATGTGGATAAGATGGTTACTGGGTATTTTTAATAAAGGAGTAACAGCTGATATCAAAATTAGAGACGGAGCCAAATGTCGTTGAGTTCCTCTTGACAGTTTCATTCTAGATGCCTGCCATCACTCAAGGATTTTATCATTTGTTTGAAGAGTTCTTAAGACGTATTATAAATCAGCATCTTAGATCAAACATTTTATCACAGTCATCCAGACGGGATGTGTCAGAAATTATTATATGAGGACGATGAGTGATCTGAGTGAATGCTTTAATTTTATGGACAACAGCAGAACTTTATGAAATGAGTAATAACAGTATTTTTAAAAGAAATTCTTAATGCACTTTAATTATCTTTTCATGTAATAACCTTTCCTTAATGTGACATGTCTATATTGTTATTTATTTAACATATTTTTTCCTTTTTTTAACATTCACTTTCTTTTAGAAGTAGTTGGACACCATACTTTTACCTGGTGTGGAGGATCGAACCCAGGGCTTTTCGCATGCTAGACGAGCACTCTACTGCTGAGCCATAACCCCAGCCCAATTTATCTAATATATTTGTTTTTAGTTGTTGATAGACTTTTGTTTTATTTATTTATATGCGGTGCTAAGAATCGAACCCAGTGCCTTACATGTGCCAGGCAAGTGCGCTACCGCTGAGCCCCAGCCCCTTCCCTCATATCTATATTGTTTAAATACCCAATGAAGTTTATCCTGATGAGTAGAATAATTCATTGTGTGTGCATTTGTGCTTGGCTGAATGACTTTTTAGTTTTTTTAAATTTTATTTATCTATGTATCTATTTATTGCAGTACCGGGGATTGAACCCAGGACCTCAAGCATGCTAAGCAAGCTCTCTACCACAGAACTACAACCCTAGCCCTATTTTAAATTTTATTTTGAGACAGGGTCTAGCTAAATTGCCCAGGCCTGCTTCAAGCTTGCAATCCTCCTGCCTTAGCCTACCAAGTAGCTGGGATTACAGGCATTAAGTTTTTGGACTTCTTTATATCTTTTGGATACTAACCCCCTCCGAGAAGAGTAACTGACAAAGATTTTCTTCCATTCTGTAGACTCTGTCTTCACACCCCTGCTTCCTTGGCTGTGCAGAAGCTTTTTAATTTGAGGTCATCCCACGTGTTAATTCTTGGTATTATTTGCTGAGCTGGGAGTCCCGGGGGAAGTTGTTGCCTGTGCCTCCATGTTGGAGTGTTGACCTTTTTTTCTTCTAGCAGTTGCAAAGTTCCTGGTCTACTTCCCAGGTCTTTGACCCATTTTGAGCTGCCTTTTGAGAGCCAGGGATCTAGTCTCATTCTTCCACACATGAATAAACAGTTTTCCCAGCACCATTTGTTGAAAAAATACTATCTTAAGGTGTGAATTTGGTGTCAACATACCTTATATATAATCAGAGATATGATAAATTATGTTATAATGGAGTAGTAAGAATTGTAATGCAAAAATAAATTAAAAATTTAAAAAAAAGAAAAAGAAAAAATATTATCTTTTCTCCAACATATGTTTTTTGTCACCTTTATCAAGGATCAAAAGACTGTGCCTGGTTGGGATGTGGCTCAAGCGGTAGCGCGCTCGGCTGGCATGCGTGCGGCCCGGGTTCGATCCTCAGCACCACATACCAACAAAGATATTGTGTCTGCTGAAAACTAAAAAATAAATACTAAAAAAATTCTCTCTCTCTCACTCACTCACTCTCTCTTAAAAAAAAAAAAAAAGACTGTGCCTGTGTGGATTTGACTCTGTGTCTTCAGTGAATCTGTTTTAATGCCAGAACCATGCTGTTTTGGTTACTGTAGCTCTGTAGTTAATCTGAAATTGGGTATCATGATACCTCCAATATTGCTCTTTTTGCTCAGAACTGCTTTGGTTATACTGGGTCTTTTAATAATTTCTATGAATATAGTACTTTAGTCTTTATAAAGTGATTTCCCTCTGCATTGCCCCATTTAATCCTCGTGACCACTTTTGAGGTAAGCACTTTTATGGTTTTGGCTTTTAGATCTGATGAGTCCCAAAGAGAAGATGCATTTTCCCCAAATCATCTGTCAGGTAGGAAGATCAGGATTCAAATCTCAGTCTGTGCTGTCTTTCTCCCCTTGAGGCAAAAGCAAGTTGTGACAAAGACTATAAATGATAGCGATCTGAGGCTTGCTGATACACAAATCCATCGGTGCTCTTAACTTCCTAGGTTAAATACCCCATGGCTACACTCAGCTGTCACTGGGTCTTCTACACTTCATGGGTGTTTCAAGGTGCTTGAAGTAAAATGCAACAACTGGCTATCTACCTAGTCCACCTGACTTGACACTACATTACCACTTGCCATTCATTCACTCATTTGTTCTTTCTGTCCCTGAATATTTATCAGGCTTCTATCATGTAGCAAGCCCCGGGCTTTGAGATTTTCCAGTGGCATCCGTGGATACACACACACAATAAAAATAGCCAATATGCATCCAACTTCCCACTTGTTTTCTATGCAGTTTGCAATCAAGTTTACACTTACATTTAGCCTGGATATGAGCCAAGGTACAATTTACCTGACTTGGCTTTCCATTTGCAGGGACAGCTCCTAATGTATGGGACACAGATCGCTCACTGGTGAAGCTTAAAGACTTTTGATGGTGGGGCAGCAGGCAAACACTGACTGGCCTTACACCAGGAGAAGGTTGCTTCCTTTACAATTCTCTTTCAGTCTTCCTGATTACATAAAGAGTGTCATTGTTAGAAGCTAGTGCGTCTTCAATATCTCTAATAACTGATAACCTCTATTTTTAGCAGAGAGAAATCTTCAGGCTCTGAACTTTGAACAGCATCTCTATCTAGTTAAAGTTTAATATATCTTTTCACTGCATTTATTTTTAGTGTTATCTTTTTTTTCATAGCAAGAGAAACTGGTGTTAAATTTCCATATGAAATAGAAACACAAAGTTTCTTCTATAAAAATTAAATGTATATATAAAAGTCAGTCTATATTTAAAATTGTGAAGCATAGGATGATAGAAAAAAATATGATGCAAATTATGGAAATACAGAAACTGCTAATATCCATGAACAAAGCAATGGATTAATAGCCAGGAGCCTGCTTCTAGGCCAAACTGTGGAACTTTGAAGATGTCATTAAACCTTGTAGAACTCATTTTCATCTGTAAAATGTAAGGTTGGAGAAGATCTGTAGTTCAACTTTTTTCTGTCCCCAATCCCCTAGGGGAAATTATATGAGACAGAGGGCCCTTCCTACTACTGTGATGGTGGGCTGGTATCTTGAAGGTTAGAAGGACATGTAATTTTTCAAATTCTCCAGGCTTCCACTCCCAAGTGTACTCTCTTCAGCATGCCAAGAATATGCCTGAGAGCTGAGAATCACTAGACAAAATCTCTCTAAAGCCTCTTCCAGCCCTAACACTCTAAGCTCTGATTTTGCATCTAAGCATCAGTGCAAATGTACCAAAGACATTTGCTGTAAGAAGAGAATATACCCATGATTTTTCTGAAGAAGAATTATTTAAAATATGATAGCTCTGCTTCTTTAGGAAGACATGGGTAAGGCTCCAGGAAAAAAAAAAAATACTTCCTGCAAAGTTGAATAAAACCTGAGACAATAGAATATGACTTATCTAAATCTGGCAAAACACTCCTATCTGGTAATAGAAATGTTTTTGTGGACATGTGTGTGCATGCACACGTGTGTACATGTATCAGTATGTGTACATGTATATGATAAAATACAATAACACCTCCCTGGTCACACAACTCACGTCTTTGGAGACCACTTGTATCTGGAATAAATCTGAGAATCAGTAAATAAAGAAGCAGGCAAAGAAATATCCCAGAGTCTTCCACGAGCATCCATGTGCCCTCCAAGAATTCCACTCACAGTAGCTCATACGAGCAGCTAACAAGACAGGGAAAACTGAGAAACTCCAACTCAAATAGGGTTAAATATGAATTCTTCCCTCCAGGTCTTAGGGGAGTCCTTAACACGTTAAAGTGTTCCGAGAGACCCTTAGGAGAGAATAATTCACTCTTTCCTAAACTTGGTTGACCAAAGGTCCCCTTTTATCTCAAAGCCATATTAGTATTTCTAATAATAAAGAGCCCTTTTAACTCGTGTGTTTTCCGAGGGCTTTCACATACACGGTGTCTCATTTCGTTCTCATGACATCCTGCACAGTGAGCTCAGTGGGAATTCTTACTTCCCTGGGATGGGGGAAGAAGCCAGGGCAGGGCCAGGGCCAGAATCCTGTCCTTGCTGCCCATCTCTCCAGGCACCAGGGTCAGCACTGGAGCCAGTTCACTGGCTGGATCACACCTCCTGCTCAGAGTTGGAGACTTCCCTGAGAATATCCAGTGAAGAACCCAGAGGAGGAACTAACATAAAAGAGATTTCCTTGAAAATATCCCTAAATTCTAAAAGCATTCTTTAGGAAAGCTGTGATGAAACTGAATATTATATAATTCTTCCCCTGGAGACTTTATTCCCCTCAATGAAATGATGAGGGTCTGAAATTCATTGAAAATGCATCAAAAGTGCTGAGCCAATGGAACTACAGAGATGTTTCTGAAATAATAAGGAATTTTCCAGAAGGTTTCAGGTAGCACTTTCTGGTTGAGGGAAAAAAAAAAAAATTCCCACAAAGAACATTTTTTTGGTAAAGGAAAAGCTTAGTCATTCAGAAGAAAAGGACAGGAATCCCATATGGTCACCCACAGTGTTAAGGACAGTCATAGCCATTGGCCTTGGCCCAGAGGCCTGGGGTGGGCCTTGGCGAAAAGGTTAGAGGGGGCCCAGGGGACAAGGAGCCCAGGGACCCTACCCTCTCTTCAAAGGATGGAGAACAAAGGGAAACCATTGGGAGAGATGCTGCGGCCAGTGCATTCTGCAAAGGACCAATGGACAGGCCCTGGGCGATGCCTAAAAAGACCAGAGCTCTGGCTAGCAGCCCCACCTCATCCCAGATGGGCTGTCTGGTCCTTGCACACCCCCAAGGCCCTGGGTCTCCGCTTTTAGGTCAACACACTGTCATCAAAGATGGCAAGTGCCCCACACAGACTCCGAAAGCCTCAGGACTTGGATCTGTGAGCCTCTTGCCAAGCCCACCTGACCCAGGGATCCTGGAAGGACCACCTGCCAGAGCGGGCCCGGGAGGAGGGGTGCAGTCACAGTGCAGCATCCTCCAGGAGGACGGGCACCACTGCAGGTTTACTCCAGGACCCACCTTCTTCTGTTTCCCACAAAGCTTGGCTTTGGATTCTCAGGGCTTAAATTTTTAAGCCAAATCACTTGACGAAAGAATATAAGACAAAAAATATCTTCAACAGGCAAAATCTCCTTGCCTTAATTCTGAGACTATTATTTAAAAGACAAAATAAAGAAGTGTTTTTGAATATTATACAATTATAATATTCAAAAAATGTTATGTAATTATAATATTATGTAAGAGAGCCAGCAAAAGTTTAACAGTTTTTCCCGAGTTATCTAGAAAAGGAAAAAAATTGGGAACCAGTGCTCTGTATTCCAGGAAATCCTTTTGGAAAAGACGTTAACCCTCTATTCTTGTTTCCAAGCCAAAAATGAAAGGTCAATTTATCATTACAAATACTGTATTATTTTTATTTTTTTAATATTTGATATGTAAATATAAATGAATTCAATTAAAAATATTCACACTGTGCTTCACTTAAGAGAAATGAATCTTTTATGTATGTTTGGCTTCACATTTTATTATCTGAGAAAAAAAATGAAAGTTGAATAATTGAATTAAATCTTATTTATTTCTTCAGTTCTCTAGCAGGTGCACCTACCTACCACACAGCTGAAAATCGGGATTAAGCAGGCAAAAAAGCAAATAAAGCTTCTGATGAGCTATTCATTTTTCCCATCAAATACAGTCAATATTAAGTGTGGTTCATGAGATGGCACCATGCATAAAGGCCAAAATGACAGCAGATCCAGACATGGTCCCTGTCTGTCGGATTCCAACACCCTTCCTGCCGTGGAACTCTGGTGATAGCCATTCCCTTTTATTTTACAAACAACCCCAGTAAGTTGTGGTATTTTCTGTCTGAAACCTCTGCCTGTTAGGAGCAGCAAGGGAGCAGGAGGGAGAAGAAATGCTGCTACCTGTGCCCAAGAGCAGGGAGAAGACCCCAGCCAGGCCCCGGAGTCAGCAAACCTACTCCCAAGAGCTCCCAAGGCACAGCAGAGGGAGGGCAGACCTTGACAGATCTGAATACACTGAATCACAGCCCAAGTCCATAAATGACACCTCAGTAGTGATTATGAGCCCCCAGCACACGCGCGTGCAAACACACACACACACACACACACACACAATCCAAGGATAAAAACAGTTCCATCTCAGAAGCAAAGCATTCACGGTGTTTTTGAAGAGACGTCCAACAAAACAGCTAAAGAAAAAGTGGGGAGGGTGTGATGATCAAAGACACTTTCTAGAAAATTCCATTATCTCAAGTGATTCATTCCCTATTATTCCCATTATCTAAGGTTTCCACAACTTGTTATTAAGACTGTATCCTTTCACTTCTTTTCAAGATGCCCAAGTCCTGCTGAATTTCCTTAAAATTTCACTGCAAAATCAGCCACGTGCAGAAAAGAATGAGATGATTCTGCACAAAACCGGTAGTGACAATAAAGCAGCTTTATATCCAAGTGCCTGAAATTCTGTTACATCACCGACCACATTCTCACCCTCAAAAATCCACCACAAACACTTCTGCTGAGGGAAGGGGAGAAGGCATCGGAAAATGTAAGCTAACGGTCACATTTTTTTAAAACTTGGAAGAAGCTTCTTGAAATGCCTGAGTGAGAACCAAAAAGCCCTGAGCCCGCTCTGCTGGAAACCCAGGCGGGAGGCCTGAAGCCAGGGTCATGACTGCCGGACCTAGGAGAGCAGCATGCACGCCTGCAAAGACAAGACTGGACATTTGATTGTTTCTCTGTTTGTTTCTTTCAGCAGAGGTAACTGTATCCTGTTAATTCAGCCAAAATAAATGAGAAGGATTCTCTGAAATTCACATATCCTTTTTAAAATGCAGAATATAAACTTTAAGTAACAAAGTTTTAGCTGAGAATTCCAAGTCAAAAACAACCATCATCACAATAAAAGATATATCTCTTTATTTTCATTAAGTTTCAAGTATAAAATTCATAATTTACCAAGTATACACAATGTGACATCATAAAAATTGCTCCCATATTTAGGGTTCTTTCTCAATCAGGATAAAAACACTGGTCAAAACCTCTTCACACCCAAGGGCTGACAATGCAGTCAAGAATGTGTGATCTGGAACAAGACTTTCGGGTTCAGCTCCTGCATCTCTGCTTACAAGCAAATTCCTTAACATCTCTAAGCCTCAGCTTATACTGACTACCAATAACTCATAGGACCTTCTGAAAAATCAAAAAATAAATGACATAGGGGCTGAGCCCAGAATAGGCAATCAATAAACATCTGTTTTGTTTTTCATCAGACTATCAATCCCTTGGCCCAAATAGGTGCTCCATAATATTTTTAATAAATGAACGAACGCATGGATATAATTTAGATTCAGTAAAATTCCAATTTCATTCTATTCACATTGCATTTTTCTTGCAAAGTACTGATGTGGTTCCAGCTAACATGAAGATCAAATGTGTGAGAACAGAGTCCCCACCTTGTCATTGAGGAGTTTACAAGGAGAACAGAAGAAAGTCACATGGCATAGTTAAAGAACATCAGGGCTGGAGGAATTGAGTTACATTCTGCCTACTACCATCACCAACCCTAAGCTGGGAGAAGATTTTTACTGATAGTAAACAAAGAAATGACATGCCGTTCATAATCCCTGCTGCCTCCAAGAAGCTGGCAATGAAAGGACTTTCTACTCGCTGGCTGAGTAAGGGCACGGGGAGGGAGTTTGGAAGGGCTCAGAGGGAGTTCAAATGCTCCAAGAGATTAAACAACTTTGAAGACAGAAACTTGCATCATCAAATATTTTTGTGCTTAATCAAAGGTGTAACTAGACTGAAGGAGGCAGAGAGGATACAGAAGCAATAAGGAGAAGAAGGAGAAAAGGGAACCAGGCAATTGATTTTCCAAAGACCTCCAGGCAAGCCATGAAACCAGGATGTGCAGCCAGACTCTCGGCATCAAGATTCACTAACAGCCTCCGGTGACCAGGACAGTTTCTGCAATATGCAAAACTCTGAACATGCCATAGGATTCATGTCCCTGCTGGTAGTCAGGCATGTACTCTCTCCTTGGTGTTCCAGTGTTCAGGACACCATGGTGGCTGGCATACCCTGGTGCTTACATAACACTGGAAAAATTCTGGAAAATTCTACCTGCCCTAGTGTATTTCAAGATAAACTCAGAATTTCTCATGATATGTTTAAAAAAAAAACGAAAGGATGTGATTTCCCTCATAATACATAAATAAACTTTCAAAAATAAAAGAATTGTGCCATTTTACATATATATTCATCAAAATAGCACCCAGTGATATACCTGTTGTTATGAATATAAAAACTGATTTCATATAAAGTTAAAATCAACCTATAACCAACATGTTTTTCAGGGGTATGTGTGTATCTGTATAATGTACCCGCAAGCACGCACGCACGCACAAACACACACACACACACATACACACACACACACACACACACACACACACACTCAAGAGTTACAGAGAAATTGCTGAAGCTTTTCATTGATCACTTAAGAGTTTCGGAGCCTTGCTTGCCTGTGCTTCTTCCCAAGTCTGAGCAGGGACTTTAATACTAAACTCACACAGTCACATGATTTTTGTAAACTCTGCAAAGACGAGCTATTTAACCACTACAGGTTAGGACTAGTCTCTTTTCACTCTAATTTCCCCTTCCTCAGACAATTTCTCAGATTGCCTGACAGTGCACTGAAGTGTGCATTATTTTACTTATAATAATTTTTATTCTTTTTCCCAAGGGAAACTCCCAAATTTGTATAAAATTCAAGGTGCAAAAAAAAAATGGTAAAGAACAATAAATACAAGACAGGGAAAAAAGAGTGATCAGCAGAAGAGGGCAACACAGGTATATTTATATTACACTCAGTATTGGGGAGCCCTTGCTAGCTGAGTCTATTTTGAGGGAAGGAACGGATTAATGAGCTTTTCCATCATTCTTTTTTTCTCTGAATTCTCATTTCCTTTTTCTTGGTGGTTCTGGGGATTGACTGAACCTAGGGGTGCATTACCTCTATGCCACACCCCCAGCCCTTTTTATTTTGAGACAACTAAGTTGCTGCTGAGGTTGGCCTCAAACTTTTGATCCTCCTGTCTCAGCCTCCCAAGTCACTGAGATTACAGGCATGCCCACTAAGCTTGACTTCACATTCCCTTTTAACATTACACAAATTAAAGTAAAGGTAATATACTTTTTCAGCATGTCTTTTCATTCTACGTTCTCCCACAGATTTTTGTACTAACAAAATGTTTTAATGCTTGCTAATATTTCATTGATCACTTTTATTTCAGTGCAACAAAAGTATGTAAATTGAAACTTATTTTAAATTTTTCCTGTTGACCCACCAGAATGCTTTAATTATTTAAAACACATATTCTAAATTGAGTTATTAAGATTATCATTGCTTGACAACTAGTAAAACAACTAATACTCAAAAAATCAGAAGTGAAACTCTGATGAAAGTGCATTCATTGACTGACTTGATGAGCCGGGCTCTGCTGTGAATGTCTCGTGGATGTCTCCATAACTGAGCTTTGCTTATTTCAGTTTTATTCACATTTTTCACTTAAATATAAACACCAAGAACTCTCTTCACATCAACAATAGGTGGAAATGAAAGTTCTATTACAGTGACATCATTCAGTCTAAGTCCCATAATGATCTATGTAAAGAGAGATCTGACTGAATCCTCCTTTATTTGGGTGGAAAGCAAAGAACACAAGGACCTCACCTACCAAAAGCTGGCTGCAGTCAGGAGCCTTCTCCTGTCTCCACCACAGGGTTTGAACTCCTCCCCTGGCACCTGCGGGTGTTGACAACTGCACACTCAGAGTCAGATCAACCCTTTTATATAAAGTGGGGGCCAGCCCTGGGGGCAGCAGTGGGAAGGAGGGCTCCACGCCAGGTTCTCAAGGAGATCAGTTTTACAAAGAATAGATTGGCAGCCAACAATCGGGAACTGGATTCCTCCCAGGCAAGCCCCCTGGAAAGTCTCTGTGTGCAGGACACCTCAAGGGGACAAAGCCCTCTTCTGCACCCTTCACCTGGCATCTGGTGCAAATCCATACACTTACCCCGACAGCTCCCTTACACTGTCCATTTCTTAAGGTACAAAAAAAAAAAAAAAACCCTGAAAAATACAGATATTCAAAAATATTTCAACAAAATGCCACCTAATGGGAAAGACTTTGCTATGGTTTGGAGGTGAGGTGTCCCCCAAAAGCTCACGTGCAAGGCAATGCAAGGAGAAATGATTGGACTGTGAGAATCTTAACCAGATCAATGAATTGATCCTCTGAGAGGGATTAACAGTGGTAACAGAAGAGGTGGGGTGTGGCTGGAGGAGGCAGCACTGGGCTTGGCTTTGGGGAACATATTTGAATATGGCTAGTGGAGCCTCTCTCTGCTTCCTGATCATCAATGTGAGCTGCTTCCCTCTGCCACACTCTTCTGCCATGATGTTCTGCCTCACCGTGAGCCCTGAGGAATGGAGCCAGGTGTCTATGGACTGAGACCTCTGAAACTGTGAGCCCCCAAATAAACTTTTCCTCCTCTACAGCTGTGCTGGTCAGGTCTTGCAGTCCCAGCAGAAAAAAAACAAAAAACAAAAAAAAAAAAAAAAAAAAAAAACAACTGACTAAAACAGACTTAAGATTTAACTTTGTGTGTATACTAAACAAGTGTGATGTGTGTGGGTGTGTAGTGTCCCTGAATGTGTATATGAAACCATGATTCTGGGGTCCCCATTTATCTCATTTACACTTAAAAAAATAAATTAGATTCTTCATATATGTTTCATCTTATTCCAAACATGAAAAAAATACCATTTTCAAGTTCACATAAATTTCAGAGAAATTAAAAGATTTGGAAAGAAAATTAAGCTCCCAGTTTTACCTAACTCTATAACTGACTTCACGACAGACCCTATTTCCTTTAATTTTTTTAGGAAGCTTTTTAAAAAGTTCCTCACACATTCTTTGGTGAGTTCATGAACCCAGGCATGCCTGAAACAGGGCAAAACTTACAAAAGATTGCTGAATTGGAAAAGGAGGCTCCGAAAACCCATTTAATAAAGCTATAAAGGGAAGCCAGTAAAATGAATTCCATGCTATTAATGACAACTGCCAGGAAACCAGAAGCATGTTCAATCTTTTCAATAAGAAAGGCCTCCAGCAGATCAGGTTTGACACCTTACTTTTTTTTTTTTCTTCAGAACTTTTTCCTCTGAAAATGATGATGGTCCTGACCTACTGCCAGAGCCCATGTCCAGAAGGCCCAGCCAAAGCTCAGTCCCCCGACCCTGGTGCAGCGGAACCCAAGGGCTGCTGGGTAGGGAAGGTAAATGGACCAGAAGAAGGTGGCTGAGTCATCAGTGACCACCCCGCAGCGGATTCACACTGAATTTCTATCCCTCAGGTACTTAACATCATCCAACTGACTGCTCTCCTGTTCCTGCCAAGAATAAAGCCAAGAAACTGATCCGTGAGAGCAACCATTGAAAAGCCAGCCTCCTGGAGTGTCCTGACTCAGCTCCCTGGGGACACCATTGCTAAGCTGTCATTCTTCAGCTTCCACCTTTATAAAGGGCCAGTGTGTGGCATGGCCTCATCAAGAACATGTCCTCGTTTTTCTGGGGTTTTTCATAGTAACTATAATACTATAGATATTATTCATTATAATAATCTAAGATCTAGTAAATTTATGCTTGCTTTGGAGATAGGAAAGCAGAGGTGATCCTTTTCCAACGAGCTGATATATACCTTAGATTTGCTCACGGTAACTTATGACACACTTTCTGCCTTTTTTGCCCTGGCCTCCAGAAAATCCATAAATGTAATGTTCAGCTGCAAAACCTCACTTCGGGTCCATGTCATAATTGCCTTAATAAGCATGTCTCACCCCATAAACCCTACCTCCTGTGAGGTTCAGGCAGACTGTGTGGGACATGGAGCACACATTTTGAATTTTGTTCTTCTCATCTCTTCTCTAAAAATCTAGAGGCCTTTAAATTCAAACAGTCACATAATTTTTTCAAGGACTGTCCGCCTACCTCCTACATCACAGTACAGTTTAATTTTTTGTGACCAAGACCCACTCTCCTCCAACTGTGCTTTTAAACAAAATTGAAGAGTTGGGAACCTGTCTCTGGTTGAAACAACCAAACAACAAAAACAACTGGAATATTTTGCACTAGACCTTTTCCAGAGCAGGTAGCAGCACGGGGCAGGGCTGATGTCACCTATCTGGGAGGGCTTCTGGGCTTCACAATGAACTACCCTTGGGATGCAAAGCTCACAGCCCCAGCACATGGGACTTAGGGTGTGATGTGGTTTCAGTCACTTCTAAAGAAACTTCAAGAATGCCACAGATGAAACAAACCCACTAGACTCAGCGCACAGTCATTTTAAAACAGCAAGAAATTATAGCCACCATGCCAACTTAATCTATGACAAAATGGCATGATCAAAGTTAGGAAATAGCCAAAACATGAATTCAAGATATGAATTAATCCTCAACTAATAAAAATGCAGCAGGGATTTTTCTTTCACTAATCAGAAAAAAATAAACCATCGGTCTGCGGAATGCTATCATAACAAGAAAGCACCAGCATGCAGACAAATCTACCTGGCTCCTTTAGACTAAATACATACCTCGTCCTGTCAAACTTTCCTTATCAAGATCAGAGCTACTTTGAAAGTCAGTTCTCATTAAAAGAGTTAGAAAAACACTTCAGATCTTTCTTGCAGTTTGCTTCCATGTGGCATGAGATAAAAACAAAAAGACCACTCTGGCCTGAGAAGAGCTGGGCCTGATCCCCAGCCTCCACTCCACTGCTGAGTAACTCTGGCCCTTCCATCTCTGGTCCCTAAAAACACTGCTGGGACCTCAGATGCCTGCTCAGGCTCTTCCATGGCTCCTGTTTTTCCTGTTGGTCTCCAGAGCTGTCTTTAAGAGTAACAAATCTGCTATCACCATGAGGACTATAAATGTTCAGGGGCTTCTCCACTGCAAGCCAGACATAAGTTCCTCCAGAATCTACCATTTTATCTTAGGAACCTCCCTAGCAGCCAAACCCCCCCTCTCTCCAGCAACCTCCATGGAGCTGCCCTGTACTGCTTAATGTACCCAATGGTACCCCAATTTTGGCGGATAGCTGACCTTTGCATGCACTATTCCTCCCACCTGAAATACCTGGCAAACTCCTATTTATGCTTCAATACCCAGTACAAGTGTCACGTCTTTCATGAAATCCCCATCTTCTTGTAATTTGCTCCCTCCACTGTGTTCCCAGTGGCATGGAGGAATCTGCATAAACATGATAAATATATACGTCTGTATGGGAGACTAGACTAGCAGCTGTTTCAAGAACCATTTATTTTAAGTCTTAAAAAAAAGTTGAAATCTTAAACGATCACAGAGTAAATGTTAGAACTTTGAATCATGAAGCCAGTCTTTGCAATCTAAAGTGAAGCAGTCAGAGGTCTTAGGATATACAGACAATCTTTATTTTGTGTTTGGGAGGGCAAGGGGAAACCACACACTGGCTCCTACATTCCTGCACTCGAAAGTGCCACCTGCTCTGGTCAGACTTCTATGTGGATGATTAAATTGAAGATGTGTATTAGCAGATATTATAAATGCAAATTTTCACAGTATTCCAGGCAGGAGAGTGCCAGATAGTATTCTCTTTATAATCTGATGGTGGTTGTTCTAGAACAGAAAGAGTCCCTCTCAAGTCCCAACAGAGACTCAGAGAGGTTAAGTGAATTACCCAAGGTCACACAGCTGCATGGTGGCAATGCCAGGACTCAAACAGAGGACTTCTGATTTGAAACCCAATGCTCTATTAACACTACACTGTCTCTTGTAATATTAAACAGCCTATAAGAGGCAAATTCACAGAGGAAAATGTGATTTCCAAAAAAAAAAAAAAAGAAAGAAAGAAAATGCAGCTCCATAAATCTATCCTGTTCACCTTTAAATGTTTGTGTTTCCAAATTGTGGTCCTTTGAATTTTATAAACATTCAAAAGAATAACCACCCACATGGCCTAAACAGAGTTCACTATCATCTAACTGCTTATAAAAATAGCCTTAAAATGAGTGCTACCCCTGTTCCCAAGATGCCCCACAGGGCTGAGATACAGCCAGGCTGTCCTCAAGTTCACCCAAGGGGTACAGGTACAGGGCTGCCTGTCCTGATTAGGGGCTGGCTCATTTTCACTCAAGAGCTAGTAGGAAGCTGAGACCTAGTGCCCAGTCCCGCACTGAGATGGCTGGGGCAGAGCCAGCAAGGAGGAGAGTGATGGAATCTGCGAGGCCAGGGTGGCAGTGACTATAAGATCCACAGACAAGGACACAAGTGATCTTTCCAGAGACAGTGGCAGCTGGAAGGGGAGGTGGGAAGCCTGCACCAGGGGAGACACAGCCTGGAGAGGCAGCGGCAGCAGCAGAGGCCCAAGTCTGAGAGGCAACAGGTGATGTCAGAAGCCACCCAAACTTTAGGGCCCCACAGCCAACGAGGTTTTCAATTCTCTAGAGTTAAGTCAATTCATTTTAATGTCTGAAAAATGAATTTACCATTGAAGATTGATATCATTCAAGAATAATGACTTTGTCTCCAGCTAGACTTACAAAATCATTGAGTTCATTTATACCAAAGTAAAAGCCAAAGGGATTTCACAAGTAAATGCAAAAGTGAGACAATACTAGAGTTAGAAGTCTGTGTAGAGGACACTCATTTGATGTCCGATTGGACAGCCTCGTCTAGCATGAAATCAAAGAAAAATAACAACAGGAGGAAAGTCAACTCATGCAGGAAAAACAAAGGAAACGGACCCCCAAAATTACAGGGCGAATAAAAACATCAGGAAATCCTATCTGCATGTATGGCCAAGGGTTGATCCCCATGTCTTTAAAGCACCCTCACACCTGATAAGAGAAAGAGGAACAGTCTACAGGAAAAACACAGGAAAGAGGTTTAAAACTCTAGTTCCCCGCAAAAAGATATCTTACCAACATAGTTAAACTGGCTATTTCCACTAATATTCAAACAAATGTAAATTAAAGCATAAGAATATAATTTTTCATCTCAAATGGGAAAGGAAATCTTTAAAGATTATGTCCAGTGTTTATAAGGGCAAAACAGGTTACAAACTGCTGGTGAAATACACCAGTTTGTATCACTATGACAATCTATATTAAAATCAATTTTGAATGGGTTCATGCTGTACCCCAGCAATTCCAAATCTAGGGATTTAATGCCAAGAAAAATAGAGACATCTGTAGAAATGTAATAATGTTCACCACAGCTTTATCTACAATCATGAAAAAAAAAAACTAGAAGTGGGCTACTGACCAAAATGGCCTGGCTAAAGGAATTACAGAATGTTTGCAGAACACTCTGCCACCAGGAAAGCCAATGCTATGGAGAAATATGACAGGGACTGACATTGTGACATGGAGGGCTATGTGACCAAGCAACACGACTGTCAGTAATTAACTTTTTTTAAATCTTTTCTTCTTTGTGCTTTTCTCTATTTCCCAATTTTCTACAGCAAACATGTATTAACAGTTTCAATTATTTCTTAAAATTGTGTTTTGAAAGCTATAAACTGTGTCATTCCCATTATTCTCCTGAAGTATCAGCATCTGATTATTTGCTCTGGCCACAAACAAACTACCTGGGACAAATTATGATATAATGTAGTAAAATTAAAAGCACAAAAATATGTAATAAAACTCTTTGAAGAAACTTCATACCTAAGACCAATTGCTCTGCTTCCTATACTTGCAAATAAACTTCACTTCTCTTTCATGAACCACCAAATAGCTTGCCTTTCAATACTATGGATTGAGAAATGAATAAAAACTGGCATTTTAAAATTTGAATCACTCAAGTGCATGATTCTCACTTTTAAAAATTTCATGTTCTCAAATCCCAACAACCAAACTGGTAAATGAAAATCTGATTAAAAATAAATTTATAAAATGTTTAATAATAGCACAGATCTCTAATAAGCTAGTCTGAATTTGCCCCAATTGTTTGTTTACAGGGGTCAACTGCTGCCCAGAAATACTATAGTGTAGACTCTTGGTTTTCAGTGTGCTTCTAGACAGTAAAACCTGGGAGCTTATAGGAAAGGCAGAATCTCAGGCCTCTACCCGAGACCTGCTGCATCAGAATCAACAGGTCTGCCACATCAGTTTAACAGATGCCCAGCTAATTTGAATGCAGATTAAAGTTTGAGAAATAGAGAAGCTGCAAACTAAACTGTTACAAGTCACAGCCAAATAGAAGATTCTAGTTAAGCTAACACATGCCTGAACTGCGTTGTAAGAAGACTTACTATACACACAAAACTCCCTGGTCCCTGTCCCTACTACTGTGGCTCTTTGCCTTGGTGGCATGTAAGAACTGTAACACATGCAAATGCCCAGCCCCATCCCAACCAAGGAAAGAGAACTTCATACCTAAGACCCGTTGCTTTACTTCCTATAGTTACCCATGATTTTGACATTAGGGAAAAATTTTCCAGAACTCTCTAGGTTACTCCATAATGCAACAAGCCTTGAGAACCCCTGACCCTCTAGCAGAACCAGGATCTTAACCCAACAGTCCAATCTAACCCAGCCGGGTACACCGATCCCTGTTCTTCTCTCCTCCTAGAGCTTTGCTTGTTCTTCACTTTTCACTGCTACGTCTTTCTGGGACCCTCTGAGTACCTGTAGCCCCACATGTGTAGTGACAGTGTTATTAGTCTGTCTCTGGCATCCCAGTAAGTAATGCTGGATGAACATTTGTTGAAGGAAAGAACCTGCACAGATGGAGGAGATGACAGATGAAGGGGAGGAAGACTGCCAAGCTGCATGTGAAGGGGGGTAGGCATATGAAAGCAATAGGAAAACACATGTCTCTGATCCTTTAAGTCTCACTGATGTGATACTTCAATGAAGTGAAAGCCTGAGGAGCAAGATTTACTCTGAAATAAACACAAAGTCACCTATTCCAATAAAGTGGCCAGGAAAATTCTAATAAAGACAATGTATATTTTGGCACAGAAAAATAAAAATAAAAAATAAACAAAGACAGAAGCCTGACTAGCAACCCAAGAATGTTCTGTGGGGATCCCCCTACCTAACGTCATGCCTAAACACACACTGTAGGACAGGGACCCAGTCAGAGGGCACCACCATCTACATGCCACCTCAAGACAGTCGCACAGGAATGCAGCACTCCCCCCCAGCTGAGCAGGACATAAGGACTTCTGCATAAAGTCTTTACCAAAGGTGTCGGGCACGGTGGCACACGCCTATAATCCCAGCCACTCAGGAAGCCGAGGCAGGAAGATCACAAGTTCAAAGCCAGCCTCAGCAATGTAGCAAGGCCCTAAGCAACTTAGCAAGACCCTGTCTCTAAATAAAATATATATAAAGAGCTGGCAATGTGGCTCAGTGGTTAAGCATCCCTGGGTTCAATCCCCAGTATCAAAAGAAAAAGTATTTCCTAAGTGCACGTGGAAGGTCCACCATGACACTGTGAACTTAAGGGGCCTCAAAATAGCACCACTCAGTGGTCGCTGAGGTGGTCTTCGCCCCAGCAATAAGGGCAAATGAGAGGTCGAGGTTGTGGATGCTAACAAGACTGACTTCCTTCCCCTCCCTCCGGTCTCTGGGCACCTCTTCATCTCACAGCACGACGAGAAGAACATGACCACAAACACTGCAGGCTGCACACGGCCCTGGAGCTCTGCTGAGCAGGCAAACAAGAACAGCTCTGGAGCCCGGAAAAGCACGAGCTAAGAAAACAAGATGGCCCTGATCCTGTCATCTGCTAACGCCAAGTACAGGCACTGCGCCTCTCGGGTTTTAAATTTGCACAGCCTTCTGGAATCTTTGCTCCATGTTCCCCTGTGTGTCCCATGGAGCTGCTGCAGAGCCACTTGCGTGGGCCTGGGGAGAGCTCACCAGCATTTCCAGGAGAAACCAGCATGAACCCCACACTGCTTAAATTGGCTTCACACTCGAGTTTATGTCAACATTCTTCTCCTCCAGCGGGTCTCCTGTGCAGGAACTCCTCCCTTGACCTGCTAAGAGGCAACACACCACAAGCCCGGCCAGTCTGGTCAGGCTGCAGGGACAGGCGGTGAGCCCCAGCTGCAGGGACCCCTCCCTCCTTACTTGGCCCTGCCTGGGCTTCCCTGCCAATAGTCAGTCACTGGTCCCTTCCCCCGGGGTAAAAATAACTTCCTCTTCAAGTGTCTAAATCTGTATGTGATTTTGCACACATTTTCTGGCACGTCATCGGATGAATCCTGACACTAAGGCAGAATGAAATCGCAAGAGATCCGCAATCACATTTCTGTGAAACTCCAACCACATGAGTCAGTTCCACTGTTTTTGCAGATTTTGAGCAAAGACTTCCAGGCAAGATGCTGCCTTCGAAGCACAGTAACGGTTCCTTCTGTCCCAGGCTTCTGACTAAATGGGCCAAGTCCATGGGCGGAGGGAGGCAGAGCAGAACAGAACGCAGGGTGCTTATGGCTCTGAGCGAGGTGGGGAGTGACTCCGTGGGCGGGTGGATCATCCTGCCTCAGTGTAACTCCAAGAACTGGGCCACGCTTGCACTAGGGACCTCAGTGCCCCCGCCAACTCAGCCACACTCCACCCACCGCCACGCAGAACTGTCATTCCCAAAGAAGACAAATTAGGAGAGAGTCATGTGTGACAGTGACAGGCTCATAAACCAAGGGAACTGGGAACGTCCTCAGTTCTTCAGGACCAGGAAGGGCCAAATAAACAGAAGAAAGGATGGAGATGAGTGAAGGAACTTGAATCATTTTAATTTTTTTCTCCACTCATTGGCAAGCAACGAAGTACCAGCTCATGCTTGCCCACTGATCCCAGGCGTTGTCTTTTTTCTTGTGGATGGGGTATTAGTGTTCAGAAAGTTTTGCCTTAATGCCATTTTCCCCTTTGTTCTTTCTGGGTCTGAAAATTACTTCAGAAGAAAAACTACTGGAAGACAAACCTATTTTTCTAGACAAGACCAGGGTGGTGGGGGGGGGGCAGGGCATAACAGTCAACTTGCAACTTTGATTATTTGAAAGACTATGAAGTGCAATAGGCTATTCTGTGTGGCTCCTAGAAGGAGTACACATAGGTGGAAGCTAAAAGGCCCCCACACTATGAAGCACCTTCTTGGCCACTGGAGCTGCCCGCCATGGAGGAATGAGCAGCCACTGGGCAGCATGTGTGAGAATCCTCTGAACAATTCTGCTTCCTGACCCCTACCTGCGACCTTCCTAACACATCATGGGACTCAGAATTCTGGACACCACGCCCACTCTGCTTCCTCTCCGAGTCTACTGAGGGACAGTCAGTCTGCTTCCCAGGATTTCTGAAACAAGATTCTACTCTCTCTCACTGCCCACACAGCCTGGGGGCAAACTGGTGCGGTGGGAAGGAAGTACTGCTAAGTTTAATTATAACAAAATTACATTTTAAAAAAACATAAGATTTAGAAGACATTAACCTAAACTTTTTTTTTAACATTCTACTTGCTTTAGTACTTGACTTCTACAGTCGTTTAAATAAGCTTTTGGCTCCAAAGAAAATAGCCTGTGTGTGTTTATGTGATGTTTTTTGTTTTGTTTTATTTTGTTGTTGTTGTTGATAGTTGCTACCATTAACTGACTTCTTGTATCTTTCAGCATGTGATTTTTAAGAATATAAGGGGCCTTAGAAAGCATCTCCTTCAACGATTCTAAAGAGAAAAGAGGCACTCTTCCCTGGGACTACATTATCAACATCGCCTGGAGGATTTTTAAAAGGAACCCCCAAACCATGCCCTTTTCCCCTCTCTGGTGGAAGAGAAATATTCCCAGACTGACAATCAAAGCCATAAGGGAAGACTGTCACCAACAAGAGCCCTAGGGAAAACCTCAGGTCCCATTAAAGCTTTCATCTTCTTAGCGATGAAGAAACCCAAGTCTAGGAGGCCCCTGTGACTTAAGGACACTGACCCGGACCCATGACCCGTCCAGACCCAGGCACCGCACCCCTCCCACCCACCAGCAAGCCTTTCTAGGAAGTTCCGCACATCTGAAGGGAGGGTGACAACATCCAACACCTCTGTGGAAAAGCAGGAAGCTCTGTGCTAGAGTGGCAAGGTCACCGCTTTTGAGGCCCCTAAACAAAATAACTTTGTATCAAAGAATATAAAATCAGCATGTGCTGTCAACTGCCCAAGGAATTGGAGGATGAGTGACACCACACCTGTGTGACACTGGCAAGTCAAGCAATGCTTAGCAGCTGACATCAGAAGCAGAAGTAAATTCACCAGCCCCTGATAAAGACGTCACCAGGCCGGACACTGTTCCTGCCCTGACTTCCAATGAAAAGGGTGTGGAAACTGAGAAAAGCAAGTGACTGGGTGCTAGGGGTGGCAGTTCCACCACAAGTGAGGGAAGTCCCAGGAGTGGTCACAGTGGTGGCCTGGCATCATGATTGTTTTCCACAGGACCAAGTCACAGGTCACTAATCCATCCCAGAACACTCAGCCATCCCAGGGTCAGCTAGAGCATCTTCCCTCCACATTGCTCTTTTCATTTTGTGAATCAAGAGGAACAAAGCAGGAGGGGGATATGAAGCAGGAAGGTTCATGTGTATATAATTAACAAGGCAAATGCTTGGGACTCATCAGTCCTGAAAAGTCCTTGCCAACCCACAGGTGACATGGTAAGCCACAAAATTACTAGTTAGGTCATTTCAGGTTTCTAGGTTAGACTGGCTCCTTCCACTGGAAGCCAAGTCACAAGTGAAATCTGTGTATTCTCATTAGTGTGTGTGCATGTGTGTGCATGTGCAAATGTGTGCTACACAGAAAAGGGAGAGGAGGAAAGCAAAGAAGAAAGTGGGGGAAAATGACATTTGTGAAATTCAAATGCCAAGCCTTGAGACAGAGAAGTACACTGTAAAACAGCCCTGTTAAAGATCAATAGCTCAGGTTCTTCCAGCTAACTGGTAACAGTGATTCATGTCTAGATTTCAGCTCAAAACCTGTGTCCTTTCTAGGCCTGATGCTTTGGATATACCCGCCTTCAGTGAGTATCTGCTGAATGACTGAACAAAAGAATTTAAAACACTTTCAGTTTTTCTTTTCATCAGGATTATGAAAGATCCTGAATTATTCACTGAATTAGAAAAATATCAGCAGTATCCCAGAAATGTAGTCCAATGCAATGCATGTGGTTATTTAACCCTCTGTTAGGTCTGGGGATGTGTAGCTCAGTGGTAGAGCATGAGCTTAGCATGTGCAAGGCCCTGGGTTCAATCCCCAGCACTGGAAGAAAAAAAGGAAATCACCTGTCAATGAATGAAATAAGAAGCACTTAATCAAAGCACAACTTAAGGTAATTTCAATATCTTTCACTAAACAGGGGTAAATGGATTGGTGCCTTGGGGCCTAATTTTACAGTCTGGTCATTTTGTGGTTCTAGACTAAAATCTATTCAGTCACCATTTCAAAAATCACACCATGCCATGGTCTCATCTCCTCAAAGACTTAAAGTCATGCTTGAAACATTATTTAGCACAAATTGCTACCTAAAGAAAACAGTGACCTGGAGAGATAAATAAACTGTTATTCTGCAATTCTCCCAAAACGACTGGTCTAGGATTCAACAAAATGACAAGAAATAAGAACTTTGCATTCTAGTTGTATGCAGCAGCCAAATCTCTAGATTGACCTCAGGTATTCTTAATTATAGGGAGCTCTAAAAATGTAATTCCAAATTCCCCAAGGTGGGAGGTAGACAATTATCCCTGAGCACAGAGGAAGTGTTTATACAGTGATATGTAATAAGTGGTTGCATTATATTTGCTTGGTGCATTCATTTCAAATAGCAAGGAAGAAATAGGCAGAAGATTTCAACCAAGCTGGGCTTTCTGGCATCCCTCCCAAGATTCTCAATTTAGAGACCCCACAAAGCAAGGGTTGGAGTCCTGGCAAAAGGCTGTGTGCATAGCAAATACTGACCAACAGTTCCTTCCTGGGGTCCTGTGCAGAGCACCCAGGAAAAGTGGGACAGAACAGGTGGGCAGTCCTGAGTATGCCCCCTCCTCAAGGAGCTGGCCCACAACTGATCGCAACACAAAAGCCAGAACCACAGAGGAGATCATGGAATAAAACTAGAGGAGTTCAGAGGTCTTCACTGGAGATTTAGCTTTCAAAACAATCAGTACAGAGACATTACTAGAAGCTAAGGCAGGAAACAAGATAAGAAAAATGAGCCAGTGGCTATCTTTGGGAAGTTATAGACAATTAATAGAAAACCTGAGTTAGACCAAGAAGTATTTTATAGCTTCAATATTGCCACTATAAATGGTTCCCTGATAATTTTAAATGAGTGTTGAAATAAATAAATAAGAGTTAAAAATTATTCAAATTGAGATTCTACAAGGCAGTATCTAATAGTATTTTAAAGCATTGTATTTTGATAATATATATTTTTGAAACCTACTTAAACTTTTAGAAGATCAGTATTTCTTCTTAAAAGTCATGTTCTGTTGCTAAACAGAAATGTATATGGGAAATATTATTACTCTGTATATGCCCTGCATATTATAGCACAATGTGAATACAAAATTAATTAATTGCTTACAAATTCCAATTTCATGGGAAGACTAAAGATTTCCTTGGTAGCTTCATAGTACATTGTGTAAGGAACAGAAAACACCAATTATTTTACCCTGCTGAGCTCATCAGCTCCATTCTAGTGAGAAATACAAAAGCCAAATAATCACATCCATTGTAGGATAATCTTCTATCCAAAAATGGGTTACATTCCACATACCAATGAAAGCTCTAATATAGGTATGTGCTAACTATCATGAATTAACATATATTAGAACTAAATGCAGACTAGTTTATTATTCACAGGAATCCAAGCCCCAAGATTCTTTTGAAGAATTTGTTGTTTTCAATAAATCATTAGGAATTTATTATAAATTTTACTATATACCCAGACAATATACTTAGCATTTTAAATGACAAAGGCATCAAACTAATTTTTTGCTCCTTGAAAAGAGATATACTTATGGTATAAAGAACAACACATAGGCTGGGCATGGTGACACACGCTGTAATCCCAGTGGCTCAGGAGGCTGAGGCAGGAGGATCACAAGTTCAAAAGCCAAACTCGGAAATGGCGAGGTGCTAAGCAACTCAGTGAGACCCTGTCTCTAAAATATAAATAGGGCTGGGGATGTGGCTCAGTGGTCGAGTACCGGAGTTCAATCCCTGGTACAAAAAAAAAAAAAAATACATAACAGTATTGTGTTTAAGTCAGTATCATCCTTCCCCACTTCATAATTAATAGCAAACTCATATATCTGATGATGTGCTAGTATGCAGACTATATAAAGACTGTGTTATGGTGTGGATGTGAGGTGTCCTCCAAAAGCTCATGTGTGAGACAATGCAAGAAGGTTCAGAGGAGAAATGATTGGGTTACAAAAGCCTTAGCCCCATTAGAGAATTAATCGCCTGATGGGATTAACTGAGTGGTGACTAGGGGCAGGTGGGGTGTGGCTGGAGGCAGGGAGACATTGGGGGCGTGGCTTTGGGGTATATATTTGTATCTGGTGAGTGGAGTCTCTGCTTTCTGATCATCAGGTGAGCCACTCCTCTCCACCATATTCTTCCACCATGATCTTCTGCCTCACCTTGAGCCCTAAGGAATGGACCTGGCTCTCTATGGACTGAGACCTCTGAAACATGAGCCTGGTCCAAATAAACGTTTCCTCCTCTACGTTTGTTCTGGTTAGATCTTTTGGTCACAGCAGTGAAAAAGCTAACTAAAACAGAGTGCTTACAACTCAAAAACAAAAGCCACCCAACTCAAAAATGGCAAAGAAAATGAATAGACATTTTTCCAAAGAAGATATCCAAATGTACATGAAAAGCTGTTCAGTGTCACAAATTCTAATCATTAGCAAAATGTAAAACACAGCCACAATGATATACTACTTCATATCCATTAGGATGACTATAATTTAAAAAGTGAAAAATAAGAAGCATTGGTGAGGATGTTGAGAAATTGGGAATCCTCACATCTTGCTGGTGGAGGTGTGAAATGATGTGGCCACAATACAAATAGCTTGTCATTTCCTCAGAAATTCCACTTACGGGTATACACCAAAAGAACCGAAAACAGTGTTCAAACAAAAACTTTGGATACATTTATAACAGCACTGAAAATTCACAACAGCCAAGTGGTGGAAACAAATCAAATATCCATTTGTGGATGAACAAACAAAATGTGTACATCCATACAATATTATGGAATGCTTTACAATAAAAACAATCGCTATGATATATTATCCAGTCATAAAAAGAAATGGGATACTGATATATGCTGTAAATATGGATGAATCTTAGAAACGTGCCAACTAAAAGAAGCCAATCACAAAAGACTACTTATTATACAATTTCATTTATATGAAAACTGTAGCCAAGGAAAATCTACAGATCAAAAGTAGATTGCTGGTTGTTTAGGGTGAGATAATAGAGCATTTAGTGAGGTGATAAATAAAGGGCATAGGGTTTCTTACTGTGGTGATGAAAATATTCTAAAGTATAATGGTTGCATGTATCTAGGGATATATTAAAAACTACTGAAAACCATTAAACTATTAAAAACTTTGAGTGAATTAAATGATGTGAATTAATAAATATCAAATTCTGAAATGTACTTGATGTGGAATTGTCTCACAGAATAATTATTTCATCCTTTTGACTTCTGCAAATAAGAATTTTTAGTGAAATGTTAATGGTTCTATCTCTGCCTCTGGTAAACAAAAGAGTTTATATATATTATTGTTTGCTAGAGGTGAGTTTCTAATATACAAATAAAGGTAAGACAATTTGTGGTCACTTTAAAAAAAAAAAAGCAAGCGATAACTCCTAATAACTCTAGCAGCTGCAATCCGTCACATGGATTTCATAGTACATCACGGACACCCATCAGTACAGCTGCAAAGTGAGCTAGGATTTCTTTCTCCTCCTCCTTCTCCTCCAGTCTGCCTCTAGGGAATTAAAAGATACTATTTCTTTTGAGACTCAAAAAGCTTGATCACTTTGTTTCTATTTTTTCCCAAAACAAAACCAACTAGTGTGTTAAACCTGGATTGATGACAAGGAATTTGAAGAAAGGCAGTATCCAGATAACCCATATTTACACGTGTTTTTAAACAATTCATACTGAGACTAGTCTACATTAAAAACAGTTTACAAGGCAGAGTGCTTCTCACCATTCATGCTATGTGTTTACAGAACAGACTGCCATAGTTTAATGTCACTCTCTGTCTTTCCTTCAGTACAGTGCTACTGTGTCCCCAATCAACCCTACAAGATAAATTTGCAGCTATAAACAAAAATGTCACTTTTTTCCTATGTCAACAATTTCTATCGATAACATCATATTTTATGCATTCATTCCTAGATTACTGTGGGAGCCTAAAGTACTATATTTAAACCTTGTGTGATGTGCAGAAGAAAAATTAAAATTGGCTTTTAAGGTTTAGAGAAACTGTTTTGTAACAGACCTGGGCCTCTATTTTCACATTTTCTTTTAAATTTATTTAAACTTGGAGAATTTCAAATTCAATCAAATGATTTTTTTTCATTTTTTGATTCAAAAATTTCAGGCTCATATTTATGTAAAGATGAGCAATTCTGAGAACTAGAGCACTCTATTTCCATTTAAAATGCTACAAATTGAAAATGGAAGGAAAAGCATATCAACCGAAGATCGATCCAACAAATTCAGCTCCCATAAAGGCTAAATCACATATCCAAAGCTGGAGGATAAATCATTAGAGTTTGCCGGTTGTACAAGATCAGTAGGGAACCATCTGGCTTATTCGGCTTATATGAATGTAATGTGTGGTATTCCAAGTTTTTGATATTTCCACAGCTCATAAGTAATGAGGCTGCTGGCACCCAGTTGCATTGTACCCTAATTTCTGGGGGAGATTTTATTTGATTTTTGTTTGTTTTCCATAGCAAATCAAAGTATGAATGCCTCTTCAAAAACAAATTTTGCTAAATTGGAAAGATTATGGTCTCCAATGTTTAAGTATAGCAAGTGCTATATTTATCTCTTTACCCCATTGAATGTTTGTGTTCCCACCCCCCATCCATTTTGGAGATGGTGGGGGATGGAGACTACAATTATCCCTGCCTAATTTTCCTCCCCCAACTTCCTTTCCTCCTTTCCTCCTTTCAAATTTGTTGCAGCAGGAAGTTCTTTAAGGGAAGGTACTCTGACCTTCCCCAAACTGACTGGAAGAAGGAACTGACACTGGTCACTGTGGGGAAGAGAAAGCATCATCACTGTCGCCTGTCTCTTCCTTCCCACACCTGATTTCTGGTTGCCCCCACTTCACCCCATCTCATCCCATGACTCTCCTAACCTCAGAGTCAAAAGCCAGGGCTTAAAGTGCTGGCTGGTCCTTCCCTTGAAACAATGGTGTTTAAAAAACTAAACAGATACATTTTTTAAAAAGCTGAAATTTAAAAAAAGAAAAGTATGGGTGTGACCTTTAAACTATTTTATAAATTCTCCCCATTCACCCTCCCTCTTTTTCTCAAATACGTGGGGAAGCAATAGGTACTCCAGAACAATGGCTCTCTAACTTTAGCTGCTTTAGGATCACCTGGAGGACTTGCTAAGGCACAGATTGCTGGGCCCCATGTCCAGACTCATTCAGTAAGTCTGGGACAAGACCTGCATTTATAACAAATTCCCAGGGGATGCTGATGCTGCAGGTCCAGGGACCCTCTAAGAACTACCAGCCTAGACACAGAACAACTGCTGAAGAGAGGAAACCCAGAAGCTGCGATTCCAAGGAAGCTCACCTCCAGCTCTAATACAGGGAGGCAGCAGGAGGGGTGTTGATACAGGAAGGCACAGTATCAAGAAAAAGGAAAGTGAAATTATGAACATAAATATGATCTTTTAGCCAATCAGCTCTTGAGACTTTCATTTGCCTGCTGGCTTATATTTCTCTCTCAAACTGCCCCTGGTGCCCTGCAATGGGCACTTGAAACAAACATATTTGGGTTTAAGTCTTATTTGCAGTATGTCCAACTGGGTCAGTCAGCTCTCTTTTGCTGGAATAAATGCCTGAGACTGATCAATTTATAAACAAGGCTTATTTTGGCTCACAGTTTTGGAGGTTCCGTTCATGACTGACTGGCCCCATTGCTTTGGGCCTGTGGTAGTGCACTGTGACATGGCAGGAGGTTGTAGGAAGCCCCTTCACTTTCTGGCCAGGCGTGAAAGTGAGAAAGAGACCAGCAATCCATAATCTCTTTTGAGAGCATGCTCCTCATCACCTAAAACCTTCTAACTGGATCCCACCTCTTAAAGATTCCAACCACCTCCCAATCACATCAAGCTGAAGACCACGCCTTTAACACATGGGCTTTTGGGAAACATCCCAGATCCAAACGTTATCACTTCCATTTCAAACAACAGAACCCACCAACGGTGTTGTTATGTGGATTAAATTTCATTTTGCATGTACGATGACTGGCGACTATATAGCAAATGTTAGCTTTTACCATGCATACCCATACCTTTTGATATTCCCATGAGAATATTCAATATGTTTAGCATCACACTGCCTACTTGATACTATAGGCCCAGTCATTAATTCAGTTAATAATTATCAAGTAGCTGCTCCACAGCTAGTGTATAATACTGTCCAAATATATTGAAATTATGTTCTATAAATAAAAACGTTGATATAAACATTTTGATTTAGAAAACTTATGATTTTATGCCAACTTACATTTAAGATAACTATCTGACTCCAAAATTGGCTAACTAAGGAAATTGAGAGGATGTGTTTACTAACCACAAATTTTGTTTGGACAGACACTAAAAATAACAGAATGGGAGAAAAAAAAAACAGAGAAAGGAATTCTGCAAACACCTTAGTCTGATATTATTTAGGGCATATTTTAGACAATACTAGAGATCACATATCCACTTTTCCCAAAAATCATTATTTTATTTATGTGACCAAACAACATGGAACAAACATGGGCAAAGTATCCTATTTTGAGTACACAATGATGTCATTTTTAATTCATCACAATGTCAGTCAGAAGCTTAATGATCAGTTAGGAACAAACAGGAGCAATGTTCTTTATGAGTTCTTCCTAGACCCTGGTGTTAAGTCACCCTGCTACCAACTAAATACCCAAATTCATCAGGCCTCATTTTTTTGAAATGTATATAGCAAGAAGGTGAGTGTGACACACATTGAAGTTTCTTGATCTTATCCTTTATGGTGCCTTTGCTCCTTCCTTCTCCTATATCTTCTTTTCTTCAAGAAATTTATAAGGACCACAGAATTTTAGGAGCTGGGTAGAGGTTTTAGAGAAATCCAGACAAACTCCTAAGTTTTACCAGGAAGTTTGAGTTCCCTGCCCAAAGTCAACTGTTCTTGGGGACAGTAGGCACAGACATCTTCCATTCCCATTCAGCACACCTTCCCCTCTACCCTGAATTTGGCTGAACCTGGATAAACTTCTGCAAAAAAAAAAAAAAAAATATATATATATATATATATATATATATATATAATCATATGTTATAAAAAAGATTCTGAGCTTCAACAACACTTGTCTCCCAATGCTAGTCAACAATGATTGTTGTTGATGGGGAAAATGAAGTTACCTTGGAGCTCAGGAAACAATCAGACTAAAAAAAAAAAAAAAAAAGAAAGAAAGAAAGAAGAAAAGACTATTTTAAATCTGTAAAATCAGGTACTTTGTATTTTGTTTTAGAAATCTAACTTGGACAATACTTTCCCTTAATTTTCCATAAAGCATCATGCAAAACCATAGTGCACCAAAGTTTTTGCTGAAATGAAAATATAAGTTTTAAAATCGGAGCTTCTCTATGTGGGAAAAAAATTCTGTTTCTATTCACTTTGCTGCTGTTTGGTTTGTTTTTTCCTTCCAAAGGTCTGCTTATCTAGACCTGTGGCTTCTGCGATGAGGGGATATTTGGGGTAAACGTGGCAGCTTCCAAAGGTCGTTTCTGGCTCATTCTGTTTGCAGCGCTTCTTCCATGGCATTGTCTCCGCACCCCACTCCCTGCAGATGCCTGATGTTTGCCGGTTGGCTCAGGTTATCACCTCAAGAAGCTGGAGCTCTCCCAGCCTCTCCCCCAACTTCCTCACGACCTCTTCTGGCCGCAGATTTGCGAAGGGTTTGCATCTTCCGTGGCCCTGGCGCGCGAGCCAACATCTTCCCCAGGACCTGGGCGTGGGGTCCTCAGACCTGGCACCCCTGGTTCGGCAGTCCCGACAGGGAGGCGCGTGGCCACGCCTTCTCGCTGGACCGGTTCTGTTCTCTAACCTCTTCCTACGCTACAGGCAGGCGGCCTCGCTCGCAACTAACCAACCACAAACCAAGGGAAAATAAAGTTCTCACTTGAGACGCACCCAGCGCCTAGGACTGCCAGATCGCAGGAGAGTCTGCTAGTTAGGCTGACCAGCACCTTGGGATAACCCCCAGATCCCCGAGAACAACGCGCTTTCCGCGTCACGATTGCTGCGGCCGGTGGGGTGACAGGAGATGCCAAGGGACAGGCCAGGGACAGCGCGAAACCACATGGGCCAGAGGGCAGGAGGGGGACCCGAGGGGCTAAATTCGTGGAACTGACTTGAGGGGCTGCACCACCTGCACGCCCCAAAGCTCGGGACCCGACGGGATCATAGTCACTAACGATGTCCTGTAAGGGACTGTTCCTGTCCTTTCCCTCTCCCCAACGGCCGCGGAATCTGAATATACCCACGCTCACAATCACAAACACATAGGCGTCCACTCCGCTCCAGCTGGGGTCGCGGGGCCGGGACAGGTATGTGGTACCCCAGGGCAGGAGTGCCCAGCCCAACCCTGCAATCCAGAGGTACCCCGCCACGCTGCCGACTGCCAGACGCGCGGGAGGAAGACGACGCTCCCGGGCGGCTGCACCGATGGATGCTCGCAGGCGTCACACCTGGGGAGCCTCGCAGCGGCGGCGGGCAGTGGCAGCATTAGAAGTCCCTGGCGCGCCCCCTCTTTTCCTGGGCACAACTTTGCGCAGCCGGCGCCGCCCTCGCGCCCGCCGCCCTTCCTTACCCAAATACTGCCGCAGGTCAAGCAGGAAGCGAGGGGGTCCCCCGCTGAGCTGGTAGAAGAGGGAGCCCAGACAGAAGACCAGCAGGGTGGCCATGCAGAAACCGTAGTCCCGGAGGGAGAAGCGCAGGAAAGGTAGCAGGGAGACCCGGCGCTTCCAGCCGCCCAGGCCAGCAGGGGCGCCCCCCACAGGGGCCCCATGGGGCCAGGGATCCGCGCCGCCGCCGGGATGCTGCTGCTGCTTCTTCATCGCCTGCTCCGCCGCCTCGCACAGCCGGCCCGGGCCAGGAAAAGGTCACCCATCCGCCGCGAGGAGGAGAGCGCGGCCGGCCGGCTGCACATGGGGAGGGCCGCGCCGAGGGCAGCCGGGTGGGGGCGGGGAGGGGCCGAAGTTGCCGGGCTCAGGAGACTTTTCTCGGCATGGTCCCCGCAGCCCGCCGCGGCCCGAGCGGCCGAGGTGCCCGGCCCCGGCTCGGGAGCGCTGCCCGCGTCCGTCCCGCGCCTGCTAGTGCTACCGCGCCCCGCGCCCTGCCGCGCCCCGGGCTCGCTCGTGGCCGCCGGGGCTCGCCTCCAGCGCCAGCGTGGACCCCCGGCTTTGTGTGTGTCGCTTTCGGCGTGTTTTGTCCCGGTTCAGGCTCCTCCAGAAAACGGCAGGGAGGAACGGGAGGCGGACACCATCCCCTCGCTCCACCTCCTTGACAGGGGTTTTCCTCCTTCTCCTCCCCTTTCTCCCTCCGGCGCTCCGCAGCCCTCTCTCCTCCCTCGGCCCTCCCTCTCTGTGCTCGGGTCTCCGCGTTTCGCTCTGGTGTCACATTACTGCCTTTGCTGGGGCTGGGGGGGGCGGCGATTATTCGCAACAAGGAAGAAAGTTTCTGGGTTTTTTTTTTTTTTCTTCCCCCTTTCTCTACGATCTGGCCTCGGTTCCTGCGCCACCAGCGACCTCTTGGGGCCCGTTGACTTCCCTCTTGTAAACAGTCACCGGCAGGAAGAAGCGCGACTGATTTTACTATATCTGTGTTTTCATTTCAGAAACTTGATTCTCCTCCTGTATCCCATGTGAGCTGTCTATGAAAGGCCAATAACTGGGTGCGAAGGTACAGGTTCAAGGCTCAGCCGAGATGGTGAAAGAGCAAACGGTGTGAGTTATAATTAAACATGCCCGACAGAGCCAGGCTCAGAGCCCGGACTACCCCCAGAGAGACGCAGAGGTCGCTTTCTTGCTCTTCCTGGTTCTGCAACTTGTCTACGGCGGAGGAGAGACTAGACACAAGTGCGAGGTACACAGCGGGTTCAAGAAGGTCCTTGCCCTCGCAGATATGAAAGGGAAAGAGCCCCGTCCCCTTATATACCTCTTTTATTGCTGCCTCTTCTTCCCTTCCTGGGGAAGCTTCTGGAACCTGCTGTGGAGCATCGCAGACGCTGATCCCCTGATGGGCTGGGTGACTCACGAAAGGGTTGCGCTCATCAGCCACACTTGAAGCCAGAATAATTTATCATTATATAAGAAGCTGTAACACCAGAGGTTTCGTGACTTGCCTAAGATCACAGAGACAGTAGGAGTAGGAGGCTTCTATGACTTTCCCAAGGTCACAGAGATAGCAGGAGTTGAGTAGGTAGCCGCAGTCAAATCTATTGACCCCAAGCCCACTACACCAACCTTGCAACACTACAACCACATTGCAAGGTGGCTCTCCTTGTCCTCTGCATGGGGATTGGAGGATGAGATATAACCCATTTAGCCTAGGGCTCATTGAGAAAGAGGAACCTCAATTTTTGGTTCCTCTTGTCTCTGGGTCCCAACTCATTCCGAATTTTCCAGTTACAAACAACCTGATTAAAAGGTAGAGTCAGGAGCCAAGAACCTCTGTAATTCCAAAATAGTGTTCTGAAAGCCTTTATAAAGTTGGATAACTGAAGAATTTTCTATGGAAAATTAGGGAATTTGATCCTGAGACCAAGAATTTAAAATTTAAGAATAAAGTGGCTTAACCATAATCCATACATGAGCATCTCTGTTTCCCATTTGTAACATGGGTGGGGAAGACACAAAGACAAGAGTTATTAAAGAGGTGGGCATTGTCACATGCATCCACTCAGATGTGTGCATTCACACAAATTCTGGCAATTTTACACTGTCCTGGCCCACTTTCTAAGGGATAGGAAGGCTGCTTTGGGACCCCAAGAAAAGGGAAACCTTCTTAGTTTAACACTCCCAAATAGAGTGTGAATGTTTCACGTTTATTTCATGAATCTGAGATTTATCTGGATTAATGCACACAGAGAAAGGTGAATGCCCCTGAGAGAATTAAGTCAATCAGCTATTGCCCATAATGTTATCAGTACAACGAATAGCCCAGAAGAGATTCCCAATTAATAATTTCTGAGAGACTAGGAGGTGGGAGTTGCTAAGCAATTTCCATAATGTTTTGGAGACCACCTTTGACAAACTGGGCCTGTACTTAAGGTGTGGCCCCATAACCTGAATGTTTACTAGATTTAAAACTGCAAGAACCCCTGTTTTCACAAGGTCCCTCCCACCCATGGCTTCTAGAGACTTCTCTCAGCACACTTTGGGAAAACCTCTCAATTCTTTCTCCTAGGGAAAGGAATCTGAGAAACAGGGAGATGGGGCAGGAAGAAAGGAAACAAACATCTGAGAAAAATAAGTAAATACGGGAATAAAAGTCTAAAAATAAAACAGTGGAAAGGTCAGGAGGAAAGTACAAGGGGGCAGAGTCCAACTCAGAAGAAACAAACTAAGACATGAAGAATTTTCAAGGGTAAAAAAAAAGGTCAATTTTTAAAAGATTGTGTTAATAGACTAGCCGCCCCAAAAAACTCATGAAGATATCAAGATACAAAGAAGTTTCAGATGAAGAAGAAAATGCTTTGTATTTTCACCCAATAAAAACTTAAGATGTTTGGGTAAAACTTTGATCTTTGAAGTCCATAAATGTCCCTTAAAATTTTTAAATTTCAAGTACTTGTACTAATAAATGGTATCTCATCTGTACCAGGTAATAAATCCAATTGTAGAACTTTGTGAATAATTTTTATTATCAATCTTATGATTTAGTAGACTTTATTCAACACCTTAACCTCCATCCAGCTCAGTGTCACGGGGTTTCTCAATTCCTTGCCTCTGCAGTGACTTTTCATCTTTGTCAACTAAGCCACTCACTTAGTTGACTCCCTCCTTACTGATGACAAACTGCATCTCCTCCAAAGTCGTCTCCAAAGTCTCCTTTTCAACCACCCCTCCCTCAATATCTGGCTGTATGTCCTTCCTATAGCTTCGCTAATGCCCACCCTAGCAATTTCAGTTTCAAGAACCCTCAATTCTTGTCCTTGACCAAACATCTTATCCTGAGTGTTTACTTCCTTCTCTTTCCAATTTCAATTGCTGATCCACCGTTCTAATCCTTTTTGGCAAACCCCCTTCATTTCCTTATATGCTACAGCACTTTCTGGCAAAATTCAGGCTCTATTAAACTGGACTTTGCACCAAACACGCAGAGTTAACCCAAAAACACGCAGCATTGCCAACTGGCTTCTGTTTGGGAAGCACAAAAGGCCAAAGGACACATATCAATGCTGTCTGGCCATTCCACCCTGACATGACTATTCCGCAGCATTTCTCTCTTCAAACCCACCCATCTCCACCCTCTGCTCATCCCTTCAGTCTCAGCTGACATCCTTGATTCATATTTTATTGAGAACCTAAAAGCAGCAGGACAGGCGCTCACTCATTTCCTCCAGTCTGTGCCCATGCACTGTGCCTTTCTTCTAGTCTCACTGTCCCCACTGCAGTCAGCTCTGCCACTTACACTCTAAACTGTTTCCAGCTCAGACTCCATAATCGGACAAAAGACCTATAGAGAAAAATGGAAGACAGGGAAAATAATTCAAGGCAATAATTGAAACTCTATTGTCTTCATTATGTGCCCTCTAGGCCTTTTGTTTATGAATTTCCTTTGGTATTGGCAGTTCCTTGAAGGGAATATATCCTTCACCCTTTGAAGATTTATTTGATGTTTTAGAAACAGTCAAAGTTATTCCACAGCAAAAATCTGTTAGATAAACTAGATGAGTTATTTGGTCAATAGAACAAGACACAGATGGGAGGAAGAGGATGTAAAAGGAATCGAGTCAGCATGTGCTCCTGGTAACAAACCCAAACCCTCGAGGATGAGAACTCACTCCCAAGAGAAGGACTTTAACCCCACCTAGTGACCTGATCAGTTTTTAAAGGCCCACCTTCCACCATCACCACGGTGGCCACCTAATTTCCACATGAGTGTGGAGGAGTCCAACCACATTGAAACCAGAGTAGAAAGCAATTGGAGAGTTGCTATGTCTTGGGGGCAGAAATGTAATGAAAATACTCCAGGGCCTGAAGTTCCTGACCTTTCCTGAACTGTGTCTTGAATGCATACCTGACCAGAGCCTGAGATCTAAAGGTACACTGGATGAGAAAGCAATAAAAATCAAGTATTTATAACCTGTAGATAAGAGGTATTACTTGTATTTAAACTCCTACACAATAACACAATTTTTAAAAGCATAGCTCTCAATTTATACTTAACAACAAATGTATTTTAATTCAAAAGTTGTACTTCATAGCTGCTTCCTGATACTGGCCAATGTGATATTATTGGCCATAAATATTAATTATTAATGTAATATTATTATTATACTTTGAGGTGTAAAAGACTGTTGGAAATTATCTCAGTATTGTCTCTATTTTTCATAAAGTGCAGTGGACTATTGGTATAAGCAGCTTGAAAAAAGGTTTTAAGGCAAATACCAGTTGCTCTCATCTTATTTTTAGTTGCCTCTCACTAGCGCCCATAGAGTTGAATCTCTGGCAACCTTAGTTGCTCATTTCCAAGGTCCCTGACAATGTTCAACGTTAAGCCAGTGCTCCTCTCATTTAGAGGTCACAGCTGGTGTTAATGCATATGAGCCAAAATCGATGTAGAGATGATATTCTTTTTTCCTTCCTTCCTAACAATGTCATTAGTCCTTGTTCAGTGGGATGTCACCTACCCTCCTGTTCTCTTAGAGAAAAATATTGCTCAGGCTTCTGCAAAGTACTTTAAAATAACTTTTTGAAGAACAGCCAAACACTGAACTATGAAGGGAGAGCTCTCTAGATCCTTGACTAACTAGTAGAATAAAGATTCCCAAGGTCATCTCAATAGAAATTTTAAGGAACTATTAGAGTTTGAAGTACTCTTTCCCCCCTGCCAATTACTAGACTTCTGAACTAAGGTCAGTCACTTGACCTCTTTGTTCTTTTTGTTTTTTCCAAGAACAGATGAAAAAGCTTGCACTCCTAGGCTCAGAGGCTCTTGTCTGATGTGGATGAGACTTATCTGGCAGAGAAACCACAGAATCAGCTAGCTGAGTTTCTCTAAGGTACTCACAGTGAAGTGATCCAAGAAAGCAACCTACCCAGGAAAATTGAACTGCAGAATGATGATAGTGCCAACTCTTTACAAAGAGCAGGCAGTGTGGAGGATGGGAGCAGCATACCTTAACTTATCTGTGAACAAATGTGATCTTAGGCAAGTAGCTTGAGTGTGTACTCTGAGGTACATCATCAATGTCATTACCATGAGATATAATACCACACCTGATATATTCGTTGATGATTAGGTATATTTTTAAAGTATGGTGACATGTAAGTCAGAATACAAAAGATGATGTTTGTGATGTGGAAACTAGGATCCAAATAAATCACATAATCTGCAGAAATTGGTATCATTTGTAGGTAGCAACAGCAGAACTCAAATACACATCTTGCACATCTATTTCTAATCATTTTTCTATAATAGGGTGAATTTGATTTGGGCCATTGAAACTCCTGAGAATTTGACAAATCTGTTTGCCCATTTACCAGAAAAAATAATGCACTGAGTATGGTGGCACATGCCTATAACTCCAGTGGCTTAGGAGGCTGAGGCAGGAGGATGGCAAGTTCACAGTCAGCCTCAGCAAAAGGGAGGAGCTAAGCAACTCAGTGAGACACTGTCTCTAAATAAAATACAAAATTGTACTCCCTCCCCCCAAAATGTGTATATTTTCACATATCATTTCAGCCCCATCCATAAGCCTCCCAGGGGACTATGGAAGCAGATTAAGAACCCTTATTCTACTCTCTTCTGTATATGTCTGAGTGCATTTACCAACTGAAAATAGGATTTTTTACCCTATGTCAGAAGAGAAGGCAGATTTTATGGTACTGAAGTGGTTTGGAAAAAGCCTTTGAGTAACATTGGAAATAAAGAATCTCTTTTGACTCTGCAATAGTCTTTAAAAGACCCCTGAGATGCCAAAGAAGCTCCAGAATCGGATCCATATTCAGACATGTGCCAATCCAGCAGATCTTTACCAAAGGCCCAATGTGTGCCTGGCCCTGGACTCACAGTAGGGCCCAAGTCAAGCCTATTCTCATGAAAGTCACCTTTACTGTGTGGAGAAATGCACAAAAAGATACACAGATGTATTCTGCAAGGCAGTGTTAAGTGCCATCAGGAAACTAAGACAGAGTGACAGCTTGGGAGGGAGAGTCTTGTGGAGCTATGAGGACAGGAAGACTTCTCTGGAGAGCTGACATTTGAGACGTGAGCTAAGAGAAGAAGCTGCCTGGGGGAAATCTGTGGCACCATGTTTCACGCAGAGAAAACAGCCTGTGCAAAGACCCTCAGGTGGAAATGAGCTTTGTGTGTTGGGGACGTGATGGGGAAGGGCTTACTGAGAGGGCAGCTTCATGTGATCAGGCTGCAGAGGTAGGTGGTGTAGTCCTATGGGGCCTTAAAAACCAGGGCAAAGGGTTTGGGTTTTATTCTCCATGACATGGGAAACACTGAAGAGGCTGGGCAGTCGGTATATGAATTACATGTTTAAAAGATCACTTATGCTGCTGAGCAGATTGGATTATCAGGGGGCAAAAGTGGCAGAGGAAGAGGAATATTCCAGCACAGTTTGAGGTTGGCTTTGCTCAGGGAGACAATGATGAAGATACAGAAAAGTTAACAAATTTGGGACATTTTTTTGGTGGTTGAGCTTATAGGCTTTATCAATGGGCAGGATGAGAGGAAGTGAATGGAAGAGTCAAGCTAAAGGAGTAAGTTGGTCAGCTTTTCATCACTGTGACCCAAATACCCGACACGACAGACTCAGACCAGGGAGGGCTATTCTGGGTTCCCAGTTTCAGAGTTCAGTCCACGGTCGTCTGACTCTGTTGCTTTGGTCCCAAGGTGAGGCAGAAGACCATGGGGGACGAGCACCAGCACAAGAAAGCTGAAGCTCATGGTGGCCAGGAAGCAGAGAGAAAGAAGGATGCCAGACACAGACCTCCAGTGACCCACCACCTCCCATCATGCCTCACCTGCCTTCAGTGACCACCCAATTAGTCCTTCCAAATAATTAAGTCATCAAATGGCTTAATCCACTAATTCTGTTACAGTTGTCATAATCCAATCATTTCACCCTCTGCATTAACACAGGAGTGTTCAGGGGCTATCTCATATCCAAACCATATCAGGATGATAACTAGGGTTTTGCTGAAGTAACCGGGGCAGTGGTGAGGCTTTTTCCTGAGATACAGAAAACTAGAATAGGAGGGATCTGGATGAGGGGCAGGGTGAACCAAGCACCCGGCAGCTGCGGTTCGATATGATTAGCTAGGCCAGATGTGTGAGTTTGGAGCTCCAAGGAAAGGTCATGGCAAGAGACATAAATTCAGAAGTTATTTCTGTGTCCTACATAACATCATATGATTAAATATAATAACTAGAGAGAACAGAAGATGCCCCAGGATAAAGCTTTAGAGAAGTCCAACATAGAGAGGTCAAACAGAAGAACTACAGCCAACAAAGGCACCTGAGAAAGAGCAGGCAGAGAGGCAAAAGGAAAACAGGAAGAGTGTTGGGCCATGAAGCCAAGGGAACAAAAGTGTTTCAAGAGGAAGACAATATGATCAGCTGTGGCAAACGCTGCTAAGATGGGTAGCCAAGACTGATAGCTATCCCCTGGACCTGTTTTCTCCATTTTTCTTTTACTAATAGAAACAACTATGTTCAAGCTGGACACGTATGTCTACGTGTATGCAGACTACATTTCCCAGGATCCTTTTGCAGCTAGATGTGACCATCTGGCTGAATTCCAGTCAGTTGGTTGTGAGAAAAAGGAACTTATTTAATCTGCTAGAATTGGCCTTAAAATATTGGGTGTGCATTTCCCCGTTCTCTTTTCTTGGTTCCCATAATCTGGAATGTGTGTGTGGCAATGGCTCAGCCTCAGTCACACATGAGGACAGGAGTCTGGGTGACACTAGAGAAATGAACCCAAGGGACTTGAGTCCCTGAAAGCTTTAATGGAGCAGAGTTGCTCATCTGCTGTGGATTGCCTTCTCCCTCTGGACTCTCTTGTGAGAAGAAGAAACTACCTTCTCTCTAGACTCACTGTATGTGGGGATCTCTTTTAGCACCAAAGCCTATGCCATAACTCATCCACATCTTAAGAAAGATGACAGAAAAGCCACAAGGAGATGATGGGTGACTTTGACAATTTCAGAGGTACGATGGGGTCAGAAACCTATTAGGAGTGGACTGAAGAGCTAATCCACTCATGCTTTCTTTTTTAATTCAAAATATTTAGTGCATTTTTACTATGTATCATGCACTGTCATAGGTCCTGGAACACAATAGAGAGCAAATTAAATAATGTCCTCCCCTCATGGAACGTGCCTTCTAGTAGGGGAGATAGAAAGTAAACACACAAACAGACAATGAGCAGTCATAAACATGAAGAGCATGTGCCAAGGGGAATAAGACGACTGAGAATGTGAATGAAGGTTCTGGTTAGGTAGACTGGTCAGGGGAGGAATTTCAGAATGGGTTACTTCTGAGATAAACTGAGTAAATGAGAATTAAGGGGAAACCTACATTAAAATCTTTGGAAAAAAAATATAGTAGGCAGAGAGAACCAAAAGTATAGAACCCCAGAGGCAGGAATTTACTTTGCTCAGGGCAACAATCTAAACAGAGATTCTATTTGAATCATACTTTATCTTAATAGAGTGATTTAAACTTTCAGACTAAAAGAAAAAAAAATTTCCCTTAAATTCCTGTTTAATGAGTAATTTTACTTCCCTGGCAGAAAAAATTCTAGATTAAGTTTTGCAATGAGTTCACTTATGAAATGAGATTTCTTTTCTGGACTGTGCAGATCCAGTCATTCTCTCATGCTCTCAGTGTCTCGTCTCTCCAGTGCTGGTTCCTGCCACCAGAACACACCTGCTTTTGCTCACATTTCATTATTGCTCCAAGAAGACATTTTGCTACTTAGCATATTTAGTAGATTCACTTTTAGAAACTAATCTATGTTAATGTGTCTATTCCTGATAAAACAGTCTCATTTTGACCAGCCTCCTGGAAGAATTGAACAGCATATTCCTTTTGGGGGAGCTTCAAGTAGAATGTGATGTAGCCATTGCAAATTGGGCAGATCTTTGGATGTCCCTTTCGAAAGGAATAGGAGTAGACTTCGGGGGTTCCAATGAGGCAGCCCCAAGAAAGATTTCATTACAGCCTTGACATCCCCAGCAATAACAGCTATAGGAGGCTCTCATCTTTTGAAAAATCAAATACCTACAGGTTCTTTTAATTCATTTGTTTGCTTGTGGCAGGTGTACATTGCAAATTATGGTTTTCTTTTTCCATGTAGGTCTCTTTTCTTTTTCCATGTAGGTCTCTTTCCATGTAGGCTTCCTTACTCACACTCTGCAAACGGAAATCCAAGATGGAGCAGAAATCAAGCCTCAAATTTTTGGATTGATGTTTCCTGCCCAATCCTGATCCATCTTGCCTTCCACAGAACCCATCACACATACTCTATGCACAGAAAAATTCCCCACAATGTTTTTCTTTATGATGGGAATCATACCAAATAGAATTGATCAAAAGTCATGTAGCAGGAAAGAAGAAACCTAAACCTGTACTGCAGAGAAAGTGCATGTGTGTATGAAGTCACATGATTTCTGTATCCTAGATATCAATGATTCAAAATTTTTTCAGTTATCCATGCCAGAGGAAAGACTGAATTATCTTTCTATTCTCTGTGTTTAAAAGCTTATTATGAAGGTGGGCATGGTGGTGCATGTTTTAATCCCAGCAACTCAGGATGCTGAGACAAGAGGATCACAAGTTCAAGGCCAGCCTCAGCAATTTAGTGAGATCCTAAGTGTTGAAGTTGTAGTTCAATGGTAAAACCTCCCCCACTCATCCTGGGTTTAATCTCCAGTACCAAAACAAAAAAATTGTTTTAAAAAGAAAAAAAAATGCTACAAAATTGAAATTGTGATCAAAGCATATGCAGTCAACAGTGATAAGGAAAATAATAATAATAGAGTCACTGGTTTTGCAGGCATGCAGAATGCAAGAGTTGTAGGGTCATGGAGCCTCCCACCAAGATTCCACAGGAAGGCCTGGTAGTGTGTTGCAGTTCCTGAAGGTATCCCCTGAGAGGGTGATGGGTGCAGTGGAGACCCCATTAAGAGATGTTGGGAATGTGGAAAGTCTGCCCAGGAAAGCTGCAGGCAGCCCCCAGAGTCAGTCCGGGATAGTAGCCACATAGGCTACTGAGATCATGGGATGGGGTTGCCTAAGACCTTGGGCAGCCACATGCCACAGATGTAAGACATGGAATTTAATGTTTGCCCTTCTGGGTTTTGGTCTTGCTTTGGTTCTGGTCCTTCCTTAGTATTCTCCTATTTCTTCCTTTAGAATGGGAATGTTTACATGCAATATGCCATTGTATGTTGGAAGATGTAACTTTTTTATATTTTTTATTTTTACAGGGGTTCATAGCTAAGAGTCTCAGGGGAGACTTTGGACTTGGAATTTTGAGCTGAGCTGGAACTGTTCAAACTATGGGGACTCTTTGAGATAGTCTGAAAACATTTTGCACTATGAGATGGGCATGAGCTTTTAAGGTCTGGGGGCAGAATATTATAATTCAAGTCAGGAATTTCCCCGATGGCTTTGTGTTGAAAGCTAATATCCAGATGGTGGGGATATTAGGTGGTGGAAATTTTAGGAGGTAGGTCCAGTTGGTGGAAGTAGGTTACTGAGGACATGCCCTTGAAGGGTTTATTGGTGCCCTGGCCCCTCTCTTTGCTTCCTGTCTGCCAGAGGTGAGAAGCTCTCTTCTGCCATGTGCTTTTGCCATGTTGTTCTTCCTTGCCACAAACCCATAGCAATGGAGCCAAATGTACATAGACTGAAACACTAGAAATCACGAGCCAAACACAAACCTTTCCTCCTTTAAGTTGATTTTCTCAGGCATTTGTCACAGTGACAGAAATAAAAACATTTTTTGTACCTTTTGATAAACTTTAGTAAATATATTTGGGCATGCACTCATCACTGCAATCATTATAATAGACCAATTCCATCATTCTGAAATGTGACTAATACCTGCCAATACCCTCTGCACCAAGCAGTAACTGATTTTCTTTCTGTCCCTAATGTTTTGTTTTCTAGACATGCAAACTGATCACACAGTATATTATCTTCTCCTTTTGCTCACATAAGGATTTGGGATTCATTTAATTCATTGCAGGTATTCCTAGTTTGTTCATTTAGTTTTGGAATTTCATTTTGTTATTATTGTAAGCATGCTGAATATAAAAATTGCTATCCATTTCCACAGTGTTTCCATCTTCCCAAACATAAACTCTGTACTTATAAAACAGTAATTCCCCATTCTTTTTACCCTCTGTTCCTATCAAAGATAATTTTACTTCTGTCCTTTGTGAATATGTCTATTTTTAACCTCATAAAAGGGGAATCATGAAATATTTATCTTTGGACATTTGGGTTACTTCACTTCACAAAATGTCTTCAGGATTCACCTATGTATGGGGCTGGGGTGTGACTCTGTGGTACAGCACTTGTCTAGCATGTGCAAAGCCCTCTGTTCAATCTTCAGCATCACACGTGTGTGCACGCGCGCACGCACACACACACACACACACACACACACACACACACACACACACACACACACACCATACACACTGCATCCATGTTGTAATGTTTATCAGAATTTTCTTTCTTTTCTTTTCATACTAGGGATTAAGCCTAGGAGCACTTTACCAATAAGCTACATCCCCAACCCTTTTAAGTTTTATTTTGAGACAGGGTCTTGTTGAGTTGTTGAGGTTGGCCTCAAACTTGTGATACTCTTCCTTCAGTCTCCTGAGTAGCTGAGATTATAGATTATAGGCTGGAATCTCACTCCTTTTAAGACTCAACAATACTCCATTATACGAATATATTGCATTTTGTTTATTCACTCATCTGTTAACGGGCATTTGGTGTGTTTCCATCTTCAGTTATTGAGAATAATGCTCTTTGAACATTGGTGTATAAACAGCCGAGTCCTTTTTCTTAACTTTTTGGGTGGATGCCCAGGAATAGAAATGCTGAATTATATGGTAATTCTTTAACTTTTTAATGAATAACCATACAGTTTTGTTTTTTCTTTTTTTCTTTCTTTTTTTTATTTTGTTGGATCTATTTTAGTGGGTATGTAAAGTTATCTCATATAGTTTTAATTTGCATTTACTTAAATATTCAGTGATATTGGACATCTTTTCTTGTTTGCTTTGGGTTCTTATGTATCCCCTACTGTGAAGTATCTATTTAAATCTTTTGTCTATATTATAATTGTGGTCTTAGACTTCTTGAGTTTTAACAGTTATTTTTATATTTCTTTGTTAAATATGTTTTACAAATATTCTCACATTCTGTGACTTGTCATTTTCACGACCATATTTTTTGACAAGCACACATTTTAAATGTTGATGCTGTCCAGTATAGCACAGTTTTCTTGTATAGTTCATGCTTTTTAGGACCTATCTTTAAAAAATAAAAAATAAAAAAAAACAACTTGCCCTAATTGAAAATCTTCAGTTTTCTTCTTTGCTTTCTTCTGGAAGTTTTATTACTGTAATCTTTTTACCTAGGTCCATCCTCCATTATGATTTATTTGTTGTCTATGGCATGAGGAAGAGACATTCATTTTCCTGCATAAAGATACTCAGTGGTGGACCAACTTCAGTGGTGGACCAGCTTCAGAGAAAAATACTAAAACAAGCTCAATGAAATCAGAGATTTTCCTCATCTTGTGAAGAGCCAAATTCTTTACCAACACCCAGCATTCAGCACATAGCAGATGATCAATGAATATTTGTTGAATAAATATTACTCGTTAATTTTACTAAAAATTCTCAAGCAAACAGGGAGGTGCCCTAGGAAATGTTGAGTAAATTAAACACTGAAGTAAATTCCATTCAAAATATTGATTTCTGTATTAACTTTAGACATGTCTGATATATCATAGATCATAAGAAGCCAGAGGCCAAGATATCTTGCTAGGGAAAAGTAAACCAGGAAAGGGAAGGGAGAAAGCAAATAAGAGTCTTGGAATTTAGGGTGAAGAAGAGTATATAGCTCATGAATAACTCGAGATATTGGTAGAAAAGTATACATTTAAATAAGTATTAAAATGGGTGGGGCTGGGGTTGTGGCTCAGCAGTAGAGTGCTCGCCTAGCATGGGCGGAACCCAGGTTCGATCCTCAGCACCACATAAAAATAAGGACATTAGGTTGTATTCATCTACATCTAAAAAGTAAATATTTTTTTAAAACATGTGTAGGTATCTACAAATCTTAACATGTATAATTTTAAATAATTATGGAATATTGTAACATAAATAGGAAGAAGCAGACCTTTTCACTGAGTGATGTAAATGCTGAATGGAGAGTTGGTAAGCCAGCCAGGGGTCCTCTGAGCTAGGGCAAGGTGACCTTGCAGTAAGGACTGGGGGTGAACAGCCAGGACAAATGGCTGGCTGGCCATCATGGCAGTGACTGGACAATGTGCAGCCAGCAGAGGCCAAGGTGAGGCTGAGTCAGCCCAGGGAGTGGTGTTAGGAATGATGCCCAGTTGGAGGCCAGATCATGAGCTCAACAGCTGCAGTCCTCAGCTTTGGAGACCAGCAGAGTGCCCAGCAATCAAGGGGACGAGACATGACCAGAGGGCACCTGAGTCAAGGACCTGAGTCTCCCTTCTCTGCTCACAGCCTTACATTACCTTACGGGAGGGGAAATCCATATGAGAGACAGAACATTTGATTTACTAGAGAGCAACATAAACTATTGGGTTGGACTAAGTTTTAAACCAGATTGGACATTTCATTCATTTTTAACTGCTAGCCAGTGATTTAGGAAGCTTATGAGGATGGCTGTCTTAGTTATGGATCAAATAAGAAATCTTTTTTATTTTTTTCTGTACGTGAGTTATTGATGAGTTAAATCATGTGACCTTCCTCCCCCACATACACATCCCATGTGGACCGAATGGGAAAAAGGAGCCTAGCTTTCCAGGAAACCTGGAGCTGGAAAGCAAAAGCACTGGAGAAAAGTAAAACCAACGGGCTTCCTGGATTGCTCAGAATGAAAGTCTCTGAGGTCACAGCTGTGGGAGTTTTAATCCCAGAAAACACTAGAGCTAACCCGAGTCTGCTTTGGTGATTCAACCCGGTGCTCTTGGGCTAGGCTGTGCAACCTTCCTCTGCTCCTAACCTCTTCTTTATTATTCTTTATCCTGACCCATTGGTTCCCTGGATATTTTCTATGAGTGTGACCTGCTGGTTGGGTAGAAGTCAATGGTTGTGTGGTCAAGCTCCCCTTACCCATTGGGCTTTCCTCCTGGGTCTTATTTCCCATTCTGATCAGAAATTGCACAGTACGTACCTTTAAGGTGTATTTGTGTAATATTTGTCTTTAAGGTGTATTTTCTTCTTCAAGTTACTTAAGTATAAACTTGAAAAGAATCATCAAAATCTAGAGTCATGAATTTGTAAGGAAACTGTTAATACTATGGTTATGAAGTGTGTCACATACACAAAATATCTCAGAAAATGTGCTTTAAAAATGCAGATTTTTCACATTACAGGAAACAATTATCAGAGTGGAAAGACAATTGACAGAACGGGAGAAAATACTTGCAAACTATACATCTGACTAGAGGTTGACATTCAGGATATAGAAGGAACTTAAAAAACCCAACCCTCCAGAAAAAAAACAATAACCCAATTAAAAATTGGACATTAAATATAAATAGACATTTCTCAAAAGATGACATTTAAATCTCCAACGGGCATATGAAATAATGCTGAAGTTGACTGATCAGAGAAATGCAAATCAAACCATAATGAGACATCTCCTCACTCTGGTAAGAATGACTTACCAAAAGACAAAGGAAGCCAGGCACAGTGGTACATGCCTGTAATCCCAGAGGCTTGGGAGGCTGAGACAGGAGGATCATTCAAAGCCAGCCTCAGCAACCTTGAGGTGCTAAGCAACTCAGTGAGACCCTGTCTCTAAATAAAATACAAATAGGACTGAGGATGTGGCTCAGTGGTTGAGTGCTCCTGAGTTCAATCCCTGGTCCCCACCCCCACACACAAAAAAAATCTTCCCAGGGTTAGCATTATTCCATTTATGGAATAAATGCTGAAGAGGATTCTGTTAGTGGGAATGTAGGTTAGAATTGCTTTTATGAAAAACAACATGGAGATTTCTTTAAAAAATAAAAACAGAATTATCATATGATCTAACAATCCCTCTTGGATATATATCTCAAGGAAATGAAGTCAGTATGTCAAATAGGCATTTGCGATCCCAGGTCTGTTGCAGCATAGTGCACAATAACCAACAAATGAAAAAGACCCTCAGCGTATATCAACTCATGAATGCAGAAAAAAAATATGGCACATACACCATGGACTATGATTCAGCCATAAAAATGAATGAAACCCTGTCATTTGTGCCAACATGAATGGAACTGGAGGTCATTATGTTAAGTGATCTCATCATACGATCTGATCTCACTCATATGTGAAATCTAAAAAGTTCATATCATAAAATAGAATGATGCCAGGGGCTAGGGAGGGTTGATTGATCAATAAGCACCAAGTTGCAATAATTAGGAGTAAGAAGTTCCAATGTGCTATTACACAATAGGATTAGATGGCAATCAAGTATTATCTATCTCAAAAAGAGAAGAAATTATTTCTAATATTTTCACCATAAGAAGTGATAAATGTTTAAGGAGATTAACACATTTAACACTATTACACAATGTATATATGTATGAAAGCATCTGATTGTACCCCATTTATAGATTTAATGTTTGCTTTTTTCTATATCAGTTAAAAGTAAATGTTGTTGTTGTTATTGTTATTGGTACCAGGGATTGAGCTCAGGGACACAACCACTGAGCCACATCCCCAGCCCTATTTTGTATTTTATTTAGAGACAGGGCCTCACTGAGTTGCTTAGCTCCTCACTGTTGCTGAGGCTGGCTTTGAACTTAGGACTCTTCTGCCTCAGAATCCAACCCACTGGGATTACAGGCGTGTGCCACAAAACTCAGTAAAAACTTCTTGCAAAGTGAAACAATGCAGATTCCCTCACTGGGGCTCCCCTACCTTCTTCACAGATGTGTTTCTTCTTGATTGATTGGAAGAAAAGACTGAAGGCACTGCTGTCCCCTGCCCCTTCCATTTTATCAAGCAACTGTGAATGTAGGGTTCACTTCACCTACTCTTTGCCTGGCCCCCCATGTCACAACTACAACTTTAGCCTTGGTCCAAAAAGAAACAGAGCCATTAGTGTTACTCAAACAGCCTCTCCTTGACAGCCCTAAATATTTTCCCTTCACTCTTTAGAGTGAGCCCTCCATGCCTGATATATTATGGGAGAAAAGAGCTGTCCCAGGTTCTCCAGGGGACTGGGGGGGGGTCTTAGAAGTGTTACTCCTTGAATGATGGAGCATGGAGTTCTTTTTTCCCTTCACACTTCATGGACCTTGGTTCTTTGTGTCGATGCCTTTCTGGAAGTCCTACCCCTATAGCCTTGTACACATGGAGGGCAAGTGAGGACTTTTGAATCTATATCTTATAGGCATAGAAGTACCCACAGTTTGATAGCCATAGTTTGGATTCTACCTGCACATGTCTCCAAGATTCATGACTCTCAATAGTACTATGTAGCAGTTTACCTTCAGATAGATGGTTAAAAAGCTATTGACACCTTTTACAAAGTAGCAGACATTTCAGTCTTGTGGTTGCAAATTTGAACTTGATTTAAAAAAAAAAAAATCCTCCCAGGATTAGTATTATGGTTTGGTACCTAGATTGTCCCCCAAAGACTCATGGGTTGGAGATTTGTTCCCCAATGTACCAATGTTCAGAGGTGGAGATATTGGGAAGTGGTTGGACCACAAGGATTCTGACCTCATGGGTGGGCTGAGGGATTAAGGGATTAGGGATTCATATTTGATGGCATTACTAGAAGGTGGTAGAAACTGTAGGAGGTAGAACTTAGGTGAAGGTGTGGGTCCTTGTGGAAGTGCCTTTGGAATTATATCTTATCCTGCCACCCCAACTCTGCTTCCTGGCTGTCATGAGATGACCAGCTTAACCCCACCACGCCATTCTGCTTTGATATTTCTGCCTCACCAGAGGCCTAAGCCCAGTGGAGTCAGCTAACCACAGCTAACCACTAAACGTTTTGAATCCATAAGCCAAAATAAACCTTTCCTACTTTAAGTTGCTTTTCCTCAGGTATTTTTTCCCCATGACAGAAAAGCTGAGTAACACAGTTAGGATTCCCAAAAGGTGGATTCAATTCCCTGTGATTTAATGCTAGTTACTTAAAAAATTAGATTTTCTCCCCTTGGATGTGAACTAAATCTTTTGAAGCTGTATTTTCATGAATGGCCTTTACATGATTTAAAGACAGACAAATTTAATCCCCATTGAATTACATGGAGTTTGAAATGTTAAAGTGCTTACCGGGATGTTTTAAAGCTTAAGTAAGTGAGATCATGGGTTAGAACAAAATAATTTGAAGTTTTCCCATGTTTCTTCCCATTTTGCCTAAGTACAAATGCAATTTTCAAGGATTCTTAATTTGTGTTTTGATCAACTAAAACTACATATGATTTTCTAAATGTTTTAATTTCTCCTCACAGTTATTTTTGGGGTAGGAAGAAAAGAGAGGGTGGGGGGACTGGGCTGGAGGGAGGTGAAGAGGGGCTGGTAAAAGGAGAGTAATCTGAAATTGTCTATTCTTTTTGTTCACTGTAATTAAATGCTCATGATTTTCCCCATGACTCTTCAGGCATTTCCCTTAAGGGTGGCATTTGCCTGCAGCTCCCCGTGAGCCCCATGAAGGCAGAGCTATGATTGGGACATCTTTGTATTGTCCCCAGGCAGGCTCCTACATTGGATACATGAGGCACTGAAAATACAATAAGCAGTTATTAAAAGATGTTGATCTTACTTCAAAAATAAACTTTATCTTATCTTTTCCTTCTTTTCCTTCTTATCCCCAAATATATCTTATTATCTCTTAAGAGATGAGAAAGAAAACAGAGAAGTCCATTTATAACCTAAATCACAGCCTCTTTGTAACAAAACAAAGGTGAAGACTGATTTCCTAACTAGCTGACCTTATTTTTCCCTTTTAATTAATTGCTTTTTTTAAACCACTAGAGCAATGTGTAAAGATTATGAAGAAGTCTCACTTAGCACTTCTTTATGAAAACACACTCAATAAACATTTAACAATGTTCTATTAATACAAAATTGTTTGAACTAGCTTGGCTTCTGCTTTTTTTTTGTACTAGAAATTGAACCCAGGGGTGCTTAACCAATAAGGAACATCCCTAGCCCTTTGTATTTATTTATTTATTTTTGAGACAGGGTTTTGCTAAGTTGCTTAGGGCTCACTAAATTTCTCAGGTTGCCTTTGAACTTGGGATCCTCCTGCCTCAGCTTCCCGAGACACTGGGATTACAGGTGTGTGCCACCACACCCAGCTTGGCTTCTACTTCTTATATTCTTAGACTATATCTATATTAAGAGTGAAATTTACATGTCTAAACTATATGTGGATATTCTCAGTCTATTTTCTGTTGCTATAATTTATAAAGAATAAAAGTTTTGTTGACTCATGGTTCTGCAGGGTGGCAAGTTCAAAAGCAAGGTGCTGGCATCCGCTTGGTATCTGTTGAGGGCTTTCCTGTTGCATCATAATATGATGCAGACGACATGAGATGACAAGACAGAGCAAGCCTGCTAGCTCAGATCCTTTTTCCTCTTCTTAAGAAGCCACTAATGCCATTAAGGAATCCCAACTCTCATGATTTCTTCTAATTTTAATCACCTTTCCAAAGTCCCACTTCCAAATACCATCAATATATGAATTTGGAAATTAAATTTTTAACACATAAACTTTAGGGAAACACAGTCAGGTCAAACAGAATTCTCAAAACATGAGAATTTACATACTGCACCTAAAGTTCAATGTTCAGAGGTGGGATACCAGGAAGTGGTTGACCATAAGGGTTCTGACCTCATGGGTGGGCTGAAGGATTAAGCACCTAACTCTGCTCATTCACTTATCCTACCAATGTTCACTCAAAGTATGTTCTTGGAATGCTTTTCAGGGCAGCGTTGGGGAATTAAGGTCAAAGAATGCTGGGTTCTCTTTTCAAGAAGGTTAAACACTTTGTATACTGGTTTGCTTTTTATTTGAAATGTTACAGATCTTTTCATTTAAGAATGACAAAGGACCAATTAAATGATTTGTTCTTAGTATTTCACTATCCTTTCCATAAGAAAATAAAAAATTTTGTTTCCAGTATTCCTTTTCTCTTTCCTTGTCAAACCACACATCCTTCTGACCATTGTATTTTCCGTTTTTTTTAATTGACACATGATGATCATACAAATTTATGAGCACAGTGTAATGTTTTGATGCATGTAAGCAATATACAATGATTAAATCAGGGTATCTGACATATTCATCACCTCATAAATTTATCATTTTTTGGTGGTGAACATTCAAAATCTTCTCTTAGAGGTACTTTATAATATTCAATACAGTATTATTAAACACAATCATCCTACTGTGAAACTGAATTCCTTCCACCTAACTTTATTCCCATTGACCCATCTCTTCCTATTCATCCTCCCTGATCATCATATTCTCAATGAGATAAGGTAATAGAAAATACATCCCAATCAAAGTAAAAGTGATTTTTCACTCATCAACCACATATGTAGAATTTGGATGTCAGTGGTCATTCTGGATTGTGCATATGGTAGTGGAGAAGACAGGTGAGGTGGCTGCCCTCCAGGAGTCCACATGCTATGGGGAAGCACTATACCCTAGTTGCTTTTCCAGGAAACTCAATCTGCCTCATGCTTAACTACTGGAGCCCTGATGTAGTACAGGGCAACAATGTACCAGTTCTTCCTTGCCTTCCTGGCAGTTAAGGATGGCAAAGTAACCCATTCTGGACAACAAAACTAAGTGAAAAGTAACCTCTTTGACCCCTTTAGACAGCTTTCAGAACCTGCATGCAGTTAGCATGATGGAAGAGAAAGCAGAAGGAGGCAATGGGACAATTGTTGGACTGAAAACTTCAAAATGAGCACAGACATCCACTTACAAGCCTGGGGAGTCCGTTCAAGAGCAGCAGCAGCAGCAGGACAGTGACAGGCCTCACAGTGAGTGGTCTGGACCTGTGGACCCTCAAGACTGACCAGCAAAACCTCCCTTCCAGTACAACACCCTTGCTGAGGTGAAATTCTTGGAAACCAAATCAAAGCTGAGCAGGAGAGAGTCAATAGACACAAAGGAAATTCTGTATAAAAATAGAAAAATGGAACAGACCCAAGAAATCTCAAAAGGTAAGCCATTGTATTTTCAAACACATTCCCAAACAACACAAGAGGGAGTTTTAGATATATGAATTTGGAAAAGTTTAAATTCAGAAAAATTAATTTTGTGTAAAAATGAGTACCACAAAGGGATTAAGGTCAAGTCTCATAGAAAGAGAAAATGCAGAATAGTATCCCTCAAAACAATGAAAGCCTGCCAGAAAGACATGTCTTTCAAAGAGATGAATAATATAAATCAATATTTGAAAATATGAAATGATTTAATAAAATGATACAATAGCTCAAATAATAGAATAAATCTGAAAAAAAAGCTCAGGAATGAGGAGAAAGAATGCAGGAAAGAATTAAAAATATAAGAAAACAATAAATTTTTGAAAGAATAGCCATAAGAATGAATGAATACAACAGATAAATCTTTAAGGAAAATTGAAGATTCAGAGAGTTAAAATTTCATATAAAATGGTAAAAAGGCTCAGAAAGGAAGTGAGCAGTATGTAAAATGGGTAAAGAAAATCTAACAAAATATAATAGGAGACTCTGAACAAGAAACCAAACCAAGAAAGGGAACAGAACAAATCATAGGACCACAAAACTCTGAGATGATGGAATATGTTAATTTGTTCCATTATAGTCATAATAATACCGTATGTGCATCTTATAATATCATGTTGTATATCTTAAACGCATGCAAGTAAAAGTATTTTTAAACATCCCCCAAAAGAAAATTACTTTTAAAATTCTAAGGAACAATAATACAACTGATGCTACATATTGATAAGGCACAGTGCAATCCTGGGAAAAAAGCAACCCGGGACAGGAGGGTGGGTCAAGGTGGAATAAAGATTGAGCTATAAAAAAAAAGAAAGAAAAAAATTCCCTAAGCACCCAGCATAAGACCAGATCACAAAAGAAAAGAAATAAAACTAGATTGTACTCAAAATTTCTGACAGTAATGCTTTATACTAGGAGAAAAATGGAATAAGTTGAATATATTCAAGGGAAGGAAATGTGGGTCAGGGATTTTTATACTCATTCAAAATGGCTTTCAAGTATCAAAGACCATTGACAAACTAATCAAAATTCAAGAACTCAGAAAATACGGTTCCTATTAGTGCTTCTTGGAGAAGATGGATAGTGAATTTCGGACAACCAAAAGAATAGTAAAGATTTTATCGTAAAGATTGGTGGTGGGGTCTAGATGTACACTAATGTGGAGAATGAATACTGACCACAAGACGGAAGGGGTAGGAAAAAGCAAGCAATAACTATGTGTTCTGAAAATATAAAAACAGTACAACTATACACCACGTGGGAAGAGAGCTCACAAAAATAAATCAGATGTTTCATAATAATATTGCTGAAAACACTAGATTATTAAACTTGGATAGTTTGTTGTGAAAGTTAGAAAAAACCAAATGAGTAATGATGTGAATTTTAAATGCATCATCTCTATTGTTCTTGACATCCAGGATTTGTTGCGGTAAACCCGTTGTTGGCTTGATGTCTTAGTCTGTTTTCTTTTGCTATAACTGAGTATTTCAGACTGAGTTTAGAACAGAGATTTGTTAAAGTCACAGTTCTGGTGACATGGGAAATCTAAGAACATGGTGCCCTCATCTGTTCAACACCTGTGAGGGCTTTCTTGCTGTGGGGTGAGGGGGATTCTGCAGAATCCTGAGGTGGGGTAGGGCATCATGTGGCCAGACAGAGCACACTTGGTAACTTAGGGTTTTTCCTCTTCCTACAAAGCTACTGATGCAATCAGGGACCCCCACTGTCAAGACCTCATCTAATCCTAGCCATTTTCCAAAGACTTCGTCAATTAAGACCGTCAACATATGACTTTGAGAATTAAGTTTCAACAAGACTTTTGAAGGGAATAAACTCCTAGACTGTAGTTCTTGGGTTTAGAAGCTCTGGTTCCATCTAATAATAGACATATTTCTCGATTCAGATTGTAATGGGTTATTCTTTCTGGCTTTTTCAGCATTCAGAGCCAGACTGTCCTCCTGATAGTATATAAAGCCCTAGAGCTTAAATGCAACCTGGGGAAGAACACAGAAAAGACAACAGTCCTGAATGGACTGAATTTGAAAGCACTGAAAGAATCTGAAGTGATGGAAGGAGCATGGAGTTCAATTTTCTGCCATCAGTGGTTTGACCGCTAAAGGTAAAATTCAGTTCAATTATAGAAAAATAAGTATATTTTCTCACACTGAGCATTTCTGACTATGAGGTTTGTTTCTACTGTATTTCTATTACTTCAGTGAAAAACAAGGCAGTACCATCAGATGAGAGTGGGAAGGAGGGGTGTATGGCTGTTTAAGCAGAATGGAGAAGGTTTAAATAGTCACTGCAGGGGAGAGTACAATACTCACTAGGGAAATGTGGGTCACTGAACAGCACCGAGTGATGTGCTCACCCAGCATCTGAGTTTGCCTCTAGACCAGGGGCATGGGTGCTGCCTTCTCCTTGTCTCTCTTCTTACTAAGCAACAGGTTTCTGGAGGATGAGGCTGTGCTTTGCTCCTCAAGACATCCCTGGCAGCCAGCCCAGCCAGCTCCAGGTGAGAATCCTGTGTCCATTTGTTGACTGAGTAAACGAATTATCTCTAGAAGTCATTCACCAACTTGGTACTTGTACAATATGCTTCAGAAAAATGTCAGGGTGACCCTTCCTTCTCATTTTTATTGAATCAAAAGGAACTGCAAGAAAACAAAAGAAGGTAAAACACAATTCAGAGTTTTAAAAAATTGCTTGTGTGCTAGAAATGTTGGAAGCACAAAATCAAACAAATAAACAACAACAAAAAACCTTCAGGACACTAAAGCAAAACAATGCATTTTGCCAAGAAGGAAACAAGTATGTGACATAAAAATTAGCACAGCCATTCCAGAATGTGAAAGGCAAATCTCAGAGGAATTTTTGAGAAGGACAATAAAAGGTTTATTGACATGGAACTGAATAAGTGCATATATCATACATAGAAAGGTTTTGTTCAAGTCATTTCATTTTCTGCAATCCAGCTAGCGAGCCCATTTTGGCACTTTCATTTGTTGTTTTCTTTGTCCAAAATCATGTGCTCTGAGGAAAACTATGAATTGCTTTAAACATTAACAGATGCTGGATTTAAAGAGTGATCAACTTCTAAACTGCTGATTGCCATGGAAATACTAAATACATATTCTCCGTTCTGCACCAAGTTTGAGGCTATTGTACTATGAAGAGGTTTCTTATGTCTGAGAAAATGTAAAATATGTCCCATAAAAAGCAACAGCTTAATGGCTATTTCTTTCTCCTTTGTATTTGGAATTGGTTGACGTCAACCATTTTTTTTGCTAAAATGTTCCCAGCATGATGATAATAGCTAACAGTTACTGAGGGTGCTATGTGCCAGGCACCATTCTAAGGACTTTGCATGCATTGAAGCTTCATACTAACTCCATGGGAAGTGTTATCCCCCTATGACAGACAGGGAACCTGAGTTGTGGGGAGGAATTTGACTGAGCCGGAAGCTGAGCCATCTGGGATTTGAATCAAAGCTATCTAATGCAAGAGCCTGAGTTCTTGGTTGCAAGCAAAATCCAACTTTCTTCAACTTAGCAGAAAAGGAGTTTCTCAAAGAAGATTCAGCAGTCCACAGGACTTTTAGGAATTCTAGAGAATATTCCCAGGACAGTTAGGAATAATCTCTAAAACCATAACACAGTCCCTACTCCAACCAATGACCACTACGTGTGCAACATACCAGTTATGAGAATAACTCTCCTGTTTGACGTGGGCAGGCAACAGAAAGTCCCTCTGCCTCCGCTTTTCTTCTTGTATAAACTAAATTGAACAGATCAGTATTTCATCAATGGCATTCCATCTTCCACTAAGGCCAAAGTGTTTATTGAATACTTCAGGTCAGATAGCTACAATGGAAATGGTTCTCCATGGTGAAATATTTTTCTTGAGCTAAAGATGTGAGATTTGTGGCCTAAGTAAGCAGAGTGTGGGGAGACTTTCAGATTTTGCTGCATGTCTCAATCTTTGTTTTATTTTCTTCATCACGGTGGTGCATGCATCAGGGGTGCACCATCACAGAGATGGATTTTAAGGGACAAGGAAACCGTGGAAACAGGGTTATTATCAAAGATTGAGTGAAGAAGCTAATTCTCCTCTTGTATGAAATATCTAGAACAAGTATCCATAGTATTCAGACTCCAGGGAGCCATTTGTCTGCTTTTCCTCCTAACTCCACTTTCAACAGCACCATATTTGTGGTTCAAAATAAGTTGTGTGGGAGTGTTTACACCATGGAAATTGGCAAACACCCTCCAGAGCACCAACTGTTAAATGTTTACCAGCACATCACTGTTAGGTAGATTACTATCCACTGAACAGCTACAGGGGAAATCAAAGGGTCTATGCACAGTGTATCCTTTAAGCAAAACCTAATGCTATATTCCAAAACAGAATACATGTTGTGCTTATTGTCTCACATTTGAAAAGTCATGGATGAGGATGAAACTCAAGCTCTCTGGGGAAGTTCATTTTAAAATGAATCGAGACACCATCAATAGGCTTTAACAACACAAGCTGTTAAATTTCTATGTACTGCATTTAGTAAACAATACCTAATAAGTTCAAAATATATTCAGTGTCAAAGGTCTCTTCAAGAATGTTTATTTGGAGGATGGAAAATAGAGAAAAGACAAGAATGGAAGAAAAGAATATTCTCAGGAGGCAGGAGCAACCAGGGCACTGAACTAGAAGGAACTCAATCAAGATGTCACTGATTACCCTCTGAAATGAACAAATGTCAGTGCTCTCAAAGCATGTAAATCCTCCTCCCTTATCCTACCTACACATACTCCCATGGAGCTGCTCCTAGTGGGAAGAGGCCATTCAGTCACAATTCAGCATCTCAGCACAGGCTGCAGATGAAAAAAAGACTTAGGAAAGGAGGTCAGGGAAGACCACAGGCCTTAATGGGGGAAAAGAAGTCAAAATAAATTCTCTATTTTGTAGCCCAAGGATCCAGGGAATTTCAGGTGCCTGTGATTTCTTCCTGATTACCCACAAGTTGTCTTGTCTTGGTGGAAGTCCCTTAACATCTGTGCCCCACCTGTAACATGTCATGACAACTATGTCCTGAGGCTTGAGCAGCCCCTGCCACAAACACTAACGACATAGGGCAGTTGTTCCCCAGAAGTCAATTTCAAAATGCTCTTACCTTAGGACTTCCAGATGCATTTGTATGCATGGGAAAAAAACATCTCTTCAAATAGGAAAGTCAGTGCTTTTTTTTTTTTTTTTTTTTTTTTTTTAAATAACAGGCTTCCAGGGCAGCCAGGGCTGACACCATCTGTGTCTGACAGACAGAATCTGAATGTGACAGCTATCTCCCCTCCATGGGGGAATGTTATACCATTATATTAGTCAACTTGGGCTGCCATAACACAGTATTGTAAACTGGGAGCCTTACCCAATTTTCTCACAGTTCTGTGGGCTGGAAGTCCTCAGTCAAAGTTCTGGATGATTCTGTGCCTGGTGAAGTCTGTCTTCTTGGCTTGTAGATGGCCACCTTCTCCCTGTGTCCTCATGTGCCTCTCCTCCGTGCACGCCTTGGAGGGGCACAGAGAGAGAGATCTCTGGTGTCTCTTCTAAAGAAACAAATGCTATGGCATCAGGGCCAATCTTAGAGGCCCTGTTCTAGCCACACTGAGGTGTAGGACTTCAAAACACGGATTGATGATGGCGCGAGGGCACCAGTGGCCAGGCCATTGTAGCTGCTGACCACACCAATCTGGGACAGAGGGTCATTTGTGATGTGGAGGCAGGTTTTGAGCACAGGTCTCTCCTTATGGACTATTAAGGCTCCTGTCAATGTTCAGCAGAGTTTTCTCTTAAGATGAGGAAAGAAACCAAAGAAAGTACTTTTTTTTTTTTTTTGTAGCCTGGCAACCAGCGCTGAGAAAAATGGGGAAAGACAGTACAAATACAGCCTAAGAATGCAAATCTTATGTAGAGATTTTAATCTGGTCCATGTTGGGAGCACCTCCCTCCTCTTCCAATTAAAAAGGCTTTTCACTCAGGTCCACCCTGTGGGGCCTTGGGACCAGTAAGTGGAAACTAAGGCAGCTCAGCCGTCAAGTCAGGAAGCGTCTGCCCAGGTCTGTCGTAAAACTTCGGGCCCAGGTCTGTCGTAAAATTTAGGTCTGTCGTAAAACGTGAGGCCACAGAAGAGAAAGGGGGAAACTTACCACGAGTGACACTGTATTCCAGGCAATGAGGCTCGGAAAGACCCAGAGTCTTTAAAAACGATCCCTGAATTTTAAAGTAAGGATACAAAATTTTAAAATATTGATCAATATATTAAGCTGAAATTTTGATATTAAAGTAAAATTTTGATACTGAAATTTTAATTAATCAAATTAGTATTAGGGATTTAAAAATATTCATTTTATTAGTATAAACTTTTAATAATAGTAAAGTCTTAATTAACCAAAATTAATTAAAATTTAGGATTATAGATTTTTAAAATATTTAATTTAAAAAATTCTCATTTTTCTTGTTAGAGAAATCGTAACTCTACAACTCCAATGATACTGGAGCGTAGCTTGTGGGTAGAGTGCTTGCCCAGCATGTGCAAGGCCCTGGGTGCAATCCCAGGATCATTAAAAAAAAAAAAAAAAAAAAAAGAATCCCAGGCAGGTTGTTGGAGTCGTCATGGAAACACTCCAGTGTGTTGCTCTGGGTGTTTTCCTCTGGGAGCTAAGCCTGAGACCACCTTAGTTGTGATTCACCAACTCTTTAATTTTCTTTGAGTACCCTGGTGTTTTTGTTGTTGTTTGCTAACATGTGGGCTTTGCCTGCTACCTAATTATTACATTCCATCATTACAGAGGGTGAGCCTGAACTAGCTATTTGAATGAAAGGCCATGTTTTATACTGACATTTTAATTAGTGGAACTCACTGTCATAAAACCTCTGTGAGACAGTACTGATTTGCAAAACCTAATATTACATCTTTTGTAAAGTCTGGCATCTGTGTATAATTGACCGATTTATTAGATGCTTGTGGGTTCATTGATTTTCTAGACAGAAAAAAAAAATTGGATTGCAGTTTCTAACTGCTACTTTCCTCAGATTGATCACGTTGGCCCTTGTAAATGCTCCCTTTGTACTCATGCTCTTACTTTTGCACAAAAGAAACTGTATTATATACAATGTGGTGTCACTGGCCTTGGAATTAGAGTCAGGGGCTTTTTGTTTTTGTTTTTTCTTGCAGAAGCTCTTTGTATATTGTTGTTGCAAAGCATTTTGAAGGCACTTTTATTCAGAGGAATTTTCCTTATAAAAAGCTGCTTCTTTTCTGAGTAGATATCTCTTCAGTCTCGCATTATTCCTCTCAGAAAAATTTTCTGGAAGCTACTTTGCCTGATTTACAATTATGCTAAACAAATAGACATTTATTGACAATCTCAGGACCATTTCCAAAGCAAAGATGACTTTCAGAAAATTTTTCTTTTTGCTATTGCTAATAATAGGATATTTCTGGCTTGAATGAGAGTTTTACAAAAAGAAGCCACAGTGTTGAAGCCTAAGGCATCAATGACAAAAAGCCAATAGTTAATGATAATAGCTAATAGTGGTCTCTGTTCCCTTACATAAAATGAGATGCAACCTAAGGGGCAAGGGAGATCCAACTTTAACATACCCGAGTTTATAATTATTGACCCTTTATGGACTCATAAAAAAAGCTGCAAGTAAAAACAGAAAAGGAGAGAATTAAAACAGAAGGAATACTCCCTAACTCATTCTATGAGATGAGCACAGCTTTAATACCCAAATATAAGAAAGGTAAACATTAGACAAAGATCTCTCAGATGCAAAAATCCTTAACAAAATATTATCAAATTGAATTCAACACTGTATAAATTAATTATGCAGCATAACCAAATGAGACTTATTCTATGTATGCAATATTGGTTCAATATTTTAAAATCAACTAATATAGTCAATCACAAAAAATGGCTGAAGAAGAAAAAATTATATAATCATATCAATAGATACAAAAAGCATTTGACAAAACCCCCAAACCACTTATGATAAAAACTCTCAGCAAATTAGGAATAGAGGAAGATTTTCTCAAATTGGTAAAGAATATGTGAAAAAAAAAACTATTACTAATATCTCATTTAATGGTGAAAAACTGGTCACTTTCCTTCTAATATCAGGAACCAGACAAGGCTATGTACTCTTACTATTCTTTCTTGCAATAATACCAGAAGTCCTCACTAAGGCAATAAGATAAGAAAAGGAAATAAAATATATACAGATTAAGAAAGAAGAAATAAAATTGTTTTTGAACAAAGATGAACAATTATCTACATAGCAACCTGCCCCTTATCAACCACAACAAGAACTAAAAAGCAATTGTAGCAAATAATCACCAATATAGCAATGAAGTAGTAAGCAATTATAGCAAGGTTACAGGAGGCAAGGTTAATTTACAAAAAAAGTTATTTGCTTTTTTATGTGCTAGCAATGAACGTTTGGTATTTAAAATTAAAAATGCAATTCCATTAATATTAGGACCCCCCAAAATTGAAATTCTTAGGAATGAATCTAACAAGATATGTAAAAAAATCTATAAAGCTACCGACCTGATCAAGAAAATCAAGGATTATATAAATTGATAGTCCACTTAGTATTGTTGAATATCAATTCTTCTCAACTCAATCTGTGGATTCAATGTAATCCCAATCAAATGCCAGCAAAGGTTTTATTCATTTTTATTGACAAACTGATTCTAAAGTTTACATGCAGAAACAAAAGACCCAGAATAGCCAACAAAATACTGAAGGAAAAGAACAGAGTCAGAGGATTTGACTACCCAACTTTCAGACTTACTATAAAACTATAGTCATCAAGACAATGTGGTATTGGAGAAATTGTAGGCAAATAGATCATTGGAACAAAATAGAGAGCCAGACACAGGCCCATATAAATGAAATCAACCCATGTTTGACAAAAGAACAAAAGCAATTCAATGGGAAAAGGACAGTTTTTTCAGCAAGTGATGTATTTAGGGAGGCAGATATGACATCTCCATACTTCTAAGTTTTTCTATAAGCTCAAAACTGCCAAAAAGAGGCTGGGGTTGTGGCTCAATGGTAGAGTGCTTGCCTAATATGTGTGAGGCACTGGGTTCGATTCCCAGCACCACATAAAATAAATAAGTAAAATAAAGTTATTAGAAAAACTACAAAAAAAGTAATAAATCTCATCAATTAAAAGGAAGAAATAAGAAATTTGAAAATATATTCCAAAAAAAGTTAAAGTAGAAATGTAGATATATGATGTATAAACTTTCAGACAAAAGGGAAAATTGAGCATTAAACAACTGAACACACAAAGGGGGACTAAATACATGGAAAAAAATACTACGTTTGTTTATGTCTTACAGTAAATTGGAAGAAAACCATGAAAGGTAGGGAAATAAACAGCCAGAAAGAAAAAAACAACATAGCCACTCAAAATAAAAGTAAAATAATAACAACCTTAGCACAATACAGTCAGTATTCTAAAGGGTCTTGTCACAAGCAAAACCATAAAGAACATTTAAAAAAATCAACCTCATTAAGACCCCTGGTGTGAGCTGGGCCAATAACCCACTCTGCCAATGTTTTCTAAAGCCAGTGGCTGCAGCCCCTTTCCAGCTCAGGGAAGACCCCAGGGTCTTTGTTCCAGTCCCAGTAGATTCTCGAAAACCCAGAGGAATGTGGGGCCAGACCGCCGCTGCTATAAGCCCAGATTCCTGAGTGACATGGACAGTCAAGAGCAGGTATGGACCTCCTCCTAGTGTAAGGCAGGGCAGGCAAACAGACTTGGACTGTCTCTCTGGTCATTTAGCCCTGCGTGAGTTGAAGTCCAGCCCTGCCTTTTCATGACATAGGATCACAAGAACCAATGGGAGAAAATGAATGTGGTGTGTTAGTTGTTGATATTTTATCTGGTTTCTACTCCATGACCTAATGCTCTGATTCCAGTTTGTCTCTTAAACCTCATATTGAAATTCACTTGTCATTGGGAAAATACTGTGAGGTGGGACGCTTCACAGATGTCGAGGTCATGACAGTTCTGCCTCTGTGGCAAACAAACATTGGGACATTAGAAATGGTTTGTGCCCTCTTGTGCCTGTGAAGGCTCTGCTCTTTTTGCCCTTTCTTCATGTGATGCCTTCTGCATGTTATGGTGCAGCAAGAAGCTCTCACCAGACATAGCACCTTGACCCTGGAATTCCCAGGCTCTAGTACTGACAGCAGACACATTCCTGTTCATGATAAACTACCCCTTCTGTGGGATTCTGTGACAACAGCATAAAATGGACCTACCATATAAACTGGCCTCTGCTTAGTCCCTGAGATAGTCAACTCTATTGGACAAGACAAGAGACTTTTACATCAGCTTCCTATCCTGGATGCTGCCTCTTATATGGCTCCTTTCTTTCCATATAATTCTTCTCTTCACTGCCAAGGCCCCAGATCTCCAAATTCCAGCCGAGGATCAGCATGCTGATGTTGCTTTTTTGACAAGAAAGCAGCTCCTATCCCATCTAACACGCCAAAGCCAGTAGGCATCATCTTACCTGTGAGATTAGTATAGCATGAACTTTATCCTAATTAAATTAATAAATGTGATTAATAAAAATTATAGTTATTTGCTAAATTATAATTAATAAATTATATATCTCAATAAAACATTTATTTAAAATCTATTGGAAAAGATAAATGAAACATTCTCTATCTCTATGTAGTAGCAATGTGGAAGTTTAAACACAATGAAAACGAAACCAATGTTGTCTAATAAACGAATCATAGGTTTTTGTCAATATGCAGTTATGTGGGTTGTCCCCAAAGATAACCCACACTGCAGCAGCTCCTGAACTCGGGGGCGTGTGCCTACACTCTGAGCTGGCAGCGGTGCTGCACAGCTGGGTGGCAGGCAGAGGAGCAATTTTGCATCTGCTTTTTCACAGCCCAGTGACTGGGCAGAATTTCACTGTCAATAGCAGTAAAAATCTGGCAACTATACAGTTGGAGCCCAGAAATTGAATCACCAAAACAGTCCAGGAAAAAAACAAGGAGGAAAAAAATGGTAGAAATAAAACTCACCCAATCACTGGAAAATAGACAAAGGGAGAAAAATTTTAACACAGGTTTGGGGGAAGGACAAAATTAGAGTCAAAAACAGAAAGAGGGGGGAAAAAAGATGGGGGAAGGCTTGGGGAGGGGAGCACTGTGAAGAAATGGTGTTTCAAAGGCTGTAGGAAGTGAATGGGATGCATTTTTCAAAGGAACCCAAAATCACACAGTTATTCTTTAATTTCATAACTAATTTAATAATTCTTTAATTTAATAATTAGTTAAAATCTATTGAAAAAGATAAATAAAACATTCTCTATGCTGAATGTAGTAGCAATGTGAAAGTAGAAACAATGAAAATGAAACCAATGTTATTTAATAAACAAGAGTCATGGGTATTTGTCAATATGCAATTATGTGGGTTGTCCCAAAGATAATCCACACTGCAGCAGCTCCTGAACCTTGGGGGCGTGTGTCTTCTCTGAGCAAGATTAAATTAGAGATGTAAAGAGAAGGGAACATTGAGAACAGAGTGAGGAATTTCTCTGTATCTGAAATAAGTATTGGCTTTGTTAAGGAAAAGAAAAGAACAAGAAAAAGACAAATGTTCAAAGAGAAGACTTTTTATTTTTAAAAAATATAGTTAAGACAATAAAATCTGTTCCAATATTTACTGGCATCCAGTTAATTGAATTCATAAAAGGAGAAGATACCAAAGTCAGCAACTTAATTCTAAAGAAATTATATTTATTTATTATACTATCATATCAGTGGGGTTTAGCAGCAGTAGTCTAATGGAGATATCGTCATTATTATTTTAATTATGGCAATACTGATAGTAGATGATGCTGTTTAATGATGAGCTGGTATAACAGTATAACCTACATCCTCTAAATTACCAAGTGTCAACAATGTCTGTTCTTGTGAGAAGAATTGTTAACACCTAATCAATTATTTAGGAAAGTTCTGGATGAAAAAATCACATTTGATCAGCTTCATCCTAAGCTCAAGAACTTTCTCCCTGTAAAGTTCTTTGTACCAGGCTGCCTGCACCAAATTCTGGCTCTCTCTTTCATTTGTTGAGGAAATCTCAGGCAAATTAACTATTCTCTGTGACTGTTTCTTCCTCTAAAACCTGGGAATGTTAATAATACCTACTCTATAAGGTTGCAGTCGTGATTAGAATTAAATACGGTAAAATCCTGTAGAACAGTAAACAAGATAACTGATGCGAAAAAAAGAGTAGTGTATCTTGGATTTACCAAATCAAGAAGCTGCACCTTCTATATGCCCCCTTCACCTGGATCCCATGGGTGGTGCCCAAGTCCAGATCATCTTCTCTGCCCTGGAAGGTTCTGTAGGATTTAGCCAGCAGCAACTCTGTCATGAAGTGCTCTGGAAGAGGTGGAGAGAGCCCAGAAGCAAGGCTGAGAGATGAACCCTCTTGGGTTGGCCTAATTCTAAATAGGGGTGGGCCTCAGAAGAACTGCTGTCTTATGGGAGCCAGAATGGGGCCAAAGTAGCAGAGCAGGTGACCATGGGACCTGGACAATGCTGAACACAAATAGGAAATGCTCCACTGTGGAATTGCTCCACAGAGTTCCACACTTAATGACTTTGAGTGTGAGATGCCCATCAACCAAAAGTCAACAGGGACAGCAAGGACTGCCAAATAGCATCCCCTCCCAAAGGAGCCAACTTAATGCACGGTCTTTAGAAGACTTCCCTCAACATCCAAAGGAGAAAGGAAGGAGAAGGAAGGAGAAGAAAAGGGCACTGAGAATTTGAGCATTTGCCCCTAGAGAGACTGGGTGAAGTTGTAGTTTTGAACCAAGCTATTCTTAAATGGCAAAATTAAAGATTTTTTTTAGCCATCAGCAGAAATAGATGCTTAAGGGAAAACTGAGATCAGATTCTTTTTAAAATTTTTATTTTTATGATACCATAGATCGAACCCAGGAGCACTCAACCACTGAGCCACACCCCAAGCCCTTTTTAAAGTTTTTTTTATTTTGACACAGGGCCTTGCTAAGTTGTTGAGGCTGGCTTTGAACTCATGATTCTCCTGCCTCAGCCTCCCAAACTGCTGGGATTACAGGTGTGTGCCACTGGGCCTTGAGAAATCAGATTTTAAAAACTAAAGAAAAAACTAACCACTGTAGTACTTCTCTGAGTCAGTCATCATCAAGATGGTTCCTTGTTTCAGATTTCCAAATACAATTCTGCCTGACTCTTTTCTTAGTGTAACCAATAGCACCACTTTCTCTCTCAGCAGGGTTCCAATTTGGAGGATTTGTAATATCACCCTGGTCATAACCTGCCCAATTTTAAATGCTCTGTCCAAGACTTCCGAGAGTCATTATCCAGGTTTATACCATTCAATAACAAATAATCCTAAATTGAGGCAAGAGAAAGAAGAACAGGTCTGTAATGTCTCCTGGTGGAAATCTGAGGAAGAACTTCACCTAGACCTGGGGTCTGAAGTGCCCCAGAGTTCATGGGTTGAAAACATAATCCCCAAAGCAAGGGTGTTGAGGGGTGGGGCTTAGGAAGAGGTGGTCTGGTGATGAGGGCTCTGCCTCCATGACTGGACTAATATTATTATCTAGAAAGTGTTTGGTGAGAGTAGGTTGCTATAAAAGAAAGTGTGTTTCCTTCTTGCACTTCTGCCTTCCTCCATGAGACAGCACAACAACCCTTGTCATAAGCAAGCTCCCTGAAACCTTGACCTTTCCAGCCTCCAGAAATATAAGGAATAATAAATTTCTTATCTTTACATAATATCCAATCTGTGTTGATCTGTTTTGGCAACACAAAATGGACTAAGGCCTCCAGGGTATATAAAGAACTCAAAAAATTTAACACCAAAAAAGCAAATAACCCAATCAATAAATGGGCAAAGGAACTGGACAGGCACTTCACAGAAGAAAAATAAGATCAGCCAACAAATATATGAAAAAATGTTCAACATCTCTAGCAATTAGAGAAATGCAAAAACTACACTGAGATTTCTTCTCACTCCAGTCAGAGTGTCAATTATCAAGAATACAAGTCACAGTAAATGTTGGCAAAGATGTGGGGGAAAAGTACTCTCATACATTGCTGGTGGAACTGCAAATTGGTGCAACCACTCTGGAGAGCAGTATGGAGATTCCTCAGAAATCTTGGGTGGAACCACCATTTGACTTAGTTATCCCACTCCTCAGTATGTACCCAAAGGACTTAAAATCAGCGTACTGTAGTGACACAGCCACATCAATGTTTATAACAGCTCAATTCACAATCTCTAAGCAATGGAACCAACAACCTAGGTGCCCTTCAACAGATGAATGGATAAAGGTATATGTACACAATGTAGTATTACTCAACCATAAAGAAAAAAAAATGGAATTTTGGCATTTGGTGGTAAATGGATGGAACTGAAGACTATCATGCTAAGTGAAATGAACCAATCCCCCAAAACCAAAAGCCAATGTTCTCTTATGATATGTGGATGCTAACACTCAATGGGGAGTAGATAATAGAAGTACTTTGGATTAGACAAAGGGGAATAAAGGAAAGGGAAGGGGGGGATGGGAATAGAAAACACAGTAGAATGAATCAGCCATAACTTTCCTATGTTCATATATGAATATACAACCAGTGTAACTCCACATCATATGTATAAACACAAAAATGGGAAGCTATATTTCATGTGCGTATAATATGTCAAAATACACTCTACTGTCAGGCATATCTAAAAAGAACAAATAAAAAAAGATATTAAAAAATGGACCAAGGGACCTAAATAAGCAGCCCAAAGTGAATTAAACAAACTGGAATAAATATTTAAAGATCAGAATTCTAAGGGTAATCTTTTAATTTTTTCCCCAGGATTCAATTTACTCATGGAATGACTATGACAAATTGACACTTTCT